>NC_134805.1:46156249-46168749 GCF_046742065.1 Oratosquilla oratoria | reverse complement strand
GTTAATAAGTGGCATATAGTTTCTTATCATCACTGCCTCCATGCATTTTAGTTTTGTGATATTACCATTCCTGGCGATTATCATTGTGTTCTTATTTAGGTGTTCTCTTAATATGTTGCTCTTGTGGGATTTCGTCATGTGGGATTTTATTGCCCCGTTCTGCATGTGGTACGTGAGTCTTTGTGAAAGTGTTAAAATTACAAGTATATTTATACACAACATTGCTTTGTTTTAATTTATCCTTTTGTGCTGCCAAATTATTCTTCATGATTAGAGATGATGTTCTGGGGTTCCTGTAATAAATTATCAAATTAAGCTTATCTTCTTCTTTTGTAGGTTTACAGTTCTTTTTTATTATTTCTTTCAGGACCTTTTCATCTTTTTTATAAGCTGAAGACATTGTGTTCTGGTAGTAAAGGTTAATGTTATTGAATTTACTACTTTCATCTAAAGCGGTGGTGTTGACTAAATCCATTTTAGTTTTAATTTCTTTGTCAATGTTTTTCAACAGGAAGCCATTATAAGTTAAGATTTGTTTTATCCTGATTAATTCTTGGTGAAGAAGAGACCAACTTGAACAAATTTTGAAGGCCCTTGCAACGTAAGCCCGTACCACACTTTTCTTATACTTAGAGGGGCATTCACTCATCCCGTTTAGACACCTTCCTGAGTCACTAGGTTTTCTGTAAACATCAGTGGTGAAAATGTCATCTGATCCATCTACCCACACGTCTAAAAAAGGAATTTTGTTCTCTACACTCTTTTCAATAGTGAATCGTAGGCATGAGTTCTCTTCCAAAGCCCTCTTAAGGTTTTCAAGCTGTTCGTCTCCGTCTACGTCAACAAAGATGTCGTCTACGTATCTTAAATACATTTTTGGTGAAGGGCTGATGGAACTTAGGACGGAGTTTTCAATATGACGCATGTAAGCTTGGGCAAATAGTACTTCCAATGGACTGCCCATTGCGACACCATTAATCTGGAAATAAATTTTACCTGAAGGGCATCTAAAGGGTGCTTCTTTTGTGCAGTCACGTAGCATGTCCTCAAGGACGGGGCGTGGTACCTTAGGTGGTGGCAAAGTGTCATGGTGGAAGACATTTCGTAAGATGATTTGAATTGTTTCATCCACAGGCACGAAAGAAAATAAACTTTCTACATCTAACGAAGCCAAGATTCCTTGAGGGGTAGTATTTCTAAGGATATCTATGAATTCGTCTGTAGAGCGAAGGGCATGGGTAGTGGGGATGTATGGGGTAATTAAGTCATTTAGTTGTTTTGCCAGGTGGTATGTGGGAGTAGGTATTTGTGAAATGATAGGTCTTAGTTTGTGGCCAGGTTTGTGAGTCTTAACATTTCCATAGAGATATCCGGGCTCATAATGACCATGCAAATTCTGAAATTTAACACCATCTACTACTGCATTTGCGATGTTAATTAATTTCGTTACCTTCTTCCGGATATCGTCTACAGGGTTCCTGTTGACACGTAGGAATTTGGAGGAATCCTGCAATAGACTTTCAACTTTATCAATGTAGTCAGATCGGTTTAAAATAACAAATAGGTCGGTTTTGTCCGCTCTGCGTATCACTATGTCCTTATTCTAACGAAGTTCCTTGGCAGCTTGGCGTAACTCTGCCAAAGGATCTGTGTTTAGTACTTTCGGCCTGAAGTTGTTCTTTTATGTCTGGGTTAAGTTGAATCTTACCTTCTTTACGGAGATTGCACAGGTTCCTGTAAAGTAGTTCCAGTTCCGCGGTCTTCTCTGAATGAATTACCAGAAGATGCCTAATCCATAGGCGAAACGTCGTAAAATGTTAGTTTTCCTACCCAATCATGGATTTGTTTGGAAATATTGTATACCTTCTCCCTCCTTTAGAGAGAAAAGTTATTAGAAGAGTAGAAAGTCTCAATAAGAAGATAACTAACGTCCAGTTTGCTGTGTTATTCAATAAGAAATGCATATATATGTATTTGTATATATATATATATAATATATATATATATATATACATACATATATATATATATATATATATATGTATATATATGTATATATATTTACATATATATATACATATATATATACAGGGTGAACAGAAAGTCCTTGGACCAACATGAAAACGATTTATTAACAGAAAATAAATTAAATTTCATCAAAAAGGTATCACAATGATAGCTTACAATACTAGAATGAATCTCATTCATTAATTTTCAATGTGGTCGCCCTTCACTCGGATAACTCTCTCAATTCTCTCCCGGAAGTTTTCGACCGAGGCACGTAGCTTATCCTGGGGTATTTTGACCCATTCCCGCTGGAGTGATTGCTTCAGAGCATCAACACTTGAGTGAGCAACGGAACACGCCTTTGCCTCCAACAAAGACCACACACAAAAGTCCATGGGGTTCAAATCAGGCGATGAGGGAGGCCACATTTCCTTGCTCCAGAATCTTGGAAATTGACGTGAGCACCAGTCCTGAGTCTTTCTTGAGGTGTGAGATGGCGCACCATCTTGTTGGAAAGTGAAGGGATGATCTTTGAAGTGTTTCTTCATCTCTTCAAGGGCTGGAACCAAAATATCGTTGATGTAGCTATCTGAATTGATTTTAACCCCTTGCTCCACAAAAATCAGAGGAGACTCCCAAGTTTTGGAGATAGCGGCCCACACCATGAGAGAAGATGGTTTTTGGCGGCGGTAAACTGTTCTCACAGAATCTTTAATGTCTGCAGAAGACTTTGCATAAACTCTATCGTTCTGATTATTGAACTGAGCTTCAATTGTGAAGAGTTTTTCGTCTGAAAAAATGATCTCTTGCGCTGCCGTGTCTGTCCTCAGTTCTCTGAGAAGAATCTGTGCTCTTTCAAGTCTCTTTTGTTTTTGGAGAGGTGTAAGAAACTGCCGTTTTCTCATCTTGTAGGGAGACAACCGAAGATCCTTTCTCACGATGGTTCTCATTGAAGTGTTGCTAACATTCATGTCTTTAGCCAATTTTTGGATGGATCTCTTTGGGTTTCTCCGCATCCTCTCTCGGACAGCGTTAACCACTTTCTTTGTTCGAGCAGTGCGAGATCTTCCAATCCTAGGACGATCTTCAGATGTACCAAGTTCCTTAAATCTATTCACAACATGATACACGGTCGATTTGGCAACTTTAAGGAGTTTAATAATCTCAGAGTTGGTTTTCCCTACGCGATGGACCTGAATGATGGCCTCTCGTTGGCTCATATTTTCAATATAGCTGCAAGAAACAAATATTTAATAGTTTAATAGTTTAATAACAAGATATTTAGCATATGTACTTTAGAATATGTACTGTAATTAAAAAATGATCAGAGAGTCCAAGGACTTTCTGTTCACCCTGTATATGTATGCATATATATGTAAATACATTTATATATTTGTATATATATATATATATATATATATATATATATATATATATATATATATACACATATATATATATATATGTTCCAGGCTCCTTCATCCATAAATCCTTGACCTTATCGTTTTCATTTTCATCGAAGTCCGAACACAAATGAACCGAGACTTGGTTCAGGAAATTGGTCCCTCCAGGTGCCTCGACACAACGTCCGCCAGCGTGGGTATCGAAGTGTGACTAACAGCTCGAGATGGCAATGGGATTACCTTGCGCTCTGCTTGCTCTGCGCCTCACGGGGTCCACCGACTGAGTTGCAGGGGTTCCCGATGGTGTCGTTGTCGTCGATGATCCTTCTACCCTGCCGATGACGCCTTCCAGACGAATGGAATCGCCTGAAGGTAAAGAAGAATAGAAATAATCAAAGGTATATTGCTTGACAAGAATGTCAACACAATTGGTAAATCTTGTAAATTGTAAAGTGAAGAAGAACCTACGCCTGGAGGCACTGAGTACATGTGACCGGAGCCGTCACCTTTGAACTACGCCCTTTGACTATTGGGGCAGGAGAATTGGAGAGAAGTGCGGGATTCGAACCTACAACTAAATGCTTGCGAGATCAACATTGTTCAAAACCAGTCTTGTAGTTGGTGAAGTGATAGAAAAAGCAAATTGTGTTCATTGTATCTTTCCCATAGATCTCTCCAGAAAGAAACGTTGGACTGTTGTCTGTGTTACCTTACTGTGGTTCAGTGTTCAATGTCACCGCTTGTTTGGAGAAGGACGATGACAGCTTCCTGACGCCAGCTCTCCTTAGTAAAGTAGAAACTGACTGGGAGATCTTGTGCTCAGTGTGAGGACCGAGTGCCTGCACCTCCAGGTGGAGAGGAATGATGATGGGCTTTGAAGACATTTGATATCAGATCATCAATTGGTAGTTCAATTTTTCATCTGTTAATCTATCTATCAATATATCTATATCTACCCATGCGTCTATCTATTAATCTATCCATACCATTCGTTTATTTTTTTCTATTTATTTATCTATTTTTTATAACAAACATCCATATTCAGAAAGACCACCCACATCATGGAAAGGATGAAAAAAATACAAGAAAAACAAAGTATATTTTCCATATCAAGACAATATACATTTATTGGCTTACATTCATTCATTAGACCCTACTTCAGTAACACGTCTACTACACGTGGAAATACTAATTCCTATAATGCTTTTCATAATGGCCGGGTTATCGTGCATCACATGAAGTAACCGCGTCCCCTGTGGGTCCCCATTTGCATCCCGGATCGACTCTGAATCATGAGTCTTGCTTTACTAATGCAAGTTTGACTGGTAGAGGCACAGAGACGGTACCCTGCGAGCGTAACGACTATGTTTATTACAATAAAGTAAACACGAGTCTGACATTTACTACCTTCGGGCACCATCGACCTTGAATTGAGGTCTTCGTTTTTCCACATGAGCCACCCAATTAGCGGCCCAGGAGCCGTGTGGCTCCCCTGATGACAACTCGGAGACACAGTGGACCAGCTGGGACCGCCTGGGACCACTTGGGACCATCTGGGACCACCGGAGAAGTTCCTTGGGGACCCTCTGAGGCTGCTGATGTTGTTTACCTGTTTTGTGTCTCTGTCGCGTGTCTCATCTTTGTCTTCATCATGGGATTTATGAGCTTTCGATGTTGTAACAAGGGAAGACCACCACCACTGCGGGTATTAGCTCACTATCGTGATCACCATTTTCCAATTCAATTTCTCGTGTCTATTCACTATCATTGTTGACTTGAAGGACTTTGCAAGTCATTGTCATTATTATTGTAATCATAAACACCAAAAATACTATCACTATCATCATCACTATCATTACAATCATTACCAGTATTATCAACTTTCCAAACTCTATAATTTTTTTTCCTACAATAAGTATTGTAAGCCTATGAGAGTATGGGTTCACTCCCAACAAGAGGTTACCGGAGTACACGGAGCAAAAGTGAGGGTTTCAGGCGCAGCTAAGCGCCTCCTGGTGTATTATTTTCACTTGTCGCAAGCCAGTCCTGAAGTAACATTGAGATTCAGATTCATTTTTCAACGAATCACCTGCGATTACGTCATGGCGTGAGTTGCACTTTTTCTCGACAGAGGAAAACAGGGCTAATACATGTACGACAACAAAAACTGGAGACAGACACAGACAGACACAGACAGACAGAAAAATACACAGACATACACACGCACACACACACACACACACACATACACACACACATACACACACACGTGCATACATACATACACACGCACACATGCACACTCACTCACAAACATACATACACACACGCACACTCACACACACACACGCACACACACTCAGACACATACATACACACACGCGCACACACACACACACACACACACACACACACACACACACACACACACACACACACACACACACACTCACACACACACGCACACACACTCAGACACATACATATACACACGCCCACACACACACACGCACACACACTCAGACACATACATACACACACGCTCTCACACACACACACACACACACACACACACACACACACACACACACACACACACTCACACACACACACACACACACACACACACACACACACACACACACACACACATACACACACACACACACAAACACACACACACACACACACACACACACACACACACACACACACGCACACACACACACGCACACACACACACACACGCACACACACACACACACACACACATAAACACACACACACACGCGCGCGCGCGCGCGCACGCACGCACGCACGCATGCACGCACACACACACACACAGGAAAACAGGAAAACGCTCAGAAAATTGGCCTAAAAGTATTGTGACTTCAACTTCCTAACTAACATCACTACATCTGTTAGATTATATTTCCATTATATCTACTATGTACGCAATTTGTTCTTAGCATCCTTCTAACCCGGAAATCAAGACAAATAATGTAAGAAACCTATTCTGGCGACAGTAAAAATAAAATCGACATACGAAAATCGACTTGCATGCGTGCATCCAGGCTATTCCATTCAGCCAAGGCGATTTTCATTCAACTCCGAGTCAACCAGGTCCGGTAAAACTTCATCCGGAGTTCCCAGTCTCCAGACGCTACTGTTCAGCTGAGGGTCATCTCCCGGACTGAGAACCCGGACAAGAAGAAACCACAAAACTTCGAAAGAACTTCTTTTGCAGTTCCTAAAACCCGGTTTTAACGAAAACGAGTTAATTCGTTTAAACCCTATTGTTGGTCATTGATTAATTCGTTTAACGGCTTTAGTCCTATTGTTGACCTATGAGGCTCTAATCATCCTCTGGTTCTCGCCTGAAGATTGTATTCAACTGGGGAAACGTGTTAACTCAAATACACAAGATAATCCTTCTTATATTTGGATTTCATCAAGTGTTCTGGGGTGTTCTAGAGGTGTTCTGGGGTGTTCTATGCATTTGCATTTACTCCTGGGGACCCTCCCTACCCAGCGTTGAAAGTCTCTCTCTCTGTCTCACTCTTTCTCTTTCTCTCTCTCTCTCTCTCTCTCTCTCTCTCTCTCTCTCTCTCTCTCTCTCTCTCTCTCTCTCTCTCTCTCTCTCTCTCTCTCTCTCTCTCTCTCTCTCTCTCTCTCTCTCTCTCTCTCTCTCTCTCTCTCTCTCTCTCTCTCTCTCTCTCTCTCTCTCTCTCTCTCTCTCTCTCTCTCTCTCTCTCTCTCTCTCTCTCTCTCTCTCTCTCTCTCTCTCTCAAACACAAACACACACACACACACACACACACACACACACACACACTCATTCTTTCTCTCTGTATTTCTCTCAATAACATGACTGTTGCTCTTACTGCATACTACTATTAGGT
The DNA here is from genome assembly GCF_046742065.1 of Oratosquilla oratoria. NCBI lineage: Eukaryota > Metazoa > Arthropoda > Malacostraca > Stomatopoda > Squillidae > Oratosquilla > Oratosquilla oratoria. The sequence goes on along the minus strand of NC_134805.1, from coordinate 46,161,437 downwards.
AACTTAGGTAAACACACACATACACGCGCATACACACGCACACATACACACACACAGAGACACATGCACACACACACAAACACATACACACACACAGACACACGTACACACACACACACACACACATACACAAACACACGCTCTTGCGTGCCTGCGCGCACGCACGCATATACACACAAATGCTCGAGTTCTTTGAATCCCTGTCCAGTCTAATGCAAAACACTTGTAGTCCTTAAAGAACTTGAGAGAGAAGCTAATGAAACTCGACCTCGGGTTCTCCTTCTCCTCCTCGAAGCTCGAGTCGCATATTTCTTCCCGTCAGAAGGGCCACTGATCCCTTATCCATGTACAGTCAACAAAAACTGTAGAGCGACGAAAGCGTCCGAAAAGCTATGAAACGGGGCGCGGACGCACGAAGTGTCATCGTGGGTAACGCAAGAGCGCGTCTCAAGTTTTCGTTCGCTTTCGTTCATGCTGGACGGTGCGGTTGCTACGGATGTTTCGGTGATTGTACACTATATCTCCTTCCACTTCCCCTCTTCCACAAATCTGCTGTCATTGGTGTAACATCTTAACCAACACTTTCACTATTGCTTTCACCACTCGAACACATTTCACAAGGAACCTTTGCATGCACAGCCTAACCGACTTGAGGCCGCCAGGGTGGAAGATTTCTTTGGATCAAGACTTCCTCATCGTTTCCATCCTTCCCTTATTGAATCGGTGATGTGCAGTTTAACAAAAATCATCTGACGCTAGCCAGAATGGAATAAATATCTCTTGACGTTGTGCTCTGGTGGCGTGATCGGAAATGTCTCGCATTCGCTTAGTTGTGTGTTCGAATCCCGCACTTCTCTCCGATTCACAGCAGTGACTTTTCGCTACCTGCGCCAACAGTCAAAGTGCATAAGATGCGCTACTAAGTGCCTCCTGGCGTAGGCTCCTCACCTTCTTGGCTCGGAGAGTGTTTATAAAAATACATTCGACCAAGGGATACTGCGCAGTCGAACAAAATCGTCTGTCATAAGCCAGAATAAAAGCTACCAAGTATCCTGTTCGAGAGCGCCATTCCCCTACTTACAGTCACTCTAGCTGTTTGATATTTTTACACCCAATTACGCAAAAATTATTATTCTGATACCTCAAGAACTACAGCTATGAAGTCATCAGAAGGTATTTTGGACGGTCCTGCGCCAGTTGATTCTATTCGGCTCAGAAGGAGCTTCTCGTCATTTCATGGTCAAAAAGGGTTTCAAATAACTCCCAACCAGTCTACAGTGATAAATTGGTTAGCTTTAGATGATTTTGTTCATTATTGGCGCCAAACTATTTTATCGGACTTCAGAAGCACTCCTCATCGCCAAAAGGCTGACTACTGTTCTCTCTTAATCGAAAGATTCCGCAATAGTGGATGGAAATGCACCACCCTTATCTCCACCTCCACTGCCACCACCACCACCACTGTTACCACCACCACTACCACCACTATTACCACCACCGCCACTACCACCAATACCACCACTATCACCATCGCCATCACCACCGCCACTATGCGCACCGCCACAATCACCACCACCACCACCAGTTCTCGTAAATACAATAGTACTCTTAAAAAGCCTCTCTCCCTCACTCCGGCTCTAGCGTTGGGTTTTACGCGTTTCTTGGTATCACACAGACATACTTATGCCTATACATATATTCATATGCATATAAAGATGTCATTATATATATTTTACTTCTTCATCTTTTTTCTTTTCCCCATCACTGGCCACATTTAAGACGGTTTCTCTCTGGTTAGATGAGAGAGAGAGAGAGAGAGAGAGAGAGAGAGAGAGAGAGAGAGAGAGAAGGTAAAAAAGAAGAGGAGAGAGAAGTGGAGAGAGAAGTAGACAAAGGAGGATACAGAAGAGACAGAGGACAGAGAAGAAAAGAGAGAAAAGGACATAGAAGACGAGATGGAAGAGTAGAGAGAAGACGAGAGAAGAGAAGAGAGAAGAGGAAATATAAGAGATAAAGAGAAGAGAGAAGATAACAGAAAAAAGGGAGAAGTGGAGAAAAAATAGGAAAGAAGAGGAGAGAGGAGAAGAAAGAGAAGAGGACAGAGGAGAGGAAAGAGGAAAGGATAGTGGAGAGGAAAGAGGAAAGGATAGGGGAAAGGTGAGAGGAGAGAATAGTGTTGCCGTCCACATCATTATCACAGTCATACGACCATCACCATCATCACCATCCTGACAACCATTATAATCATCGCTATTATTAGCAACCATTCGGAGTCCAGTGCTGAATGTCAACCTATAACACGCTACTCCTGAAAACTTCTCTACATCGTCTCTCTCTCCAATTACTATTACACTGATGGCAATTAACAGTACCCACATCCCCATTGTAATAGTGTCTGATACCTGTACCATTTCTGCTACTCTTAAGACAATCACCACTGCGGCAGTCATTATCGTAGACATAATTACTAAGACCACAACCATTAACCACGCTCCAAGACCACTTTAGGTGTCCACACCATTACCACCTACACCACCGCTCGTCCATTTTCCCAGCTCTACCACAACTTCGACCATTTAATAAATTGGAAGTGGGTAGAAACAACTCCGCCAACTGTGTAGTACATGAATGGAATAAACTTCCTGCAAAGACAGTGCAATGTTGTACAGTTTGAACTTTTAAGATTCATTTAGATAAACACCTAAGCAATATGCTGTAATGCCTGCCATCTATTTAATTTATTTACTTATTTATCATTATTTATTTATCTATTTATTATCATTTATCTGTTTATTCTCTATTATCCATTTAGTTATTATCAAGGGAGAGAGACTGGAGGAAGTAGATAGCTTTAGATACTTGGATGCGGGATACTTGTGGCGGGAAAGGGGAGAGTGGAGGTGGAGGTAGAATGTAGATTGGGGGATTAAAAAGTGTAATGAGAAATAGACACTCGGGAATGGATGCTAAGAGGAGATTTATAAAAGAGAGATTGTACCGACAGCACTGTATGGAGTAGAAACATGGAACATAAAAGAGGAAGAGAGAAGGAGTTTGAATGTGTTTGAGATGAAACGGTTGAGAAGTACGGTAGGGGTTACTAGGCTGGATAGAGTGAGAAACGAGGAGGTAAAGAGGAGAGTGGGGGATGGAAAGGGAGTTGGGAGATAGGGCTGATGAAAGAGTATTAGGATGGTTTGGACACATGGAAAGAATGAGTGAAGAAAGATTAGTAATTGAGGTGTGGGAGGCAGAGGTGAAAGGAGTGAACATGAGGGGGCGACCAAGGATGAGATGTATGGAAGGGGTAAAAGGGGCATTGGGAAAGAGGGGGATGTCTGTTGAGGAAGGACGGGAGAAGACAGAAGATAGGGATGAGTGGAGAATGGTTGTGTATGGATGATGCTGTGATGCATGGAAGGGAGTGGGTGGGGGATGGGGGTGAGGGAGTATGTGTGAATGATATTTTGATGCAGCTCGAAGGAATTTCTCCCCATCTTCTCTTTTTCTGCATTAGGGGACGCAGGGGAGAGTCGCTGATTAAATGAAGCAGCCTTGATGTGGATGTGCTGTGTCTTGCTAGATTGCTTCTGACCCAGGGCAGTGGGCAAGATGCAGGGAGGACTTGTTATCCAGGAGGAGCCAAGATAAGAGGGAAGGACGGGGATGAATGGGAATGGAGTATGTGGGGATGAAATGGGTGGAAGTGTATTATGTGCCTTTGTTTCTAGTTATCTCCCTTGTAAGGGGGAAAAAGCAGTTGGTATATGTATACATGTATAAATATTTATTTTATCTTTCTATTTATTTGTTATTTTTCATTATTTTCATATCTTATTTTTTCCGCATCCGACCTAGTTATGGACCAAAAGGTCTCCTGTCGGGATAATCTTCCTTTGTAATTCTTTGTAATGCACGCCAAATCCTCCAACATTATAAAAACTACTGTTGTCACTCCTCTCTCTCTCTCTCTCTCTCTCTCTCTCTCTCTCTCTCTCTCTCTCTCTCTCTCTCTCTCTCTCTCTCTCTCTCTCTCTCTCTCTCTCTCTCTCTCTCTCTCTCTCTCTCTCTCTCTCTCTCTCTCTCTCTCTCTCTCTCTCGCCATCATCACCACTACCACAATCATCATTGTCATCATCTCGACATCCACTACAATCAACATCATCACAGTTACCATCATCACTACCACCATCACTACGCCCACCATCCCATCACCATTTTATCACTATCACCACAACCATCACTATCATTACCACCACCACAATCACCATCACCATTACTACCATCACCACAATCACTATTACCACCATTACCATAATCACCATCACTCCGACCACCACCATCATTTCCACCATCACCATCATCATCACCATCATCATCTCCGACACCACCATCATCACCTCCTCCAGATTATTTTCTCCGCCATTACCTTCACTCCCGCCGACGCCGTCGATATTTCATTTTCCTCAACCGCCACTTCCACCTCGGTGACTTCAACTCCTCTACACGGTCTCTACTCAAAACAAGAATGCTGATCACATTTAGCTTCTCCTATCCCTCCTTCCTACTGTCCTCCTTAAATTCCTCCTTTAACATCCCTGGGACTCCACCTCTCCTGCGAGATATCTTCTCCACCAAGTACAGGATAGAAGCTCTGGTTATGACCAAAAAGTACTAAACGTTTTATACTTTACACCCAACCACCTCCTCCACCAAGATTTTGTAGTACCTCGGCCATCATTAGGACCCTGGCCAGACCCTTTTCTTCCTTCCTCACTCCCTCCCTCACTCCCTCACTCCCACCTCCTCTCCCGCCCATCCACCTTCTCCCCCTCCCTCCCTCCCCCCTCCCACCCTTCCCATCCTCCGGACACACAAAGGCCGGGCCGAAGAACTAGATGGTCGGGAAACTCATCCTGGAACCGATAAAGTTAATGTAGAGGGCTTGTAAAACCTTGCTTGGTATGCCGGGAGAAGTGTGCTTGACCAGCATATACATCAGTGCTTACTCTTTTTTAGATGCACAGATACTTACGCACATGTCTTCTCTTCATGTACTTCATCAATATGCACACCTGTCTTATTTAATTTTTTGTTTATGTAAGATTACAAAGGTACATAGCCATATACCTTCTCAACGTGCACGAAAATGTGTATACATGTGCATATTTTTCTACGTCTACACGTA
>NC_134805.1:46131249-46136249 GCF_046742065.1 Oratosquilla oratoria | reverse complement strand
CCATCTCATCCTCGGTCGTCCCCTCATATTCACTCCATTCAACTCTGCCTTCTTCACTTCTTTTACTAATCTTTCTTCACTCATTCTTTCTATGTGTCCAAACCATCTCAATACTCTTTCATCAATCCTATCTCCCGGCCCCCTTTCCACCCCCTATCCAGCCTGGTAACCCTTACCATACTTCTCAGGTATTTCATCTCAAACACATTTAAACTTCTTCTCTCTTCCTCTCTTATGTTTTATGTTTCTATCCCATACAGTGCTGTCGGCACAATCACCCTTTTATACAATCTTAGCATTCATTCTCAAATGTCTATTTCTCATTACACTTTTTAAACCCCCAAAGCATTTTCTTTCTTCTCTTAATCTACACTCTACCTCTATCTCCAGCCCTCCCTTTCTCGTCACATTTACCCCCAAATATCTAAAGCTATCCTCTTCCTCCAGTCTCTTTCCCTTAAAACTCACTTCCAATAAGTAAATAAATGAATAATTAAATAAATAAATAAATAAATAAAAAATAAAATAAATAAAAAAATAAATAGATAAATAAATAAGATCAATAAAATGAATAATGACAAATAATAAACAGATGAATAATAATAAACAAATAAATAGATAATAGTGATAAATGAATGAATAAGATAAAATGTAATAAATAGCAGGTATTACAGTATATTGCTTACGTGTTCATCTAAATGAATCTTAAAAGTTCGAACTGTACTATATTGCACTGCCTTTGCAGAAATTCTATTCCATGTATTTACTACACGGTTGGCGAAGTTGTTTCTACCCACTTCCAAAGTAAATCTACTTCCTGACAGTTTCACCAATACTGAGAGCCTTCATTGTTGGTGATGTAACCCTACCATAACAAGTAAACATTAAAACCTCCCAAGAAAAGAAAGGAAGAAGATCAAAAAAACTAAGAAAGTTTAAAGACGAAAGAAATAAAAACAACATAAATAAAGAAGACACACCGAACCAGTATGAAGAATAAATTTCAAGTCTCCTTAGTCAACATGTGCAATTCGAGCGCAAAAAAAAAACATAAGTAATAAGCAAAAAAATAAATAGATAATGAAAAAGATTACACCATAATTCTCCGAAACGAAACTGAGTGAATCCGGATCTATGGATGTCGCAAGTATCCTTTGGGAATCAATTTGAAGCTTTCGAGCCGACGAGGCAGTAGCGAAGCCGAACGAGCCACGCAACACGTAGTGCAGAACAACAGGAGGAAGACACGGTCGAGGGAACAATTCAGAAAAGATACAAGTTTGGTCCTCTGTATCACACTCTTCCTCTTTCTTCTTTTCCTCCTCTTCTTCTACTTCTTCTCCTCTTCCTTCTCCTCCTCTTCTTCTTTTTTCTCCTCGACTTCTACCTCTTCTTCTTTTCTTTTTCTTTTTCTTTCTATTTTTCTTCTTTTGCTTCTTCTTCTTCTTTTATTTCTCTTATTTCTCTTCTCCTCCTCTTCCTGTTCTTCTCCTTTTACTCTTCTTTCTCTTCTTCCTCCTCTTCTCCTCTTTTTTGTCTTCTTCCTCTGCTCCTCTTTTTCCACTCCTTCTTCTTCTAGTCCTCTTTTTTCTATTCCTCCTCTGCTCCTCTTTTTCCTCTTCTTCTTCTTCTTCTTCTCCTCCTTTTCCTCTTCTTTTTCCTCTTCCTCTTTTTTCTATTCTTCTTCCTCCTCCTCTTTTTCTCTTCTACCTCCTCCTCTTCTTTCTCTTCTTCTACCTACTACTCTTCTTTCTCTTCTACCTGTTTTCCTTTTCTCTCTCTTACTCCTCTTCTTTTTTCCTCTTCCTCCTCTCCTTCTTTTTCTTTTTCCTCCTCCTCTTCTTTCTCCTCTTTCTCCTCCTGTTCTTCTTTTTCTTCGTCTCCCATATCATCTACTTCCTCCACTTCTTCCCCCTCTTCATATCCCTGCTCTTCCTTCTCTCTCTCTCTCTCTGCCTCCTGTACATGCCTCAACCACTCTCTCTCCTACTAACCCTAAACTTCATTTCTATTTTCATTTTCCTCTTCCTCTTCGTTCTAATCCCCCCTTACATAATCGTTACTCCTATTAGTACTGCTGTTACTAATATTTCTATTACTTATATATCAGTAGTAATAAACGCAGCAGTAGCAGCAGCAATAGTAGTAGTATTAGCAGTGGTAGTAGTTGTACTACTAGCAGTAGTAGTAGTAGTAGTAGTAGTAGTAGTAGTAGTAGTAGTAGTAGTAGTAGTAGTAGTAGTAGTAGTAGTAGTAGTAGTAGTAGTAGTAGTAGTAGTAGTAGTAGTAGAAGTAGTAGTAGTAGTAGTAGTAGTAGTAGTAGTAGTAGTGGTAGTAGTAGTAGTAGTAGTAGTAGTAGTAGTAGTAGTAGTAGTAGTAGTAGTAGTAGTAGTAGTAGTAGTAGTAGTAGTAGTAGTAGTGATGGTGGTAGTAGTAGTAGTAGTAGTAGTAGTTGTAGTAGTAGTAGTAGTTGTAGTAGTAGTAGTAGTAGTAGTAGTAGTAGTAGTAGTAGTAGTAGTAGTAGTAGTAGTAGTAGTAGTAGTAGTAGTAGTAGTAGTAGTGATGGTGGTAGTAGTAGTAGTAGTAGTAGTAGTAGTAGTAGTAGTAGTAGTAGTAGTAGTAGTAGTAGTAGTAGTAGTAGTAGTAGTAGTAGTTGTAGTAGTAGTAGTAGTAGTTGTAGTAGTAGTAGTAGTAGTAGTAGTAGTAGTAGTAGTAGTAGTAGTAGTAGTAGTAGTATTAGTAGTAGTAGTAGTAGTAGTAGTAGTGGTAGTAGTAACCCTTTACAGTTTCTGTTCCACCCCCTCATCTTCCACCAGCTCTTCCACCTCCTCTTTCTCTTCCATCAGCTCTCACCTCCTCTTCCACCAGCTTTTCCACCTCCTCCTCCTCTTTCACCAGTTTTTCCACCACTTCCTCTTCCACCAGCTTTTCCACCTCCTCCTCCTTTTCCACCAGTTCTTCTACCAAGATTTCCACCTCCTCTTCTTCCACCAGGATTTCCACCTCTTCTTCCACCAGCTTTTCCACCTCCTCCTCCTCTTCCTCCTCCTTGTACTCTTTTAGCTCCTGCAATTCTACTACTCTTCGTTCGCTTCCCATCTTTTTCTTCGTTAGCTCCCTCATCCAATTCCTCCAGCAGAACCTTGTATGGGGGACTGAACGAGTGACAACGAATGAGAATGTCAACAAAACATCCCGAAAGAAGGCCTTTCGGTCCACAGACGCAGGGAAAAAAAAATGAAATAAGATAAATAAAATGAAATAAAAAGTTAGAAGCTCCTGTTATCGGCGACGCAGCGACGCTCCAACAGCACAACCTCCTCCCATCGCCTCGGCTCACGTGCCCATGCCTCGCTTTCCACGTCTCGAGGTTAATCTCGAAAGCAACAAGGGTGACCTTGAGAACGTCTTGCTGAACCGCGGATCCGCCAGTTCTCTAAGACGGTCCGCACTTCCCGGACGCGCCTCACCCCCCCCCCCACCCCCCGCAACTCCCCTTACCCCTTCACTCTTGCCAGCCCAGGCGGTACTTCCCTCACTCCCTCCCAGATTCTCGTGTAGCTCCGAACTCTAAATAATGCATTTGTCTTACTCCAGGGAGTTTTAAGGCGATTCCCTTGTACCGGCACTTTGGCTTTGAGATGATCTACCACAGACGGTATATATATATATAAATGTATATATATATATATATATATATATATATATATATATATATATATATATATATACATGTATATACATATATATATATACATTATATCTATATATATATATGTATATATATGTATATATACATACACATATATATATGTTATATATAAATATATATATATATATGTATATATATATATATATATTATGTATATGTATATATATATATACATATATATATATATATATATATATATATATGTATATTTACACATTTATTTTTTATCTTTTTATGTCTCTTTCCAGCTTCATAGACTACGTAAAATGAGTAAACAATAAATAAATACATCTATAAGCAAACAAATAATAAATAAATACGTAGATAAATAAGTAAAAGAATAAATTGTTAAATAATTACATTCAAATAAATAAACAAATGATTGAACATACAGGTAAATAATATATACAAATAAATGTGTGGATATTGAGAAAAGCATACGCAATCGGACCTTATATATCTAGACCCTGAAAACTTGTCATTAATGATTTAATAATTTCTTAATTATTCATTCATTATCTATTATTTATCGATTATTTATTCTCGTTTATTTGTTTTTAGCTCTTTTCGGCCCTTCATCGCCATTTCATCCCTTCCTTTGTCAAAGGTTTCTTGTCATATTTTTCCCCTCCACTTTTTTTTTTTCTTCTTCTTCTTTTTCACTGCGTTAAGAAATAATTCCTATTCGTTTTGGATTCACTTTCAATTTTTTTCTTTATTCTTTTCTTTTTCAATTCTGTTTGATCTATTATCATTTCATATTTTCTCTATTTCATTCATTATTATTTCTAAACTCAATCTCTATCTCTTTCAAATATATTTTTCCTTTCTCCATCCTTCGGTTCCTCTTCACACTCGAGGTGTTCCCGCATATCCATATCCTGTCTACAAGCTTCCTCCTCCTCCTCCTCCTCCTCCTCCTCCTCCTCCTCCTCCTCCTCCTCCCCTCCTCCTCCTTCACCGCCCCCGCCCCCTCTTCCATCTTCACCTTCATGACTACCACCATCACCACTAACATCCCCTCCACTGCCACTACCTGCACCTTTGCTGCCGACATCGCTGCTTCCTCCTCCTCCCCCTCCTTCTCCCCCCCCTCTTCCTCCTCCTCTTCTTCCTCCCCTCCTCCTCCTCCTCACGTCCACCCTCCTCCATAAGCTCGACGAACGCTGCCTCCTTATCTTAAGCCTCCAATCCCACCCCCAACTAACCTCATCCTCCACCGCTGAACCGCTGCCTCAGAATGTTGACTAGCACTTAGCTTTCCCTGAAGAAGGGTCCTGTAGGTTAC
>NC_134805.1:46108749-46113749 GCF_046742065.1 Oratosquilla oratoria | reverse complement strand
TTATATTATATTATACACACACACACACACACACACACACACACACACATATATGTATATATATGTATATTTATATATATGTATATATATATATATATATATATAGTATGTATATATATAAATATATATATATATATATATATATATATGTATGTAGGTGTGTATGTATATATAAATATATGTATATATATATATATATATATAAACAAACCAAATGGCTTTTCTCCCTATAAGTGGGATAGACGAGTCAAAGCACACACCTACATCATAAACAAGTAAAATATATTCTAAACTCCCCCCACACCCATCTTAGCACCTTGAGGATAAAGGTTAGACATGTTCCCTACCAGTGTATGGAAAAAACTACGCAGCGAGACAGTTCTCCCACGAGGAACTCGACAGCAGGACCTGGTTTACCTCCATCTCTTCAACGTAGGACGACTCTCCACCTCATCGCGTTTTTTTTTTTTTTTTTTTTTTTGTGTGTGACCGCCAAAATACTCTATTCAGCCGAGACTTGTATATACCACTAAACACTCTTAAGCATATTATAATATGGAATATAATTTCGAGTTTTATTAGACACTTCAATTCAAATTTTGCATAGCTTTTAATCGTACAGCAATAAAGATATCTATAAATAGATAAACAAATAGGCAGATGAATAAATCAATAAAAGAAAATGGAACAATGACAAAATAAATGATAATAAATATATGAACAATAATAACAACAATTGTGATAATAATATATGAAATAGATAAACAAATAAGTAAACAATACAAAAGAAAGAATAGAATCATTACCCGCTCCTTTCAATCCCAAAGCTGAGGTCACAAACAAACTAAATTAGACCATTAATCCGCTCACTCTGTAGGTTAGCGTACAAGTACGCGCGGCGCCTGCGCGCCTACACCTATACACCCACTTCATTCGCACAGGCGTTTATGCCCAAGTTAGCATATGCACCAACATAATTGTCACAAATCATTATTGTCCCGTTACTTAACTATGATTTAGATTGGCTGGGTAGAAAGAAGTGACAACGAATTAACTTGAAAGCAAAGACAAGACATCAGCCATTCGGAATCCACTACTGTGCAAAGGCTTCTCCAATGTCTTCAAAAAATGATACCTGCCATGTTACTTCTGTATGCTTCTCTATCTCGTCTCTCCTCAATACCTCTTACGTTGCGGATAAAATCTATCAATACGCAGACGTCAAGCAATTTATATGTTTATCAATTCTATTTACTTCATCTATTTCATTAAATTCATCAGATTTATTATCTAATGTATTTATATTATTAATTTCCTTTTTGTTATTTGTTTATTCTATTTGCCTTGTTAGAGCGTCGCTACTTGCGGCGGAGGTCGAGGTGGCGGTGGTTCGAACCCTGCCGACAGCGAGTTGGACCAAGAGCATGGTTCATCAAATTCCACGCTATAAATTTCTCTGTAAATGGCACCGTCCTAGCCTCCTGACCCAGTAGGCAAGATGCAGAGATGACCCGTCATCCAGGAGGTGCCAAGATAAGAGGGAGGGAAGATGGTGGAGGGGAGTGGAGTATGTTAGGGATGGAATGGGTGGGAGTGATTTTTACGCCTTTGTTTTTTGGCTACCTCCCTTGTAAGAGGGAAAAGGCCTTTGGTATATGCATGTATGTAATATCTATCTGATCCATTTATCATTTCATTCTATCTATCAGTGTAATCTAAAATTATTTATTTCATTTTTTCCAGATGACAAGCGGCCCCTAAGACAAACGGAGGACTCAAGCAGGACTCAAGCAGGACACGGATCGCCGCTCAGCTGAATAAAATCGCCTGGCGGCTGTCGCAGCATCTGCACAGTGCGTTACGGAATTGTCGGATCTACGAAGATATCTAGGGAGAACAAACGCCTTCGCTCACTAAGCTTCTTACTCTGTTTAGCAAAGATTTACACTTGAACTGCTATGTGCGATCACCGTTGAAACCCAATAGAGGCCAAAACACTCGATAAAATAGACAAATAAGTAAATAGATAAATAAGTAATAAGTAGACGAATAAGTGAATAAAATAGATAAATTAAATAGATAAATAATGAAAAATAAATCTAAAAATTAATCAATAATAGATAAATAGTTAATAACACCTAACGTTAGCGAGTTTCCGTCAATAATATTTGCCTACGTTTAAACATTTTGTAATCAAGGAATACTACAACTCGTGTAGGGAAAGAAGCCGTCTGGCACATAGACTAGATAGATAGATAGGCAAACAGATGGACAGATAGGTAGACAGATAGACGGACAGATAGACAGACAAATAGATAGATAGATAGATAGATAGATAGATAGATAGATAGATAGATAGATAGATAGATAGATAGATAGATAGATAGATAGATAGATAGATAGATAGATAGATAGATAGATAGATAGATAGATAGATAGATAGATAGATAGATAGATAGATAGATAGATAGATAGATAGATAGATAGATAGATAGATAGATAGATAGATAGATAGATAGATAGATAGATGGATAGATGGATAGATGGATAGATGAATATATGAATAAATAGACGGAGAGATAGATGCACAACTATCTACGTGAATATCATTTTTGCATGCGTTATGATGTGCAAATCAAGAGTTGTGTGGTACAGCTGATAATTTGATACAATGTGTGTAAAATTAGGTAAATATATTTGGCGAAAATAGGTAAATATCTTTGGCGAAACTCCTCACCGTTAACAGTTCTGTGGCAGCCACAAAGTAGCCTTCTGTTTCTTATTCATTGTCGGGGTCGCTACGAGACGCCCTGTTGAGATTCTGCTAGTCTTCTACTCTTTCTAAGAGTCAAACAACAGTATCTACAATTACCACGTGATTTGAATACACGCCATTAATATTCAAGCCTCCTTTACCAAACGACCGAAAATTCTTTAGGAGTAGGCAGTAAATAACCTGATTAGAATTTTATTGACCTGTCTGACTTTCAAATATTTTATCTGTTTTTTTTGTTTGTTTTTTTTTGTTTTTTGTAGCCGAATTACACCTTATCCTCTCTCGAAGCTTAATTAGCAATAACTCTAATCGCTATACTAAATTTGGGACAAAAATGTTGTTTCTTTCATACCTAGGCTGGGGTGGTTGGGGCAAATTTCCCAGCCTGACTTGGGACTCGTACATGTAACAGTATATAAGAACATAAGAACATAAAAATGAAGGAGACTGCAAGAGACCATGAGGTCTACACTAGACTGTTCCATGTCCATTACCACCCATTATCCTCATCCATAAAGAGGTCTAACTGTTTCTTAAAACAACCGATAGTTTCAGCGCTCACTACATTGTTACTAAGTCTGTTCCATTCGTTGACCTCCTTATTAGTAAACAAATTTTTGTCTATTTCCTTCTTAAATCTAAATTTGTCCAGTTTATACCCATTACTGCGAGTCCTGCCCTGTTGTCTTAATATGATGGCCTTGTTTGCTTCACCCTTGTTAAAGCCTTTGATCCAATTGAATACTTCTATTAGATCACCCCGCATTCTACATCTTTCTAAAGAGTGTAAGTTAAGGTGCTTAAGCCTCTCTTCGCAAGGTAAATTTCTGAGCCCATGTATCATTCTCCTCTGTACTGATTCTAGTGAATTGATGTCCATTCTATAAGACGGAGACCAAAACTATACCGCATAGTCAAGGATGGGTCTAACTAGCGCTAGATAGAGTTTGATAATCACCTCTGCACTTCTATTCGTAATCGTCCTAGCAATGAAACCTAATGCTCTGTTTACTTTATTTCTGGCACTAATGCATTATTTCCTGGATTTAAGGTCAGGACTCACTAGAACTCCCAAATCTCTCTCACACTCAGTTTTCTCTAAAAACGTATTATCTGAGCTATATCTATTATCGGGGTTGTGCAGCCCTACGTTTAACACGCTGCACTTTGAGATATTGAAGTTCATTTCCCATTTCACCGACCATGTGAACAATTTGTTAAGATCGTCCTGCAGATTTCAAATTTACACTCTTTAAGCACTCTCGGAATTTTTTTGTCAGGACCCGGACATTTCGTAGCTTTAAGTCTTTCAATCTGCTTGACCACTTCTACCTTACTAATGCTGATATCAGATAGTCTACTTTCTTCATCTCCACTGAAAATCAGATCGCAGTCAGGTACCTTATCTAACCTCTCCTTAGTAAACAACGAGAGAAAATATTTGTTAAACGCCTCACCCATTTTTCCTCCGATTCTATCATGACATTTTCGTCATTTTGAATTGGGCCTATCCTTTTCTTATTTTTTGTTTTATAGAAATGAGAGAAGCCCTTTGGGTTGTATCTCGCTTGTCTGGCAACCTTAATTTCATAGTTATGTTTTGCTGTGCGAGTATTCTTTTTAACCAGTTTTGCCATATCGTTATTTTTGTATCAAAGGTATGTTTTCCCGTTTTTTATTCTTATATAAAGTCCTCTTTTCATTCCGATCTCCATTTTGGAGTATTACTAATCTTCCGTATTGACTTGAGGGGACTGAATTTATTTTATGCATTTAGAATTAAATCTGTTAGGCTACTATACATTTCGTCCAAATCGCTGACTTGGCTCTTGACCCCGCGCACCCAAGTGACCTGATCCAAGGTACGCATACCCTCCGTGACTCGACTATTGACCGCGCTAATGACGTCCGGGCTGACCGTATATCTGACCCCGTCATAGCTCCTGTGTCAGTCCCGTAAGTGATCAAATGTCTCATATAGTGTCTCATCTTGTCAAATTTGGCTCTTCTGAAGTCCGGTACTTGAACGTTATTCGTACTATTTAATTCTTTCCAAATGATATTAGATTTCATTTCTTGATGATCGCTAGAGCCTAGACTATCTCCCCATTTTTACGCTACTCATTAGGTGCTCATTATCAGTTAAGAATAGAATGAGTGTGGCCATGGATTGAATGAGCAATGAACAATACAGAATTTGTTGTGGTGTAGGAATAAAGATATG
>NC_134805.1:46066249-46073749 GCF_046742065.1 Oratosquilla oratoria | reverse complement strand
ACATTTGGCTTGTTAACAAAAAACTCTGATGACTTAACGGCAGAAAAGCTGTATAAGGATCTCAAGTCAACTATGAATTTAGGGGAGGTTAAATTATCTTCTTCAAGAGTAAAGTGAGACCAGAATCATAAATCCATATGTGATGACAGTGGGACAACAGAAAGAAACTAGGAACTCTAGAAGTGAGAATAGGAAAAAAGAGTTAGAAGCCCATCCAAGGATACTAGAATTGTATGTTACAATTGTGATACTTGGGGTCATAAAGCACAGGACAGTTATTATGGAACTATTTGTAGATATTGCAAATATGATGGTCATAATAAATTCAGTTGCAGAAACCCACCTCTCTGTATGTATCATCAAAGGATAGGACATAGAACACATGAATGTAGAAATTTTCGTATGCACCCCGAAACAAAAGGAAAAACCCCAGACACGGAATAAACCGATATTACAGATCTCCCCATATATATACAAATAGACCTGAGGCAACACTATATTTAATTTTATCCGGATGGTGGCTGTAAAAGTGTACATATCTCCCCGTATGTGTGGGTTTTCTGTACACTGTAAAAGAAAGATGGTCCTGATTCCGCATTACTAGGATGTCTAAAAATGGCAGTCTATTATCCACCTCCCATTCAACTTTAAATCTTATATTAGTGGTTAAATTGTTGAGCTTTTCAAAGAAACATCGAAAAAAATCCCACTCATCATCCCAGATCGTAAAGATGTCGTCCACGTACCTGTACCAAAACATATCTGGTGGCTTAATGTCCTGTAGAAGTACTGTAGGGAGGAGTGGGGGATTTTTGTTTCTATACAATGGGATAGTGGAGATCAAATTGCTTTGGATGTTAATGACTGGAGCTTTGTCTCTAATATGAAAGGCTTCGAGCAATTGTAGCCTCCTAGGGTCATCACTCGTTCCAGTAATTTTGGTGGAATTAATCAATTCATCCCTTCTGAGTACAGCGTTGTGGAAATTCTTATGATGTTCTTTGATTGCTCCCTCTTGTAGATGTAATGATAAGCGACGGCTGACTTTGCATATAGTAAAACCGATGTAGGCATTGTTAAGAGGCTTACAATCGAAAATCCATGTGAACAAGTTTCCTTTACCGTGTCTATACAGGCTTACAATCCTATGAAGAGCAAGTATATTGGTACACTACATTGGTTCTAGATGTGAAGTCTGATCGCCTAGAAGAGTTGTTCGTCATGATCAGAGAGGAAGTTCTAGGATCCTGTAGTAAATGAGAACTCCTCCCTCCCACCACCCCCTCTCTTCCTTGTCTCCCCTCCTCCCCTTCCACCTCCACCCCCTTCCTCCTCCTCCTCCTCTCCCCCCACAGTGACCAAACCCACCTAACCCTCACCCCCCAACCCCCTTACCCCATGACCTCTGAAATCCCATTGTCAGACCACCTGACCATAGGCTTATATATATCTGTCGTCCCCAACTTGTCATTTTTCTATCCATCCCTTTAAATATAAGTCTTCTTGTAACATTGTCATTGTATTTACTTGCATTTATATTGTATCCTTCATATTTTACTAGTATTGTTCTTGCACACAATTGTCACCATTACTGTATTTATGTAACTTTTGTAATTTTGTCACTATTACTGTAATTATGTAACTTTTGTTATTTCAGTTTACTCTTGAAAATATCTTTATTAAGACGAAACGTTGACCTCAAACAATGGAAAGAAATGAAAGAATATAGTGATTTAGTTTCAATTCACCCAGTTAATGGCAAATCTCTTATCAGAAAAATCGAGAATACAAGGAAAAAACTGAATAACTGCAACAATGCTGTCGTTTTAACTCCGTGTGTATTACTGAGAACCTGCTCCCCTCTTTTACAATAATATATGTATATATACATACATATAAATATATATATACATATATATATATATATATATATATATATATATATAAAGTGTAATGAATAAATAGATAAACAAATAGATACATGCATGGATAAGACAAATAGATAAATAAATATATAAACAGTTAAATTGAATAAATAATAAACAAATGAGATTTAGAAGTAATATTGATAAACAAATAAAATAGATACAATAAATAAAAACCATAATGAATGAAACATAATGAAAATTTAAAAAAATAAAAAATGAAGAATAGAATAGGTAGATAAACAAGTCACTCCATAAGATAGATAAATGAATAAAGAGAAAGATAACGAAATTAAACAATTTCTAAGCCAAAGTAACAACCATTACTCCAACCGCATCTCGTCCTCCTTATGTTAATTATACAATAAAGTAGACACGGGCTGGCCTTTCAATGAACCTGATTTGTGTGTGCGCGCGTGCGTGGGTGCGCATGTGTGTGTGTGTGTTTGTGTGTGTGTGTGTGTGTGTGTGTGTGTGTGTGTGTGTGTGTGTGTGTGTGTGTGTGTGTGTGTGTGTGTGTGTGTGTGTGTTGTATGTGTGTGCGTGTGTGTGCGTGTGTGTGTGTGTTTGTGTGTATTATATATATATATATATGTGTGTGTGTGTGTGTGTGTGTGTGTGTGTGTGTGTGTGTGTGTGTGTGTGTGTGTGTGTGTGTGTGTGTGTGTGTGTGTGTGTGTGTGTGTGTGTGTGTGTGTGTGTGCGCGTGTATGTTTAAGTATATGTGTGTGTATTTCTCAAAAGTTAACGTCTTTACCCCGAGGGACAACCTTAGGTTGAACGAAATAATCTGTAACGAACGAAAAAAATTGAACTATTTTATTCCAGGGACTCCCCTGTGTTCAACCGCATTGCCTGAAAAAGAATCTACATTGCTGAAAGGCAATCGTCAGGTAAGAAATTAAAAATCCGATTAGTTCTGTCTTTTTGTTCCAATGGAAGTGTGCGGGAAACGCATTCATTCAAGAGACTTAATCCAACTCCCTCAGCCTTTGCAAAACTACTCTGACGCCGAGGTGCACATATGAATAGCACCGCGAGAGAATGCTCCAAGCGTCACAAAGAAAAAGGCAGAAGTTGCTATTATATCTCATACATTTACATAGAAGCCCCTCCCTCAACCCAAACTCACTTACAGGGGTGTTCTACGTAGATATATCAGTTTTGATATTAGTTAACTTTAGGAATAAATTCTGGGGTTAGAAAAGAGAATAAACGTACTTGGAGCGTTCTCCCACGCCACTTCACATATAACCCTTTAACTCTCGCTAACCCAGATTGACAGCTTTATTCAGCTAAGTGGAAGACCTCTCTGGATGTGGGCTAAGAGACTAAAGAATCCTATTTCGAGGAAAAAGAACGAAAAACCCGTCCGGGGTCTAAGACTCCGTGGCGAAGTCCGCCGGCTGCGCCGAAGAATGCCGACCAAGCCAAGAAGACTAATGAGACTTCATAGAGCCACGTCTCGAGGCCCAAACAGGTCCTTGAGGGTGGAGACCGAGGAGGGCTTGTTGCAAAGGGGGAAGTCCTGATGGGGTAATAGACAGATAAAGTGTCACCGTCTTCGGTGGAGTGATAGGGATGACGGCACGACGAGGACGAGGAGGAGGAGTTACCGGGAAGACGGCAGGAGGAAGACGAGGAGGAGGAGGAGGAGGAGGAGTGATCGGGAAGAAGGCAGGAGGAGGACGAGGAGGAAGAAGAGGAAGAGGAGATGGGGTGATCAGGAAGACGGAAAGAGGAGAAAGAGGAAGAGGAGGAGGAGGAGGAGGAGGGGGAGGAAGAGGAGGAAGAGCAGGATGAAGAGGAGGAGCAGAGGAGGAGGAGAAGATCACGGGAAAGACGAGGAGGGTAACGACGACGTAGAGGGAGAGGGGAACAACGAGAAGGGGGATGAAAAGCAGGAAGAGGAGGAGGGGGAGGAGAAGAAGAAGAAGAAGAGGGACGACGAGGGGGTTGACGACGACGTAGAGGAGAAGAATGAAGAGAAGAAGGAGGAAGAGGAAGGGAAAAGGAGGAGTGCGAGGAGGAGAGGGCGAGGAGGAGTGGGCCAAGGAGGAGGAAAAGGGCAACAGGTTAATTGTGACAAGATGTTGACGCGATTTTTGTCACTTGTTAAACTAGTGTGATATCATTTGTCTTCTTCTATAAATAAGCTGTCTTTATCAGCAAAAACAAATGAATAAATAAATAGATATAAAAACACATAAATAGATAAATAAATGATGAATAAAAACATAAAATCGATGACAGCTAAAAATGAAGAAAATAATCTAAAAAAACGTGTGTGTGTGTGTGTGTGTGTGTGTGTGTGTGTGTGTGTGTGTGTGTGTGTGTGTGTGTGTGTGTGTGTGTGTGTGTGTGTGTGTGTGTGTGTGTGTTCATGCGTGTGTTTGGAGTGGATATAAAACTACTAAGGACTACAAACTCAATGAATGATAAAAGATTCTAAGAATCACAGGGTAAAAGCTGACAACCATAAAGTAGGTTAGTGTTGGCCAGGTTGACAGATTGATTCTCATTAGATGCTTAAGCGAACCACAATAGCTTACTAAGTATCCGAGTAAAGAGGGCAAAGGTGACTGTCTTGAGCGTAGTTAAGAACCTCCTGGTGTAAACTCCTCGCTTAAACTAGAGTTTCTGTTGTAATACATAGGTATGTACATACATACACCTAATAACTAATGTGCATTTCTTTGAGTAATACAAAATATGTAAAGTTTAACAAATTATTAACTACCATGACAAAGCTCATGTTTTTATGTCCTTTTCCTACATTTGTCTATTTTCATTCTACTTAACTTATCTTTCTTTTTAAGTTGTAATTTCAAGAACCGGTAACCTTCGTCAACAAGAAACTCAACATTTCGGACAAAAACAACATTGTCCACGGACGGACCCAGTGAAAGAATTATCAGCTAAACGGACGCGCCCGTTCATGCCACGACGCCATCACGTTGACAGGATTGACAAGGCGCTGGCCATAATGTCTACCAATGGACGGTTCGAACAAGGCACGGGTCACCGAGCGACCGAGTTGGCGAGGTTTACGATCACTCGGTCATGCGAGACGGTGACAGGGAACGGTTACACCTTGAGATTTGCCTACACGATCTTCCAGTACCGCCCCAGTCTCTTCTGAGTATGCCAAATGTGGCAACATTGCAAAATGATTGTTTACATAGACTTGTAGAACCGTAAAATGTGACAGAATCGCAAAAGGGGTTGTTTGCATGAAAAGACTTATTCCAACCTCTTATGTGAATGCAAAATGTCATTGCAAAGTATTTTGTTTACATAGAAAGACTTGTAAGACAATTCCAACCTCTTCTGAGTATGTCAAATGTGTCAACATTGTAAAGGAGTTGTTTACACTCATAGTATCGTTCAAACCTCTCATGTGAAAGCGAAATATGGCAGAATTCCAAAAAGGGTTGTTTACATAGAAAGAATTGTAGTACTGTCCCAACCTCTTATGTGAATGCGAAATGTGGCAACATTGCAAAAGGGTTTGTTTACATGAAAAGACTCGTAGTACCATTCCAACCTTTTATGTGAATGAGAAATGTTTACTGCAAACGGTTTTGTTAACATATAAAGATTTATAGTACCATCCCATACTCTTATGTGAATGCCAAATGTCTATTGCATAGTGGCTTGTCTATAGGAAAGGAACTGACATACCGCTCAGACATTTCTTAGATGCGGCAGAACTGTAAAGTGATTTGTTTACATGAAAGGTCGTGTACCGCTCCAAGCTCAATGAATGCGAGATTTGGCACAGTCGGAAAGCTGTGGTAGATTTAGCAGCTATGTGAATGTAGCGAGGTTTTACGAGTGCGAGATGTGGCAAAGTTGCTTGGTTATGGAGGATTTGGGAAGATTTGTTGACATGAAAGAACATGTAGTACCGCTTCAGCCTATTCTGAAAATACGAGACTTGGCATCGTCGCAAAGAGTTACACTTGGCACCTATGGGATTATAGCGAGGTTCCGCGAGTGGGAGATATGGCACAGTAGCAAAGTTAAGAAGGATTTTAGACGATATTTTGTTTACATAAACGGGTTTGTAATTCGGATCCAGCGCTTTCTACCGGTGCGAAATGGGCTTGGTTCTTAAAACATCAACCACACAGGCCATTCTTGCATATCAAAGAACCTCCTTCAATACTATGAGGTGCTGTCTTGCTATCAACCAATGTGGCACCATCTCAAGTAGAAACGGTTTTTGTCATCCTAAGAAATTTATTCTCATTTCTTCTCAAAAAGAAAAAAAAAAAGGCGGCCAGTCATAATAGTGCCGGCTTCCTTTGCAAAACCGCTT
Source organism: Oratosquilla oratoria (assembly GCF_046742065.1). NCBI lineage: Eukaryota > Metazoa > Arthropoda > Malacostraca > Stomatopoda > Squillidae > Oratosquilla > Oratosquilla oratoria. Next base: position 46,067,500 of record NC_134805.1, on the reverse strand, counting down.
GGATGGCCGTTTGGTCAACCTCCAGGATGGATAAGTGGGACCTCTCCTCTCTGGCTCCCAAAATTTAAAACAACACCAGTCACAGGATCAAGAGTGGGAGCATGACTGGCAAGCTGGTAGTGGATATTGACAATACATCGCAGTAGAAAAAATAAAACAAAAATAAACAAAAAAGTGTTCGAACACGTAGGTATCGATATACTTGAATACTGCCTTCCCAAAAATTCATAAATCCAGATTATGTCAATTGAAATGCTTATATAAGAATTTCTGACCAATGTGCAAGTTCTACAGCAATTCATTTCTGAGTTGCATTCGACAAAAATCCATTCTGACAACCGACCGACGATCATGCAAACATAAGAGAAAACGCTTTTTTGCAGTAAAAACATTTCATTTCCTTTGCTCATCCCTTCAACTGCCGCAATCGGCCCTTTGATTTAGTCTTGTTCCTGTAAGATATGTAATTTTAATTAACGAAGGAAAAAATATTTAGTTTAAGTACCCAGTTAGCACGACCTCATGCTTTCATTCCTTCAAAAATGTGGCAAACTTCGTACATTATATTCAGGCGAAGAGAGAATTCAGATCAAAGTAGTTTCCAATATCCAACAAATACCCCAAATAAAACAAAATATCCTAAAAAACGACAAAGATGAAAAAGGTAAAATGAAAATATACTCAAGTGCTAATATACTATAAAACACTGAAGATGGCTAGATTTCTAATTTCGTGGTGACTAGCGTCACTGCAATCCATTATAACCACCCGGTGCTGTCGACGGAGGATGCTTGTTTACGCGTGTACCCGTGGGAGATGCACATGTTCTTGCGTTTCGCAAATGCACGTTTTACATCCTATTTCCTTGTCTCCAGGCGTCTCTAGGGAGAGGTGGGAAGTGGATACGTGCATGCGACATGTGAGTTTACTTGATTCAAGTTGTGTGTACTAACGTTACTTCATTGATTTCTTCAAAGTATTCAACCTGGACATTATTTCGTGTATTTGTTCATCTCTTCTTCAATTCAGGCTATATACAGGGTGTCCCAGAAAAAAGTATGCACTCTATAACATCGCCAATAACTAAATGTAATATTGGACATACGCAGGGATTAGGGGCAAAAGACAAAAAAAAAATCTTTAATTTCATGACATATTCTTCAACTTAAAGCATTACTATTGTATCTATGCGAATAAAGCACTGCATTTACTTTCAAAGTGTGCGTACATTTTATTGGGACACCCAGTATA
>NC_134805.1:46051249-46053749 GCF_046742065.1 Oratosquilla oratoria | reverse complement strand
TCTTTTTGTTGTTTTCTTTGTGTAGTGTTTTCAATCCACCCCAATCTATGCTGTATTGGTGTTCTGTAGTGTGTTTGTACAGGGCCGATTTCCAGGTGGCTTTTGTCCGACCTCCTTTCTCGAAGGCGGTCTTCCACTGCAGCTTTTCAACTCCACCTTCCCAGACTATTCCTCCCCTTTTTCAGTTTTAGTCTTTTTCCTTTACTTTTTTTCTTTCTTTTTATCTTCTTTTTATCTTATATTGTTGTTATCTTATGTGTCTGATTGCAATTTAGTCCTTTACTCTTGAGACCCTTTCCTCCTTTTGTTCCCCCTTCCTTCATTGCGGACATTTGGTCCACCTTCTCCGTTTACGTACTTGGACCTTGTTCTGGTGTTTTTACGTTTGTGTTACATAATGATGTTATTTTGCTACATTTGTTTTATGATCACAGCCATATAAACTTGTTTTATTTGGTGCCACAATTTCATGTTAATTGTATTTTATTTGATATTGTATATATGATTGAGAGCGACAACCTTTCCCAGAATTACCACTTTGACCATTTATATTTGAGTTCACGATCTTGAATCTATTATACCCCCTGAAGACGATTCCTGGACGGGAATCGAAACATCGAGTAAATAAGCCCTTGAGTTAAGTCTGGTGTTTACACTTTTCCGATATATATATATATATATACATATATATATATATATATATATATATATATATGTTTATATACATATATATACATATATATATATATATATGTATACATATATATGTATATATATATATATATATGTATATATATATATATATTCATTTATATATATATATATATATATATATATATATGTATATATATTCTCTGGCTCGAATAAATTTTTCACTTCTATATATCTAGGTATTCCATCAGACATCTAACTTCAATTTTCTTAAAGAGAGCAATAGCTACTAATCAACAACCTATTTCCCTTTTCTTTCTTTTTTCTTTTTTCAACGCGCCAGGAGATGTATGTATGTCCACCGTGCCTTATGTTTTCAGACAGCTAGGGTAAGTGACAATCACCATCAGCTGCTTGACTCCAACTCGAGTTCACATATTGCGAGGTAAGACCGAAAACAATCCTCCACAGCGGGGCACAAACTATTTTTTTCATCTTTCTCCATACAGTAATGAACAAAATTCTTAAACTATCCTTTTGACAAAAACCTTTTATAGATAATCATCCCGTGAGCACGTCTTTTTTCTAAAAATATTTTTCGTAAAAAAATATTTTTCTTCTGTGAGATTGCGTCTTTGGTCTTCTTTCTGGCTACTACCAAACAATTTCATTCAGCCATCTTATTCAGGACGTCGTCTTATATATATTCATTCTCGTTACAGTCACACAATTCTATTCAATCGAAGCAAAACTCCACGCTACTCAAAAGTCAATTCTTCAATTATAGTTCTTACTTATGGATGCTTCGTTTAGTTTACTACAGATCAATTCCTTGATCAATTGTTTTCGCTAAAAATTCAGTCAATTGTAGGTTGTGGGTAAGGAGTCCACGCCAGAAGGTAACAGTCATTGGTAGGAATCTGAGTGGAGTGCGGGATTCAAACCCACAACTAAGAGAGTGAGAGACCAGCACGCTTCCGACTACGCAACCAGTGTATATTACAAAATTTAATTGAAAAAAAGGTGGAATCTCAGAATTTTTGGTCGTGATTGTACAGTCACGAACAAAAGTTTTGACCCACGCTATAATTCTCACAACGTCAATATGATTTTTTTTGTCGTGATTTATATGTGATATATTTCTCTATGTGCTTTTTCCCGTACAACCATGCCATTGTCTTGAATAACTAATAAAAAAGTAGAAGGACTTTAGTATTGTATCATAGAAAACTCTGGGTGGGTCAAAAGTTTTACTTGTGACTGTACGCCTCTTCCTTGATGAGAAGTGGGGAGATGAACATTAGCGTGACAAGCGGGAAGTCCGTCCAATACACGTTAGGGTGAGAATGAGTACTTGAGCGAATGGAGACATGGACCTTACGTGCATGAGTGGTAAGGCCAGTATTGCACAAGCATAGAACATTTATTTATATGCTTATGTATTTGTTTATTAAAAAATTTTGATTATCTATTATGTTTTATTAATGTGTTTGATTATTTGATTTCATCAATTCATTTATTGTACGAGTATTTTTATTAAATCTATTTGCTAATGCATTGCTTATCTATCATCTATATATTCATTATCCTACTGATTTGTCTCTTTGCTTACTTATTTGTTAATGTACTCAAATGTTTATTATTCTAGAAGAGCAAATACTGGCATATCCTATCTTAGAATGTTAAATGAAAGTTTTTTTGATGAATTTAAATGAATGAAGTCTCGGTAGAGGAGCTGCAAGGAATAAGAAACCAAAAATTTTGCCAAAGATCCAGAATTCAATCAAATTTTATTTCATAAAATTGGAGGAAAAACCTCGTTGCACATAAATTACCAGGATGTCGAGAT
>NC_134805.1:46043749-46046249 GCF_046742065.1 Oratosquilla oratoria | reverse complement strand
TATATTTCTGATAATATTTTTCTCATTTCTTTGGCAGTTCCACAGAAGCTACACGGTCAATAGTTTATAATACACATATGTCCTCTAGTTTATTCTTATAGTATACCACGTCTGTAACTGTTTTTTTTCTTTTGTGAGTGTGTGTGTGTGTGTGTGTGTGTGTGTGTGTGTGTGTGTGTGTGTGTGTGTGTGTGTGTGTGTGTGTGTGTGTGTGTGTGTGTGTGTGTGTGTGTGTGTGTGTGTGTGTGTGTGTGTGTGTGTGCGAACTAGGCACCGGATATTTTAAACCATTGATGCAATCATATAACACTTTCAACCAGAAAATGTGACTACCACCCTCAAAACTAAAAACTAAAAAATGAATAAACAAATAAATAAACACTTAAATATCTATCATCCCCCGGTTTTGGACACTACCGAGGATAAGTATTTGCAATGTTACAAAAAGCATTAACCTACCAATCACCTGAAGGGTTCAACAAATAGAATCAAAAGGCACACAGAGAATAAACGCGAAGACTACGAGATGCAAAAAACGTCTTCCGAGGCGTCAAATTACTTATGAATTGAATCTTGGCAACCCGCAACAGAGGGTGGAGTACCATTTAGAGGTGCGTATACACCTAAAGTTTGGGGTAGATACATACACACCCACGCCATCACACGTATGCTAACGGGTTTTCGTGTATGCTTGACTGTAAATTATGAAGAGGTTTTGTCTGTTACCGTGTAGCATCATGTTTCAATTGATTTTTTTTTTTTTTTTTTTTTTTTTTTTTTAGGCCGATGCTTGGGTCTCCTCCCCGGCTGGCCACGGTTGTCGGGAACCAACGTAGGAAGCCCGCAGCACGTCCCAGGAATCAAACTCATGACCACGTGTTCACGAGTTCGACACAGTATCCCCTGGGTATACGTACACCTAACTGGATTAAATATAATGAAACTGACGTAACCTATCATTCTAATAGAGGTGTTCAAGTGGCTCATAGACTTTAACAAGGGTGACGCATACAAGGCCATCATATTAAGACAACAGGGCAGGGCTTAGGAAGGAAATAGGAAAAGAATTGGTTTACTAATAGGGTGGTCAGAGAATGGAATAGACTTAGTAACCATGTAGTGAGCGTTGAAACTATTGGTTGTTTTAAGAAACGGTTAGAATACTTTATGGATGGAGATGACAGATAGCAATGGACATGGAACTGTCTAGTGTAGGACTTACAGTCTCTTGCAGTCTCCTTCATTCTTATGTTCTTATATTCTCCATTGCAAAATATATTGTAATATTTTGTAAACAGTGATCGTCTATTTGTGTTCTTAATTTTTCTATTTTGCAAATTCAATAACCACACATTACCTGGCGACGTTATTCGATCAGTTTATGGGCACGTAGGTGTCGAACGAGGATCAAGTACTTCATATCCATTTGCATGAAGGCTGCACCTGAAGACGACCTACATGCATACGTCAGCTTCGTGGAAGTTGTCCTCGTCAGTACATGACAAGGAATATTTTTTTTCTTTCTTTTTCTGGCCAATTCGTTCACAGTTCAAGCTAGACAAAGAATGATAGTTTCCTATTTATCACGGCAAAGGTAAGGTTAGCAGAAACATTTTTGCCAATGCAGTGAAATAGAGCGAGCGAGTGAGAGTGAGCGAGTGAGAGAGAGAGAGAGAGAGAGAGATGGAGAGAGAGAGAGAGAGAGAGAGAGAGAGAGAGAGAGAGAGAGAGAGAGAGAGAGAGAGAGAGAGAGAGAGAGAGAGAGAGAGAGAGAGAGAGAGAGAGAGAGAGAGAGAGAGAGAGAGAGAGAGAGAGAGAGAGAGAGAGAGATTGATACTGACCTGGTTCACGTTTTGTTTCAGGTTCTGCAATCCAAAACACATTAATGAAGGAGAGTTTAAACAAAGTAATACATGTTCTACCATTTTATTGAGTATCATATATTTGATTTATGATCGAGTGTGAACACACGCCAACACTTTTGCCCTACATCAGATGCCAATCCCCCTTTACATGCTCCCTCATCACATCGTACACTGAATTACATGTATATTAGTAATAAATACCCTTTCTGGTCGCTGTTCCCAGGGACGTCATTGACCGTCTATATTTGTCGCTCTGTCTCTCTCTTTCTCTCTGTCTCTCTCTCTCTATATATATATATATATATATATATATATATATATATATATATATGTATATATATATATATATATATGTATATATATATATATATATATATGTATATAATGTATGTATATATATATATATATGTATATATATATGTGTGTGTTTATCTGTATATATATATGTTTATATATATATATATATATATATATATATATATATATATATATATATCTATATACCTAAGGCTTCTTCCCCTTTATAAGGAAGGTAAGCAACCAAGGTATACACCCACCTCCACTTGTCCCACTTGCATTCGTCACCCATTTGCTTTCTCTTTCATCTTGGCTTCTCGTGCATGTAGGGTCATCCC
>NC_134805.1:46018749-46036249 GCF_046742065.1 Oratosquilla oratoria | reverse complement strand
CGTCTTTCCAGAGAGTGCAACTTAAGGTGCCTGAGCCTGTCTTCGTATGATAAATCTCTAAGCCATTGTATCCCTTTGGTCCACGTCTCACATATATATATATTGTACACAACCAGCCATCTACTACGAACTTTTGCTTTCCTCTTTCAGAGAGAGCTGTTTCACACACAGTCGATGCCATGATGATGGGCTTATGCGAATAGATTAACGAAGTTGTAAAAGTGAACTTAGAATATCACTTTGTCAATATGCAAATGAAGAACTCTAATGAATGTCTGTTTAAAGGACCCAGTAACATGGCAATCTGGCATTACAAATGTATTATTAGAACAACTATACTCATAGACGAATCGGTAATTGGTCCAGTTTGTACTGGACCATTCAGTATTAGACCAATCTTCCTACTAGACTAATTGTCCCTATTAGACTATGTGCTAATAGACCAGTTCGCACTAGGCCAATTGGTATTACACCAATGGTCATTAGACCAATCGTATCTAACCAGTGTGTGCGTGCGGGTTTACATACGAATTTCAATATGTACTAGATTTCCTTTTCATTTTATCTATTAATATTCTAGTATTGTACCTCATTATCTGTATTTCAAATTTGTTTCAATATTGCATAGTCCAAATATCTTCCTATCGGGCAGATTATACAAATAACTTTATGCATATACATATATAAATACATACATATATATATATATATATATATATATATATATATATATATATATATATATATATACATATATACATACTTGTATTTATATAAATTTAATTGTGTGATGACTTCATTTCCATATATACAATGATGTATACCTCAGTACGTTTCTCCATATCAAATCAGCCCCTATCTTTGTTTTTTAGAATATTTATATGGTGTATTGCATTACTTGCATGTTCGTGACGTGTTGCCCGGTTTGTCTCTGCTCCCAGGAATGCCAGTGGCGTAGTTATAGAATGGAAATAATAGGTTAGGTTAGGTTAGGTTAGGTTAGGTTAGGTTAGGTTAGGTTAGGTTAGGTTAGGTTAGGTTAGGTTAGGTTAGGTTAGGTTAGGTTGGGTTAGGTTAGGTTAGGTTAGGTTAGGTTAGGTTAGGTTGGGTTAGGTTAGGTTAGGTTAGGTTAGGTCAGGTTAGGTTAGGTTAGGTTAGGTTAGGTTAGGTTAAGTTAGGTAAGCCTATCCTAACCTAACATAATCTAATCTAGCCTAACCAACTAATCTAGCCTATTGCTTCCATCTTACAGCTCTTATTGAAACGTGCATGACACACACGTGAAAGACGAGTGACGTCACTCTATTGTGTCGCAGCCACTGTACGCAAGTACATCAGCACCATGTCAGCGAAGTTCTCATTGAGCTGTTCCACACAGGGAGAATACATTTTCTCGTCCAGCACACGATTAAGCAAGGATGTCAGGTTAGAGGCAACGTCCTTCACACTTGAACGAACATCGAGTTTGAGAAATGTTTTGAAAATGAACTCGAAGGCGTCTTCCTGTGCGTTCACGAAGTACGAGTTGTAGCCGTGAAGAAGTGCTATGCCGTCAGAGAGACAGGTTTGACATATACCACCTATGCCAGTAGCACACTGCCAGTAACCGTAATTCCACTCGGGAGTCAGGACGCGAACGTACTCAGGGTGGTCCCGAAGGAGAACATTCAAGATGTCTTGGTCCGTGGAAATAACGGCTTTGTACTTCTCGTAGTAGCGAAGGAGAGTCCTTTCCCACCCTCCCGGAAACTCCCGTGCCTTGGTCAGGTTGATGAACATGACGCCGTCATTAAGGCAGCCTTTGGGGTAAAGTGGTACCTTGTGATAAATCCAGGGATACGGCTCGTGCACCAGGCCTAGGACCTCGTCCCCACCTAACGATCCTAGTACCGGAGACAAGTGTTCTGGAGGTCGAAGGAATATGACGTCCGTGTCCACGTACACCGCGGACTCGACAGAATCGAGGATGGTGGGAAGGAAGAGCTTCTGGGCGGCGCACGAGTGATAGAGGTCCTTCAGATGAGCGTGTGAAGAAGGGAACCACGTGGAGTGTCTGGTGAAATTGATCCGAGACCGATGGACCTCTGGCCAGTGTCTTGTCAGGTGGAGGAGTACCGAAAAAATCTCAGGGGTGTCCGTGATGACGTGTACTTGAAGAGGCCCACTGCTCAACCAGGCGACGGAGTTGAGCATAGCTTTGATCTGTGCAAATTGTATGAGCGTCTCGTCCTTGTCCTTCCCTCGACACAACACCATCACCAATGGCGGTGCCAAACCTTCTTCCTTCTCGACATAATCGTGCACCAAGGTCTGGTTGTATTGCTTGTGTCCATTGAGCAGGTTCTGGTTATGTAGAATATCTGTATCGTTTCTCATATTCTTTAAGATACCATAGTTTGTTGGGCCTACAAAGATAAGAACCTTCAGAAGAATGAATGACACCAGTAATACAAAAATAAACTTCTTCCGTCGCTGCATTTTCAAGAATATTCACTACTTGTACCAATGTATGTAAAAGCGTCTCATACGCAGTATCACTGATGCAGAAATCACTCGCTCGATGAGAAATAAGGACAAACACTGCTAACAAAAATCACATCACGGCCACCAGCATGGAGAACACAAACATGCTGTTGGTTTTCATTGGAGAAATACTTGGAACACAATCCCATTCAAGAATTTTCTTAGCGCCACATTTTATCTCTATTCTTTTTTCATGTATATATATACACCTAGTGTCAGTCTTAATATCACTTGCACTCAGAGCCTACTCATAAATGCGAGCGATTTTTTCATTATTCGGCAGAGTTGGAGGAAGCACAGTGACTGATGTGGCCGCAGAAAACGGAATTGCGACATTGACCGGAAGGCATGGAAGATCAACAGGGAAAATCAGAAGTAATTCTTTTCAATATTTTATCCTCTCAAGAACAATGTGAGATCCACCGAGGTTCAACAAAATAATGGTTAACAAAGTTGAATGGAATTTTGATTTCAATATTGATAACTCATCCTACCAAATAGGCAGAATGTGTGTGTGTGTGTGTGTGTGTGTGTGTGTGTGTGTGTGTGTGTGTGTGTGTGTGTGTGTGTGTGTGTGTGTGTGTGTGTGTGTGTGTGTGTGTGTGTGTGTGTGTGTGTGTGTGTGTGTGTGTGTGTGTGTGTGTGTGTGATTCACCATGGTCTTGGATTTTGGATCACATGTTGGACTCGTGATCGACAGTTATTAATTTCTCAGATGAGAGCTCAGAGCTCGTATAACCGATCTATGGGTAATACTGACCCTCTTCAGCCGAGTTGTATATAGTGGTGGTGATATGGTTTATAGTTATATGCTTATGTGGGATATATAGTCGGGTCGTGGAAGGGTCTCGATCTATAACACTGGGGAACAAAATTCAACTTTTTGTCAGTTGCATACATTTTGAGATCAGTTTCTGGGTAAATTGAGGTCACTGATTTCAAATATGGCACCGGTTTTTTTCTATCGGGTCTAGTTTTGTTGCGGTGAGTTATCTCCCATTTGCTACCCTATATAGTTAGACTACCATATACTACTGCTAAAAATCTAAACCAGCACACAGAGAGGAATTACCAAACACGTAGAATTAATTTTTGATTACTTTTATTTACCTTGAAAAGCATATTTTGGATCCATCAGTTGCTTTTGTGAACTATGCCAGATTTATTCAGGCACAAACTTGCGTTTAATGGACTGTCTTGAATATCGCCTCTCAGTGCAGTCTCGCTGAATGCTCCAGCAATAGTCCGCCATCATGTGAATGTCCCAGCGACCTTGATACCTGTCTTCCATGACTTTGATATCCTGGTGGAAGCGTTCACCTTGCTCATCACTCACGTCCCCTAAGTTTGCCGGAAACAGTTCAAGATGACTGTTCAAGAAATGCATCTTAATGCTCATGTTGCAACCTAACACATGAAAACTTTCCATCAAAGATTCAACAAGCTCTTTATAGTCCTCTGATTTCCTGTTTCCAAGAAAGTTCCTTACAACAGAAACGAATGCTCCCCATGCATTTTTCTCAACATCAGTCATGGATTGAGTGAAGGCTTGGTCTTTAATCAGCGTCCTAATTTGAGGGCCGTCGAAAATACCTGCTTTGAGTTTTTCTAGCGTTAAACCAGGGAACACTTCACACAGATACTTAAAACAGTCACTGTCATTATCGAGCGCCTTAACAAACTGTTTCATAAGGCCCAGCTTGATGTGAAGGGGCGGGAAAACAATTTTTTCACTTTCCACTAGGGGTTCATAAATGATGTTCTTTTTCCCAACACTGAGGCTTTCCCTAACTGGCCATTCCTTCTGAATCCAGTGTCTGTCTTTGGCTCTGCTGTCCCAGAGGCAGATAAAGCAAGGAAATTTTGTATACCCACCTTGCTGTCCTAGCAAAAAATTGACCATTTTTAGATCAACACAGATGATCCATTTGTGTTCTTGATATTTGAGTAGCTCCAAAACCGTTTTGATGTGTTCATATTTTTCTTTCAGGTGTACTGAGTGTCCTATGGGTATTGCGCCAAAGATGTTGCCTATATGTAATAAAACACACTTCAGACTCCGCTTAGACCTATCTATAAAGAGGCGCCACTCTTTCGGATCATAACTTGGAGCTCCCATCGCGGTGACTAATCCAGGAATATCACAACAATAGACGAAGTCAAATTTAGAATGAAAGAACTGTAAGAGGTTCTTTTCTCTGTTGCGAAAGAATGTTACCTTTGTGTCTATTTTCAGCAAGTTTTTATCTTTTAACCGTGAAGCCAACAATTCTGACAGCTTTTTAGACAGACCCAGATCTCGAACTAAGTCATTGAGTTCTGCTTGGCTAAATGTTTCCGGTTCTGTTGATATGCCTACAAAATCTAAGTCATTTCTGTTAGTTGACTCCACTGTGACCTCAGTGTCACATTCACTGTCAGATTCAACAGAAGCAAGTTGAGTGAAGATAGGCTTTGGAACATCATCTGAATGGGGCACAGGCCTGATTGCTGAATCTAGACTAGGGTATGTGATAAGATGACGAGTTTTACTAGTGAAACCAGCAACACGAGTCACGCAAAAGTAACAGTCTGTGACATGGTCCCGTGGCTCACGCCATATCATCGGAATACCGAATGTTATTTTGTCTTTTCCTTTAGTCCATTGACGCAAGTTTTCTTCGCAGGAATGACATACCTTATGCGGTGCCCATGGTTTGTCTTGATCTCCAAGTTTCACTTTAAAGTAGCAAAAGTAAGCTCTCTTCACAAATTCACTAATGTTCCTTCTTTGCTTTGGAGCTGTCAATGCACCACAGATGTAGCAGAATGAATCCGGGCACGTCACACATTTCCTTCTACTTGCTATAGAGGCCATGTTTCCTTTGATTGAAGTCAACACTGTTTACAGAATGATCACACCTGGAAAAGAAATAAAATAATTGTTTTAATGAAATAAAATAATAATGCACACACAAATTTATATTTGACGCACTGATGTAATTAAGAATAGTATTTGATGAATATAAACTAATATGCTTATTACCTCCCTTTGCTATTTTCAGAACATGTCACCTGATATGTAAGTTGCCGCGTACCATCAAAACTAGACCTGATCTGCACAAACGAATGCCATTTTCAGAATCTGTGACCTCAAATCTACCAGAATCAAGTGTCAGAACTCATGCAACCGAAAGTGTGTTCCCCAGTGTAATTAATTGGTGGTCTGGTTACATGACTGTCAAGGAAGGCGTAAGGCCTTGGTGGATAACTTTAAAAAGGAGTTTGTTAACTGCTAAGCTAGTAATAAGGTCAGTGGGGCATTGTCCTTTAGAAGAACAATGACTCAACTGTTTACCTTTTATAATTTCGATTAGGATTATAGATGGTAGCAACGTTACATCCTAGTCCATTTGGTGGTTTAAACTGTCGGTATGATTAAGTTTCTCCGAGTTTTCCTCGGCGACTGTGATGGAATTTTTATGTTTTCGAATACTTGTGGTTACGTCCCTTCCTGATTGTCCTACTTTAAAACTAGCTTTGATCTGTGCAAATTGTATGAGCGTCTCATTCTTGTCCTTCCATCGACACAACACCATTACCAATGGCGGTGCCAAACCTTCTTCCTTCTCGACATAATCGTGTAGCAAGGTCTGGTTGTATTGCTTGTGTCCATTGAGCAGATTATGCCTACGCAGGATGTCTGAATCGTGTCTCATATTCTTGAAGATGCCATAGTTTGTTGGGTCTACAATGATAAGAATCTTCAGAACAATGAATGACGCCACTAAGACAGAAATAAGCTTCTTCCATAGTAGCATTTGGTTGTTGTTAAGACTGCTCAATTATGTTTTCAAGAATAATTACCACTCGTACCAATGTACGTGAAAGCGTCCCGTACACAGTATCACTGATGGAGAAATCACTCGCTCGATGCTTAGGGGAGCTAAATATAGTATCTAAGATTTCTGACCACATTTCCTCGAAAGATCGAACACCACGTAGGATGTTTTCCTGTTGGACCAGTTTCCACTGGATCATTCAGTATTAGACCAATCTTCCTATTAGACTAATTGTCCCTATTGGACGATGTGCTAATAGATCAAATCGCATTGGGCCAATTGGCATTAGACCAATGGTCGTTAGACCAATCGAGTCTAACCAGCATGTGCGAGCGGATTTACATACGCATTTCAATATATACTACATTTTCTTTCTAGTATTGTACCTCATTATCTGTATCTCAAATTTGTTTCAATATTACATAGTCCAAATGCTTTTCTATCGGCAGATTATACAACTAATTTTAAGTATATATACATATGTATATATATATATATATATATATATATGTATATATATATATATATATATATATATATATATATATATATATATATGCATAATTATATATATATATATATACTGTATATACAAAATTACATTTTGTACAAAGGCTTTTAAAAAGGATTTGTACAAAGGCGGAGCATGCCGACAGGAGACCTTTTGGTCCATATCTAGGTCGGATGCGAAAAAAATTATAATAATGATAAATAAATAAATAAATAAATAGATGAATAAATAAAAACTATAGTAACGTAAATGATAAATAAAATATACAAATAGATACATAGGTATAGTTAAATAATAAACAAACAGGTAAATAGTAAATAATAATAAATTGATATATAACTAATAATAAATGAGAATCAAGCAAATATGTTTATACACACAGACACTATATATATATATATATATCTATATATATGTATATATATATATGTATATATATGTATGTATGTTTGTATATATATATATACATATATATATATGTATATATATATATGTATGTATGTATATATATATATATGTATATATATATATATATTTATATATATGTATATATATATATATATATTTATATATATGTATATATATATATATATATAAATTTAATTGTGTGAGGATTTCATTTCCATATGTGCAATGATGCATACCTCAGTACGTTTCTCCATCGCAAATCAGCCGCTATTTTTGTTTTTTAGAATATTTCTTATGGTGTACTGCATTACTTGTATGTTCGTGACGTGTTCCCTGGTTTGTCTCTGTTCCCACAAATGCCAGTGCCGTAGTTGTGTAATGGAAACAATAGGTTAGGTTAGGTCAAGTTAGGTTATGCTAGGTTAGGTAAGTCTGACCTAACCTAACATAACATAATCTAATCTAGCCTAACCTAACCTAGCTTATTGCTTTCATTCTACAGCTCTTATTGAAACGTGCATGACACACACGTGAAAGATGAGTGACGTCACTCTATTGTGCCGCAGCCACGGTACGCAAGTACATCAGCACCATGTCAGCGAAGTTCTCATTGAGGTATCCTACACAGGGAGAATACATTTTCTCGTCCAGCACACGATTAAGCAAGGATGTCAGGTTAGAGGCAACGTCCTTCACACTTGAACGAACATCGAGTTTGAGAAATGTTTTGAAAATGAACTCGAAGGCGTCTTCCTGTGCGTTCACGAAGTACGAGTTGTAGCCGTGAAGAAGTGCGATGCCGTCAGAGAGACAGGCTTTGCATATACCACCTATGCCAGTAGCACACTGCCAGTAACCGTAATTCCACTCGGGAGTCAGAACGCGAACGTACTCAGGGTGGTCCCGAAGGAGAACATTCAAGATGTCTTGGTCCGTGGAAATAACGGCTTTGTACTTCTCGTAGTAGCGAAGGAGAGTCCTTTCCCACCCGCCCGGAAACTCCCGTGCCTTGGTCAGGTTGATGAACATGACGCCGTCATTAAGGCAGCCTTTGGGGTAAAGTGGTACCTTGTGATAAATCCAGGGATACGGCTCGTGCACCAGGCCTAGGACCTCGTCCCCACCTAACGATCCCAGCACCGGAGACAAGTGTTCTGGAGGTCGAAGGAATATGACGTCCGTGTCCACATACACCGCGGACTCGACGGAATTGAGGATGGTGGGAAGGAAGAGCTTCTGGGCGGCGCACGAGTGATAGAGGTCCTTCAGATGAGCGTGTGAAGGAGGGAACCACGTGGAGTGTCTGGTGAAATTGATCCGAGACCGATGGACCTCTGGCCAGTGTCTTGTCAGGTGGAGGAGTACCGAAAAAATCTCAGGGGAGTCCGTGATGACGTGCACTTGAAGAGACCCACTGCTTAACCAGGCGACGGAGTTGAGCATAGCTTTGATCTGTGCCAATTGTATGAGTGTCTCGTTCTTGTCCTTCCCTCGACACAACACCATCACCAATGGCGGTGCCAAACCTTCTTCCTTCTCGACATAATCGTGTAGCAAGGTCTGGTTGTATTGCTTGTGTCCATTGAGCAGATTATGCCTACGCAGGATGTCTGAATCGTGTCTCATATTCTTGAAGATGCCATAGTTTGTTGGGTCTACAATGATAAGAATCTTCAGAACAATGAATGACGCCACTAAGACATAAATAAGCTTCTTCCTTAGTGGAATTTGGTTGTTGTTAAGACTGCTCAATTATGTTTTCAAGAATATTTACCACTCGTACCAATGTACGTGAAAGCGTCCCGTACACAGTACCACTGATGGAGAAATCACTCGCTCGATGCTTAGGGGAGCTAAATATAGTATCTAAGATTTCTGACCACATTTCCTCGAAAGATCGAACACCACGTAGGATGTTTTCCTGTTGGACCAGTTTCCACTGGATCATTCAGTATTAGACCAATCTTCCTATTAGACTAATTGTCCCTATTGGACGATGTGCTAATAGATCAAATCGCATTGGGCCAATTGGCATTAGACCAATGGTCGTTAGACCAATCGAGTCTAACCAGCATGTGCGAGCGGATTTACATACGCATTTCAATATATACTACAATTTCTTTCTAGTATTGTACCTCATTATCTGTATCTCAAATTTGTTTCAATATTACATAGTCCAAATGCTTTTCTATCGGCAGATTATACAAATAATTTTAAGTATATATACATATGTATATATATATATATATACATATATATATATATATATATATATATGTATATATATATATATATATATATATATATATATATATACTGTATATACAAAATTATATTTTGTACAAAGGCTTTTACAAAGGATTACAAAGGCGGAGCATGCCGACAGGAGACCTTTTGGTCCATATCTAGGTCGGATGCGAAAAAATATATATTAATGATAAATAGATAAATAAATGAATAAATGAATAAATAAAAACTATAATAATGTAAATAATAAATAAAATACACAAATAACTGCATAGGTATAGTTAAATAATAAACAAACAGGTAAATAGTAAATAATAATAAATTGATATATAATTGATAATAAATGAGAATCAAGCAAATATGTTTATACACACAGACACTATATATATATATATATATATATATATATATATATATATATATATATATATGTATATATGTATATATATATATACATATATATATATATATATATATATATATTTATATGTATGTATGTATATATATATATGTATATATGTATATATATATAAATATATATATATATATAAATTTAATTGGGTGAGGATTTCATTTCCATATGTGCAATGATGCATACCTCAGTACGTTTCTCCATCGCAAATCAGCCGCTATTTTTGTTTTTTAGAATATTTCTTATGGTGTACTGCATTACTTGTATGTTCGTGACGTGTTCCCTGGTTTGTCTCTGTTCCCACAAATGCCAGTGCCGTAGTGGTGTAATGGAAACAATAGGCTAGGTTAGGTCAAGTTAGGTTATGTTAGGTTAGGTAAGTCTGACCTAACCTAACTTAACATAATCTAATCTATCCTAACCTAACCTAGCTTATTGCTTTCATTCTACAGCTCTTATTGAAACGTGCATGACACACACGTGAAAGATGAGTGACGTCACTCTATTGTGCCGCAGCCACGGTACGCAAGTACATCAGCACCATGTCAGCGAAGTTCTCATTGAGCTGTTCCACACAGGGAGAATACATTTTCTCGTCCAGCACACGATTAAGCAAGGATGTCAGGTTAGAGGCAACGTCCTTCACACTTGAACGAACATCGAGTTTGAGAAATGTTTTGAAAATGAACTCGAAGGCGTCTTCCTGTGCGTTCACGAAGTACGAGTTGTAGCCGTGAAGAAGTGCGATGCCGTCAGAGAGACAGGTTTGACATATACCACCTATGCCAGTAGCACACTGCCAGTAACCGTAATTCCACTCGGGAGTCAGAACGCGAACGTACTCAGGGTGGTCCCGAAGGAGAACATTCAAGATGTCTTGGTCCGTGGAAATAACGGCTTTGTACTTCTCGTAGTAGCGAAGGAGAGTCCTTTCCCACCCGCCCGGAAACTCCCGTGCCTTGGTCAGGTTGATGAACATGACGCCGTCATTAAGGCAGCCTTTGGGGTAAAGTGGTACCTTGTGATAAATCCAGGGATACGGCTCGTGCACCAGGCCTAGGACCTCGTCCCCACCTAACGATCCCAGCACCGGAGACAAGTGTTCTGGAGGTCGAAGGAATATGACATCCGTGTCCACGTACACCGCGGACTCGACGGAATCGAGGATGGTGGGAAGGAAGAGCTTCTGGGCGGCGCACGAGTGATAGAGGTCCTTCAGATGAGCGTGTGAAGGAGGGAACCACGTGGAGTGTCTGGTGAAATTGATCCGAGACCGATGGACCTCTGGCCAGTGTCTTGTCAGGTGGAGGAGTACCGAAAAA
The DNA here is from genome assembly GCF_046742065.1 of Oratosquilla oratoria. Taxonomy (NCBI): domain Eukaryota; kingdom Metazoa; phylum Arthropoda; class Malacostraca; order Stomatopoda; family Squillidae; genus Oratosquilla; species Oratosquilla oratoria. Next base: position 46,025,005 of record NC_134805.1, on the reverse strand, counting down.
ATCTCAGGGGAGTCCGTGATGACGTGCACTTGAAGAGGCCCACTGCTCAACCAGGCGACCGAGTTAAGCATAGCTTTGATCTGTGCAAATTGTATGAGCGTCTCGTCCTTGTCCTTCCCTCGACACAACACCATTACCAATGGCGGTGCCAAACCTTCTTCCTTCTCGACATAATCGTGTAGCAAGGTCTGGTTGTATTGCTTGTGTCCATTGAGCAGATTAATCCTACGCAGGATGTCTGAATCGTGTCTCATATTCTTGAAGATGCCATAGTTTGTTGGGTCTACAATGATAAGAATCTTCAGAACAATGAATGACGCCACTAAGACAGAAATAAGCTTCTTCCATAGTAGCATTTGGTTGTTGTTAAGACTGCTCAATTATGTTTTCAAGAATAATTACCACTCGTACCAATGTACGTGAAAGCGTCCCGTACACAGTATCACTGATGGAGAAATCACTCGCTCGATGCTTAGGGGAGCTAAATATAGTATCTAAGATTTCTGACCACATTTCCTCGAAAGATCGAACACCACGTAGGATGTTTTCCTGCTGGACCAGTTTGTACTGGACCATTCAGTATTAAACCAATCTTCCTATTAGACTAATTGTCCCTATTGGACGATGTGCTAATAGATCAAATCGCATTGGGCCAATTGGCATTAGACCAATGGTCGTTAGACCAATCGAGTCTAACCAGCATGTGCGAGCGGATTTACATACGCATTTCAATATATACTACATTTTCTTTCTAGTATTGTACCTCATTATCTGTATCTCAAATTTGTTTCAATATTACATAGTCCAAATGCTTTTCTATCGGCAGATTATACAAATAATTTTAAGTATATATACATATGTGTATATATATATATATATATATATATATATATATATATATATATGCATAATTATATATATATATATATATACTGTATATACAAAATTACATTTTGTACAAAGGCTTTTACAAAGGATTACAAAAGCGGAGCATGCCGACAGGAGACCTTTTGGTCCATATCTAGGTCGGATGCGAAAAGAATATATAATAATGATAAATAAATAAATAAATGAATAGATAAAAACTATGATAATATAAATGATAAATAAAATACATAAATATATGCATAGGTATGGTTAAGTAATAAGCAATCAGGTAAATAGTAAATCATAATAAATTGACATATAACCAATAATAAATGAGAATCAAGCAAATATGTTTATACACACAGACACTATATATATATATATATATATATATATATATATATATATATATATATATATATATATATATATGTATATATATATATATATATATATATATATGTATATATATATGTATGTATGTATATATATATATATGTATATGTATATGTATATACATATATATATATAAATTTAATTGTGTGAGGATTTCATTTCCATATGTGCAATGATGCATACCTCAGTACGTTTCTCCATCGCAAATCAGCCGCTATTTTTGTTTTTTAGAATATTTCTTATGGTGTACTGCATTACTTGTATGTTCGTGACGTGTTCCCTGGTTTGTCTCTGTTCCCACAAATGCCAGTGCCGTAGTTGTGTAATGGAAACAATAGGTTAGGTTAGGTCAAGTTAGGTTATGTTAGGTTAGGTAAGTCTGACCTAACGTAACATAACATAATCTAATCTAGCCTAACCTAACCTAGCCTATTGCTTTCATTCTACAGCTCTTATTGAAACGTGCATGACACACACGTGAAAGACGAGTGACGTCACTCTATTGTGCCGCAGCCACGGTACGCAAGTACATCAGCACCATGTCAGCGAAGTTCTCATTGAGGTATCCTACACAGGGAGAATACATTTTCTCGTCCAGCACACGATTAAGCAAGGATGTCAGGTTAGAGGCAACGTCCTTCACACTTGAACGAACATCGAGTTTGAGAAATGTTTTGAAAATGAACTCGAAGGCGTCTTCCTGTGCGTTCACGAAGTACGAGTTGTAGCCGTGAAGAAGTGCGATGCCGTCAGAGAGACAGGTTTGACATATACCACTTATGCCAGTAGCACACTGCCAGTAACCGTAATTCCACTCGGGAGTCAGAACGCGAACGTACTCAGGGTGGTCCCGAAGGAGAACATTCAAGATGTCTTGGTCCGTGGAAATAACGGCTTTGTACTTCTCGTAGTAGCGAAGGAGAGTCTTTTCCCACCCGCCCGGAAACTCCCGTGCCTTGGTCAAGTTGATGAACATGACGCCGTCATTAAGGCAGCCTTTGGGGTAAAGTGGTACCTTGTGATAAATCCAGGGATACGGCTCGTGCACCAGGCCTAGGACCTCGTCCCCACCTAACGATCCCAGCACCGGAGACAAGTGTTCTGGAGGTCGAAGGAATATGACATCCGTGTCCACGTACACCGCGGACTCGACGGAATCGAGGATGGTGGGAAGGAAGAGCTTCTGGGCGGCGCACGAGTGATAGAGGTCCTTCAGATGAGCGTGTGAAGGAGGGAACCACGTGGAGTGTCTGGTGAAATTGATCCGAGACCGATGGACCTCTGGCCAGTGTCTTGTCAGGTGGAGGAGTACCGAAAAAATCTCAGGGGAGTCCGTGATGACGTGCACTTGAAGAGACCCACTGCTTAACCAGGCGACGGAGTTGAGCATAGCTTTGATCTGTGCCAATTGTATGAGTGTCTCGTTCTTGTCCTTCCCTCGACACAACACCATCACCAATGGCGGTGCCAAACCTTCTTCCTTCTCGACATAATCGTGCACCAAGGTCTGGTTGTATTGCTTGTGTCCATTGAGCAGGTTCTGGTTATGTAGGATATCTGCATCGTGTCTCATATTCTTTAAGATACCATAGTTTGTTGGGCCTACAAAGATAAGAACCTTTAGAAGAATGAATGACACCATTAATACAAAAATAAACTTCTTCCGTCGCTGCATTTTCAAGAATATTCACTACTTGTACCAATGTATGTAAAAGCGTCTCATACGCAGTACCACTGATGCAGAAATAACTCGCTCGATGCGTGGGGGAGCTAAATATAGTATCTAAAATTTGTGAACACATTTCCTCGAAAGCTCGAACACCACGTAGTATGTTTTCCTGTAGTACTTGAGTCCCCTTTTCTATGGCTCTTCCTTATGTGCTCATCAGTGAATAATAGGTATATTATATAAGCTATACAGACGTGCACTTGCTTTTAATTATAGCCCCAATTTGTAATCACATATTTACTTTTCTCCATACCCGTCTTGATCTCTCTACTTCTTTAAATATTTCCAACTCTAGTTTTTGTTCCTTACCAACGTTTGTGAGAACACCAGAAATAGTTTGTACATGGTTTGTACAAGGTAGTGCAACGGTAATCATTAATAATTCAAAATTGAATGAAGTAGAATTACTTTAGCATTTCGCCACGATCGATGGGGCTTTTTACGTACACACAATGCATATGCTGTAATTGGGCCTGTCCTTACCGAATTTTTATTCCTTGACCTTTCGAGGTTTGTCGGGAAGTTAACTACCTTTGGATTTTTCCTTCTCCTGTTTTAATTGTTCCCTTTTCAATGTTTCGTTTCCTCACCGATTGGGTTCCCGTGCACACATCTTTGGGTATTTTGACTTTTTTTTTTTTGTTCTGTGGTTTTCTGTTTCTACATTTCCCCATCCTGAGTCCCTTTTTCTCTAGTTGTCTCACACCTATCCTTTTTATTTTTTGTTTTTATTTTCAATTTACTCTTCCATTAACTCTTCACATATTTCTACATAATTGTCTACTACCTTGAATGTCTTCGAAATATATATACAAAGTACTCCATGGGTAAATACATACATATACTAACGAGTTTTCGCCCTTTATAAGGGAGGTATACAAAACATACATACATACATACATATATCAAAGACTTTTTCCCTTTTACACGGGGGGTAGCCAAAAAAGAAAAAGTCATAGAAAACACTCCCACCCATTTCATACTTTGCAATGCTTCCGTGTAAGCCTCCTGTATTCTACTCTCAAAAGAAGAAATTACAGTTATTTAAAACTACCTCAACAGTATCTTGAAAAAGAATGTAAACATTCACCGAAGGTTCAAAGATATTAGCAGCTCAGACGTTTATAAATTACCATGCGAAGACTGCAGTAAAGTTCATTTGGGACAATCAGGAAGGGACGTAACCACAAGTATTCGAAAACATAAAAATTCCATCACATTCGCCGAGGAAAACTCAGAGATACTTAATCATACCGACAGTTTAAACCACCAAACGGACTAGGATGTAACGCTGCTACCATCTATAATCCTAATCGCAATTATAAAAGGTAAACAGTGGAGTCATTGTTCTTCTAAAGGACAATGCCCCACAGATCTTATTACTAGCTTAGCAGTTAACAAACTCCTTTTTAAAGTTATCCACCAAGGCCTTACGCCTTCCTTGACGGTCATGTAACCAGACCACCAATTATAGATTGAGACCCTTCCACGACCCGACTATATATCCCACAAAAGCATATAAATATAAACCATATCACCACCACTGCATACAACTCGGCTGAAGAGGGTCAATATTACCCATAGATCGGTCATACGAGCTCTGAGCTCTCATCCGGGAAGTTAATAACTGTCGATCACGAGTCCAACATGTGATCCAAAATCCAAGACCATGGTGAATCACACACACACACACACACACACACACACACACACACACACACACACACACACACACACACACACACACACACACACACACACACACACACACACACACACACACACACACACACACACACACACACACACACACACACACACACACACACACACACACACACACACATTCTGCCTATTTGGTAGGAAATGTGAGAATAAACACCTTGTGAGATCGAAACCTTTATTAGTACTACGTTTCGCTTGTTACAGCTTTTTCAAGTACAGACATGACACACACTCTGAGCACATATAAGCCAACCGGGAAGGAACTGGGAGAGGTTATCAGGGAGGGGTGGGTGGTAGGTGGAGGGGGAGGAGGGGGACGGGTGGGTGGTAGGTGGAGGGGGAGGAGGGGGACGGGTGGGACTTGGTGGAGACAAAGGAGGACATTTCGGACAGTTTGTTGAAGTGGACTAAGGGGGACATTTCATACATTTATTTAATGCGGGTAACAGATGGATTATAGGAGGGGCGATGTTAAACATGCCTCTGTTCTGCTCAATGGTTTTGAAGCTTTGAATGGCGGCCGCTTCGAGGCATTTTCTCCTCATCCTGTCTGGTTCACTAAACAGAAGTTCTGCGTTATCCCAATCCATCAGGTGGTCGTTGGTGTTCCGGTGGATAACACAGGCGTTGGTGGTGATGTTGTTCCGGGAATCGTAGCGATGCTCCCGGATCCGGGTCTTCAGGTCACGGGAAGTCTCGCCGATGTATACTTTATCACATCCAGCACAGGGTATGCGGTAGACACCAGCGTTTTTTCCCCACTTCAACAAACTGTCCGAAATGTCCTCCTTTGTCTCCACCAAGTCCCACCCGTCCCCCTCCTCCCCCTCCACCTACCACCCACCCGTCCCCCTCCTCCCCCTCCACCTACCACCCACCCCTCCCTGATAACCTCTCCCAGTTCCTTCCCTGTTGGCTTATATGTGCTCAGAGTGTGTGTCATGTCTGTACATGAAAAAGCTGTAACAAGCGAAACGTAGTACTAATAAAGGTTTCGATCTCACAAGGTGTTTATTCTCACAGTCTTGTCGGCTTTTGCCATTGTGATTCATGAGTTATCAATATTGAAATCAAAATTCCATTCAACTTTGTTAACCATTATTTTGTTGAACCTCGGTGGATCTCACATTGTTCTTGAGAGGATAAAATATTGAAAAGAATTACTTCTGATTTTCCCTGTTGATCTTCCATGCCTTCCGGTCAATGTCGCAATTCCGTTTTCTGCGGCCACATCAGTCACTGTGCTTCCTCCAACTCTGCCGAATAATGAAAAAATCGCTCGCATTTATGAGTAGGCCCTGAGTGCAAGTGATATTGAGACTGACACTAGGTGTATATATACACATGAAAAAAGAATAGAGATAAAAGGTGGCGCTAAGAAAATTCTTAAATGGGATTGTGTTCCAAGTATTTCTCCAATGAAAACCAACAGCATGTTTGTGTTCTCCGTGCTGGTGGCCGTGATGTGTTTTTTGTTGGCAGTGTTCGTCCTTATTTCTCCCGAAGTTAGTGAAAGTGTAGATTTTCAATATCACCTTC
>NC_134805.1:45981249-45983749 GCF_046742065.1 Oratosquilla oratoria | reverse complement strand
AAGCAACAAGGATTACAACAACAAAAGAAGACACCACCACGATCGTCGTAAACCCAAACCAACAACCACACCTGCAACCACAACCAAGGCGACCATGAACATGACCAGAACAGCCAGCAGACCACAAACACCATGAAGGTCAGGACAACCACGATCTAAACCACCTCCACCTCCACCGCCGCCATCACTCCATCTATTCTTCTAGAAGGTTTAGTCATGTAGATAAAGGAGATAGACAGATAGAAGGAAGAAGAAATAGATGAAATACGGAAGAGGAAGAAAAGGGAGTAGGAGCTACAGGAGGGGAAAGAAGGTATGGAATGGATATATAGGGAGAGGAGAATAACCAAGAGGAAAAGGAGAAGGGGAAGGAGAAGAAGAAGGGGAAGGGGAAGGGGGAAGGGGAAGGGGAGGGGGAAGGGGAAGGGGAAGGAGAAGGGGGAAGGGGAAGGGGATGACGAAGAAGACGAAAAAGAAGACGAAGAAGAAGGCGAAGAAGATAGGGGAAGAAGAAGGCGAAGAAGAAGGCGAAGAAGGAGACGAAGAAGACGAAGAAGAAGGTGAAGAAAACGAAGGAGACAAAAGAGAATATGACGAAGAAGACTAAGATGAAAAAGAAGACGAAGAAGAAGAAGACGAAGAAAAAGGTGAAGAAAACGAAGTAGACAAAAGAGAAGATGACGAAGAAGACTAAGATGAAAAAGAAGACGAAGAAGAATAAGAAGAAGACGAAGAAAAAGAAGACGAAGAAAACGAAGGCGAAGAAAACGAAGAAGACAAAGGAGAAGGTGACAAAGAAGAGGAAGATGAAGACGAAGAAGAAGACGAAGAAGAGGACGAAGAGGAAAAAGGAGGGAGAGAGAGAGAAAGAAGGAAATGGAAGAGGAGCTGCAGGAGCAAAAGAGGAGAAGGAAACACAGAAGGATGTAGAGAAGAATAAAGTGGAAATGAGAAAAGAAAATGAGAGACATGAGAAAATGGAGGAGAAGGAAGAGGAAGACGTGGGAGATGAGACAAAAATCAATGGAGGTAAAAGAATAAGAATCGTAGGAAGAGAATGGATAGAAAGAGTACAAGGAGCAGAAAGAGTAAGAAAATTAAGTAAAAGAATTAACAATAAGAGGATTGAGAGTATTGTGAAGGAAAGAGTAGGAGATGGAGAGAGCAAGAGAGAGGGTAATGATAAAGGGTAAAAAGAGGAAGATGGGGAAGGAAAAAAGGGGAAGGAGGATGAGGATGAAGATCAAGCGGGAGAGGAGCAGGAGAAAGAGGAAGACCAAAAGGAGGGGAAGGACGATGAAGAACAGGGGGAGAAGAAAATGAATAGGAGGCAGATGAGTATAGAGGAGGAAGGAAATGAATAGGAGACAGATGAGTATAAAGGAGGAAGGAAATGAAAAAAATGAGGAGGTAGATGAACAAGAGGTGGAGGAGAAGGAGTAGGAGGAGGAGGAGGAGGAAGAGGAGGAGGAGGAGGAGGAGGAGGAGGAGGAGGAGGAGGAACCAGAGGACTAGGGCCATGAGGAGGAACTCGAGGAGGAGGAGGAGAAGGACGGAAAGAGGGAATCAGAGAAGTAATCTCAGGAAGAGAAGGTGATGGCGTTTAAGATCACGTGTGTGAGGGTGCACCTTGAGTGACTAATAGTTATAGAGTCGACCATATCTTAAGTCTTGTTTACGGCTGATAACTCAACAACCTCCTCGACATCCTGTTTCTGTGCGCCTATCATCCATATCAGTATAATTCTATTACCTTCCGATTTTCTCTTTCAACCGACTTCAAAGCATTTCACTTTATCTTACCGTTTCGTAATTTTATTATTTCAGCAATCAATTCATTTAGTCATTTATTTTTCATTTACCTAGGTTATAGTTACACCATTACATAGAGGAGTCACTCAGAATTCTTTCATGACCGAAGACTAATTTTCACTCAAAAATATAAGCAAATAGAATAAAATAGAATTAATAAAATCGAATAGAAAAAAGGGGGGATTGCTGACCACTTTCGACTTGCACTATCCTTCCACTCTACTATCCTTCTTACATCTATCCTTTTTCATTCCACTTCGGTGGCATTTAGTCCTCAAGGATAGAAACGCTGATTATTTTTTGACAAAATATTAAACCTTCGTCCCCACCTCGTGAATACAAAATCCTCCAATTCTGTTCCCGTCAGAACCCAAGACTCCCACTTGCCCAGGCTATCCGACTACACTGGGCACAGGTGTAAGAGTCTCTGGACGTAACGCGATACAAGGAGGAATTAATTAGTTAATATTAATAATTAATGACCATAATTATTTGTATATATTTATGTATGTATCTATGTATATATATATATATATATACATATATATATATATATATATATATATAATATAGGTATATAGGTATATATATATATATATAGTATATATATATATATATATATATATATATATATATATATATATATATATATATATATATATATATATATATATATATATATATATAT
>NC_134805.1:45951249-45953749 GCF_046742065.1 Oratosquilla oratoria | reverse complement strand
GCAGAGGGGGTGCGTCGCCGATGAAGTGAAGCGGCCTTGCTATGGATGTACTGTGTCTTGCTGCATTGCGTTTGACCCAGGACAGTTAGTGGATACAGGGATGACCCGTCATCCATGAGGAGCTGAGATGGAAGGGGGGGGGAAAGGGTGGTTGAGGGGAGTGAAATAGGTGGGAATAGGTACGTGCCTCTGACTTAGCTACCCCCCTTATAAGGGGGAAAAGTTCTTGGTATAAGGAGAGATCTGGTAATGCTCCTGAGTGTCTCTCGAGCAAGAACCATTACAAGGTTCCCATGGTCTACTCCCATTGAGGTATTCCGCGCTTGTCCGCACACTGGTACGATTTTTTTTTCTATATATATATAATTTTTCTAATTGGGTTCAGTACTTAGATGGTTTTATTCACTCAACGTCAGAATCCTGATATACATAATGAAACTAATGTATGGGTACACAAACACACACACGCACACACATACATACACACATAGCATCACCCATAGATCGGTTATATACAAGCTCTGAACTCTCTTCCGGGAGGGAAATAGCTGTCGATCACGAGTCCAACACGTTATCCAAAGACCAAAGACCATGGTGAATCACCAACACACACACACATACACACACACACACACGCACACACACACACACATACATACACAAACACACACAAACACACACACGCACACATACCAACACATGCACGTACACATACACACAAACGCACACACATATATACGCACATGCATAAACATACACACACACACACATACACACACACACACTGTGACACCCACTGTCTGAATAGTCGTACTCTAACAACGAATCATATCCAGATATAAAAATGCCGTCAGAGTATTAGGAATCAACAGGAGTTAGCATGCATGTATCATCATCAATGAACCTCCATGTCTACTTTACACACCATACCGTCTATTCATTCAACCTGGGGAAAGATAGATCAATATATATATATATACATATGTATATATATATATGTATATATACATATATATATAATATGTACAGTATATATATATATATATATATATATATATATATATAAAATATGTATATATATATATATATATATGTGTGTGTGTGTGTGTGTGTGTGTGTGTGTGTGTGTGTGTGTGTGTGTGTGTGTGTGTGTGTGTGTGTGTGTGTGTGTGTGTGTGTGTGTGTGTGTGTGTGTGTGTGTGTGTGTGTGTGTGTGTGTGTGTGTTCATGTATATATATATATGTATATATATATATATATATATATATATACATAAATATGTACATATATAAATATATACATATATATATACATATATATATATACTTAAATGTGTGTGTGTGTGTGTGTGTGTGTTCATATATATATATATATATATATATATATATATATATATATATATATATATATATATATATATATATATATATATATATATAAGATGGCTGAATGTATATAGCACCTATACAACCTATACAAATATATAACAGTTGTTGACTATATGATACATTTCTCTATTTGAAAAAACACTTTGCAATCAATGTGATACCATAACACCAACAGCTCTGGGATCGGTATGGGCACCAATAACTACGTAACCTTTAATATCCTAAATATAAAGACAACCACCAACAATGCTATATCAGGTAAGAAAAAAAAGTAATTCTGATGATACCAGATAGGCCCCTCCCCTTTCCTTTGCGCTGACCTGTGATTGGCCCACCATGTCTTCAAGGATACAACTTTGCCCAATCACAGAGCTGCGCGCACACTTGCGTATCTATTACCTAGGATGGTTTAGAAACGAGCAAATGACTGTAGACAAAAGGATTAATGTTGTTTTCACTCTTCCCTCCAAGAACTCAAACCCAGGATGTGAAGAATACTGTCACCTCTGAAATACTGACTCAACTCGACAGTACTGCCAGGTCGCAGGAACCACAAGTACGAAATCAGTTTCGTCTTCATCCGGGTATCATTCATAGGTACACATGTCCTTCTTCCTTTTTCCTAATTTCTTGGTAAATTTTTATTATTTCTGTTAAGCGTAGTCACTTCTATCGCTTTGTTACCGAGTTTCGCATTTATTCCTCTATTCTTCACTGCCTTGTTATTCGTTCATCCCTTTCTGTTCAGTTGTGTTCAACCGAACACGTCAATGAACACCTACAAGAGCAAGAGCACGCAAAATCCGTCGAGAACACAGATCGATGCCTTCATACGAGGGGGACAAGCACATCTGCAATGGGAGGAGGGGGAGAAAGAGGAGGGGGAGGAAGAGGAAGTGGAAGAAGAAGAGAAGAAAGTGGGAGAGGAAGAGGAAGATGAGGTGGAAAAGGAGGAAAAGAAAGAGGAGAAAGAGGAGGAAGAGGAGGAGAGAGTAGAAAGAAAAGGAGGAATAGGAGTAGAAGTAGAGGAGGAAAAAGAGGAGGAAGAAAATGAAAAGAAAAAGGAGAAGGAGAAGGAAGAGAAAGAGGAGAAAGAGGAGGAAGAGAAAGA
>NC_134805.1:45901249-45926249 GCF_046742065.1 Oratosquilla oratoria | reverse complement strand
ACACATGCACGCACGCACACATACAAACACACACACACGTACATACACACACGCACACACATACACACGCCCACACGTACACACACAAACTACGACGGGCAGGGTTCGAATCCTGCCCTAGGCTGAAATAATTTCAGTATCGCTGAATTGCGAGTCGTTACTCCAAATGTTGTGGGCGGGGAGTTGGTGGTGTGCGTGTAAGGTCACAGCATTACCGATAGATCGGTCATATATGAACTCTAAGCTCTCTTCTGAGAGGGAAATAGCTGTCGATCATGAGTCCAACACGTGATCCAAGACCATAATGAATCACACACACACACACACACACATACAAACACGCACACACATACACACGCAAACACACACACACATACAAACACACACGCACATTGACATACACAAACAAATACACACATATACATACACAAACACACAAATACATGCACGCACGTACACACGCACGCACGCGCTCACACACACACACACGCACACTCACACACGCACACACACACACAAATACACGCCCGCACGTCCGCCCACACACACGCACGCATACACACAATTACACACACACACACACACACACACACACACACACACACACACACACACACACACACACACACACACACACACACACATATATATATATGTATATATATATATATATACATATATATATATATATATATATTTATGTCATACACATACACACACATATGTATATATTATATATACATAAATATATGTATATATATACTAGCCAAATTGCCCTCGCGTTGTTGCGAGTTCGTGAATAATCCCCAACCTAACCATACCACACCTAACTTTAACCCTTAACCCTAACCAAAATATTTCTTTAAATGAAATATAGCTTTAAACACTCCCCCTCCCAGATGTGCGCCCCTCAACCCGAAGGTTGGAAACCCTAGTTTGAAAATATATGCATACACAAACACAAATATCATGTACACATTATTTTGTGTGCGTGTCTTAGTGTGTGTGTGGATTGACAGTAAATGTCTAAAAGGTGAAGATATGTATCTACTTTATTTATCTTCAGAATATATATGGTTATAGGGGTTTATTTGGAAAACCTAGGAGTTTGTAAATAATAAATTTCCGCCCGCACTAAAATGAAATTAAAATAAACAATATTTCAATACCTGGTATAAAATATACAATCATTTAATTTTACATGATTTTTTCTTACAAAAGCTATCATGGTTTTTGGCAACATTAACTTCACAAATATAAATAATATTTATGAACACATATAATGATTTGTTTAATTATATTGATTCTTATGTTACAAAAATAATAACTTAAGTGGGGACTACAATAGTGGCGTATTCCCTCACCATTAACCACCTAACTTTAACCCTTAACCCTAACCGAATATTTTTTTATTAGATATAGCTTTAAATACTCCCCATCCCAGGTGTGCGCCCACCTTCCCGAAGGCTGGGAAACCCTAGTTGGAAAATACATGCATACACAAACACAAATATCATGTGTACACATTCTTTTGCGTGCGTGTGTATGTGGAATGACAATAAATGACTACAGGTAAAAGGTGAAGAAATGTATCTAGTTTTTTTTTATCTTTAGAATATATATGGTTATAGGGGTTTATCTGCAAAAACGTAGGAGTTTGTGAATATAAAATTTCCGCCCACATTAAAATTAATTTAAAATAACCAATATTTCAACATCTGGTAAAAATTATACAATCATTTTTCATAAACATGCTTTCTTCTTACAAAAGCTATCATGGTTTGCGGCAACATTAATTTCACAAATGTAAATAGTATTTATGGATACACACAATGGTTTGTTTAGTCATATTGATTCTTAAGTCACAAAAAATACTACGCGACTTAAGGGTATATAACATAAACCTCCTAACTTTAACTTGAGCCTAACCATTCTTTTTAATGAAATCTAGTTATCTAAGTACCTGGAGTGATAGGGTATCAGAATATATATGGTTATAGGGGTCTATCTCTAAAACCGTAGGAGGAGTTCGTGACCAAAAAAATAAACAATCAGACAGACAGAGGCTATTTTATTATATGTATATATATATATATATATATATATATATATATATATGTATGTATGTATGTATGTATATACTGTATATATATATATATATATATATATATATAAACACATTTACATGCACACACACACACACATAAAGACACACACACACACACACACACACACACACGAGTCGGTGGCGCGGTTGGTAGAGTCCCAGACTGTCACTATTTCGGTCCGGGTTCGAATCCTGGCCAGGGCTAAAAATAAATTCTGTATCGCTGCGCTTCGAGTCGTTACTCCAACTCTCATGGGCGGGGAGCTGGGTGTGTGTGTGTGTGTAAGGTCAAAGCATTACCCATATATTGGTCATACGAGCTCTGAACTCTCATCCGGGAGGGAAATAGCTGTCGATCACGATTCCAACACGTGATCCAAAAAACAAGGTGAATCACACACGACCTTGTAAGTTGCAGTGAGTTGAGTATCCCCTTGTTGCAGAGAACCTGAATGATGTCATAAAAATTTTCTTAAGCAGAAATATTCTTACGTATAGTTGCGATGATTCACCTTCATGAATTAGTCTGCATAACTATCAAGTGCATTTTCAGGAGCAAATATATTTCGTGAGGAACTATCGCATTACCAGGCAACAGCATTTACAAACTGATTTTGTTGTCAAAACTCTCGCACCTCCTGACCAGAAAGGCATATGTTCTTTACCTCCGAGGAGCTCGAGTGTGGTAGAAACTGTGGATCGTGGCTGTACATCACTGGCAGGGGGCATGGCAGTGCTAGTCCAGTGACGTTTGCATCTGCGGTGCACGTATAATGACGCAGTGCCATCACATATAATAGGCAAAATTAATTATCAAAGTCTAGTAGGTACTTGGGCAACGTCGGGGGAATAAAAAAGGGCGTAATGACATTGGTCATTTTCTAAGAACAGTGCTTATCCAGAAAAACTTTATATAGTTTTTAAACCTGCATCACTATATATATATATATATATATATATATATATATATATATATATATATATATATACATATATATATATACATATATATATATATTATATATATATACATATATGCATATGCATATAAGTTGTACAAAATTACATATACACGTACACATATTAACAAGAAAAGTAAAGCCCCCTTTACAGTGGCAGATTATTGCTGGGTACTCAGTAACGTACTTCCTCCATCGCTCATCAGTCGTTCGCACCAACTTACCTGCCCAATTTCACTTCCTCTCTTTTATCGCCTCCAGAATATCTTTCACTCTAGTCTGCCCTCTCACCCAACTTGCTCTCTTTCGGACTCTCAGCGTTATTTTCATTATTGATCTCTCCATTCTCCTCTATGCAGTCCTTAGCTTTGTTTCCATCGCTTTCGTTAGTTTCCAAGTCTCACACCCGTAGATTATAATGGCAGAATGCACGGAGTGTAAAATTTACGTTTCAAACATAAACGTAGAGAACCTCTCAGAATTTTATTATATTTACCAAACACTTTCCAACAAACTGGAATACATCTTTTTATTTTATTATCATGAGCTTTCGTTATTTTCACCATCTGGCCTAAGTAATTATACTCTTCAACTTTTTCAAGACTCTCACCATCGACTATAATCTCTTTATTTGAAACTGACGTATTGAACATTACTTTGGTTTTACTCTTATTCGTTTTAAACCTACTTTGAGACTTTCCTTCTTTAGATCACTTAGCATATCTTACAAGTATTCTGTTTTTTCTGAAATTAGAATAACATTATCCGCAAATCTTACGTGGTTCAAATATTAATCTTCAAACATTTCTCTTCCCAACTCAACCTTCTGAAAATCTCTTCCAAGCAAGCTGTCAATAATTTGGGTGAAATTGTATCGCCTTGTCGTACTCCTTTCTCGATCTTGGTTTTTTTTATATCTTCATGTAGTCGAATTATAGCGGTAACTTTCGCATAAATCTTTTCTACAACCCTTACGATCTGTTCGCTTGTACCCTGTTTGCATAGCGAGTTTAGTATTGCTATTTGTTCAACCGAGTCAAAGGCCTTCTCGTAATCTGCAAAAGCTAAACACAGATATATATTGTATTTTGTTGTTTTCTCGATTAGTTGCTTCCTCGCCTGCAAATGGTCTAGGGTCGAATATCCGCTCCTAAACCCTGCCTGTTTTCTCGGTTGGTTTCCATCTAAAATTTGTAAAGATCTTGGAGAATATTTTATATGTATTTGATAGCAAGCTAATTGGTCGATATTCACTAAGGTCCTTCTGGTCTCCTTTTTTATGAAGCAAAATCACAATAACACTACACCAAGATTCAGGAACGCTTTCTTGACGTAAGCACTCGGTGTACAACTAAGCTAACTTAATATGAACTTCTTTCCCTGAATCTTTCAACAGATCTATCGATATACCATCTTCCCTAGGTGCTTTTCCTCGTTTTATATTTTTAGAGCAAATTCTACTTTTTCTTTTGTAATATCTGGTACACTACTAATGTCTACAGGTCTTCGATGATAAAACTCTTGGTAAAACTCTGCTACTCTTTTTACTGTTCTATCTCTACATTTAATGACCTCTCCATTTCTATCTTTCAAACCTATCCTTTGCTTTCTGCGCTCGGTCCTTATATTTCTTTTACCTCTCCGAATACTTACCTCTATTTCCTTCATATTTTTCTTTCTTTTCTCTGATCTCCTGTTTTTAATCTGCATGGTCTTTCTTCTTTAAATTAGGTCCTTTGTACCTTTGGAGTATTTGTTTTCTCTAATACTTTTTGTACTTTCTCTTTTCTCTGCCGATTCCCTAATGATATTCACTAAATCTAAATTTATATCGTCAACGGTGTCTTGGTTAGTTTTTAGAGTTTCAAATCTATTTCTAATTTCTAACTGAAATATCTTCTTATTATCCTTAATCTTTACAAGGCTGATTTTCTTTTTTTAAAACTAGTTTATTACTCTCGGCTCAGAAAATTTACTTTAGCTGTGCAACCTACCATTCTATGGTCACTTCCTATGTTGACTTTACTTATGACCGTAACATTACAAACGCTCTTGCTCTCTTCTAATATGAAGTCCACTTCGTTCTTTGTTGTTCTATTTGGACTTCTCCAGGTCCATTTACGACCTACACGCTTTTGGAAGAAAGTGTTCATTATCCTCATATTGTAGTTTTCTGCAAAAATCTCGCCTCTGTCATTTCTTTCACTTACTCCATACTTCCCAATGCACGTCTCATATCCCATCTTCTTCCCTATTTAGCATTAAAGTCGCCTATTTCCAACGTGTACTTATTTTTTCTTGATCCATTACCAGACTTAAATCATCATAGAAGGATTCAATTTCCTCGTCTGAACTCTGTGAAGTTGGTGCATAAACTTGAACTACTTTTAGAGTGTAAATTTTACACAGCCTCACAATCCAAACTACCCTATCTGATAAACTACTGAACTTGACTACGTTACCAACAACCTCTCTGTTTATTAAGAATCCTACTCCACTAGATCTTTCTTTGTCCTTACCTCTATAGTAGAACAGGTGCTGACCATCTTGTAATTTGATCAGCTTTTCTTCCGCTCTTCGGACTTCGCTTCGTCCTACAATGTCCGAGAGTTGACACCTTGACGTGATGGATAGGTTTGAGAATCTTAATGATTACAAAAGCTATGTAGGTAGAGAGAAAATCTCTGAGGGTCACCTATATCAAACAGGTTTTGTAAGAAAGATCACACAAAGAGCAGCTCACACACACAGTCGAAAGACCTACTGCTAACTGGCCCGTCCCTGATGGTGACAGGGAAATTTCTCATAGATATATTGGGTACCGTCATAATGAAAAAGGTAACACCAGATAAATATCTCACCAGAAACCAGTCGGTAAGGTCAGTTTACTGCTTAAACCCTTTCATAGCAACCATCAATAGTACAACCAAAAAAAAACCGGGCGATCTTGTTGGAATATCGTCTCCTAAAAGTCCAACCGCATTGCCTTGTGTGCTTACGGGCAGTGTACCTCCGATTGTGAGTAAGCACTGTCCAAGCAGATCCAAGTCTTAGACATTAAACAACACGAAGGAAATAAAGATCTACTGTATACTTACAACGTAAGAACTCTCTCAGAAGACCACAGGCTGGAGAGTTTGACAGAAGAACTAGACATCATATATATATATATATATATATATATATATATATATATATGTATATATATATATATATATATATATATACAGTATATACATATATATATGTATATGTACATATATATATATATGTAATATATGTATATATTTATATATATATATGTGTGTGTGTGTGTGTGTGTGTGTGTGTGTGTGTGTGTGTGTGTGTGTGTGTGTGTGTGTGTGTGTGTGTGTGTGTGTGTGTGTGTGTGTGTGTGTGTGTGTGAATATATATATATATATATATATATATATATATATATATATATATACATATCTATATGTATATATATATATGTGTGTGTATTCACTTGGTCTTTGGATCACGTGTTGGACTCGTGATCGACAGCTATTTCCCTCCTGGAAGAGAGCTGAGCTCGTAGGTCCGATCTATGGGTAATGCTATGACCTTGCACACACACACACACCCAACTCCCCGCCCACGAGAGTTGGAGTAACACCCCTCAGCGCTGCGATACTGATATTATTTCAGCCCCGGGCGAGGATCGAACCCGGACCTCCGTAGTGGCAGGCCAGAGCTCTAACCACAGCGCCATGAGGTGTGTGTGTGTGTGTGTGTGTGTGTGTGTGTGTGTGTGTGTGTGTGTGTGTGTGTGTGTGTGTGTGTGTGTGTGTGTGTGTGTGTGTGTGTGTGTGTGTGTGTGTTTGTGTGTGTGTACATATATATATACATGTATATATATGTATGTGTGTGTGTGTGTGTGTGTGTGTGTGTGTGTGTGTGTGTGTGTGTGTGTGTGTGTGTGTGTGTGTGTGTGTGTGTGTGTGTGTGTGTGTGTGTGTGTGTGTGTGTGTGTGTGTGTGTGTGTGTATGTGTGTGTGTGTGTGTGTGTATGTGTTTGTGTGTGTGCGTGTGTGCGTGTGTGTGTGTGTGCACCCACGTGGATGCCAGAAAACTCCCATGAGGAGGCTCCTAGCTGTTGCCTGGCGACTTGTGATTTCAATCAAATAAAAACAATAATGAACTCAAAAATCCCTTTTCTTGCAGTGGGCAGACATGTGCGTAATATTCTAGCTGCCGTCTGACGATTTTATTCAGCCGGATCTATTAAGTTTACACGGTCCTCTCGGTCTGAAAAGGGTAACCTTTCTCGAGGAAGGCGGTCTGAGGGTTAATCTCGAATGCCCTCCTCTATGTGGTGGAAAGTGGACCTGGACGATTGGCCTTTCGAAGTTTGGGGGATCTTTAACACGCGAGAGACAGAACACAACGGGATGGCCAGGCGGTAAGAACAACAGGAAGAAAAGGACTTGAAAGAAGAGCCGGCAGGACAGGGAAAAAGGGAGGGAACAAGATAAACCACAATATGGAAGGTCGGCTGGCAAAAACAACAGGAAACAAAGGAATAAGAAGAGCCAGCCGACAGGGAACGATAGAGGGATCAAAACGAACAAAGATATGGAAGGTCGGCTGGCAAGGACTCACAAAACCAAGGAATTCAAAGAAGAGCCAGCCGACAGGGAACGAGGGAGGGATCTAAATAAACAACGATATGGAAGGTCGGCTGGCAAAGACAAGACGAAACCAAAGAATTTAAAAAAGAGCCAGCCAACAGGGAACGGGAGAGGGATCAAAATAAACAAATATGTGGAAGGTCGGCTGGCAAGAAAGACACAAAATCAAGGAATTTACAGAAGAGCCAGCCGACAGGGAACGAGGGAGGGATCAAAATGAACAGTGATATGGAAGGTCGGATGGCAAGAAAGACACAAAACCAAAGAATCTAAAGAAGAGCCAGCCGACAGGAAACGAGGGAGAGATCAAAATGAACAGCGATATGGAAGGTCGACTGGCAAGAGAGACACAAAACCAAAGAATCTAAAGAAGAGCCAGCCGACAGGGAAAGAGGGAGGGACAAAAGAGCAATGGGTTTTTTTCCTCGGCTGAATAAATTTGATGATAAAAGGAGAAGTAAAAAAATAGACGAGATGGATAGAATCGCCCAGCATCCGAGACCTTTGGCAGAAATTAACTATTACTTTCCTTCCATTGAGAGGCTCCTAAACTCTCTTTCTTACCCAATTTTTTCAAATCGTTTATGACTTGGATTAAAAAGAAAAAAAAAAAAGGAGGGATACTTCCAATATCAGTAACTGACATTGAATTATCATGTGCTTCTTTACTTCTTTATTTTAACTTATTATTTTTTCATCGTCCTCAGAGGCGCCCTCTGAACCATGTTCTCCCCCAGGGGTCTCCAGGGCCTCGGGGGTTCTCAGGGCTCTTCCTGAAGGAACAGTGAATAAACTCGAAAAAAAATCAGTGATTAAGTTTTCACAGAAATTTTGTTATGTTTCTTTTGTCTAGAATTATCATTAAACATGACAAAGATAAATATTTTTTTACAAAGATCGATTACCAGACAGAGAAATGTTTCCTTTACAAAAGGAAAATGAGTAGATTACAATTGAAAGTATTTTCTTTGTTAAAAGTTCCTTGACACATCACTTTCATCAGAATAAGAGTATAAGTACAACATGCAGCCATTACCCCGTCTAGGATATTGGCTGTATGTTGTTGTGGCAAAGTAGCATGCAGTTGATACTTTAGGGTCTATATGGGGCACCCCTACGGACCAGAGACACACATCATTTTGTCTATGATAGAGGAAAACTCTGTTCATAGAGAAATGATGACACTTTTATACTACGACTGTCCCTCCGTTATGCTGTCCCCCAACCCCTTGTTACTGTCCTGTACCATTTCTCTGAGTATTCATTTTCTGTTTTCGCCGACCCTGTGGTGGAGGAAGAGAATGCTACCACCAAGTCTTTCCACTTGAGTCGTAAAAGGCGACAAAAACGGGACGGGGATGGGATTAGGAGTCCTACTACCTGTAGCCCCGAAAGGGGACATTCCTGAAAAGAAAATAAAAGGCATAAGAGGGTCTGGGAGTTTTCCAACCAGTACCCTAAGGTTTGGGTCTTTTAATGTGCGTGGATGTGGTACAGATGAGAGTAAAAGAGAAGAGATAGGCAGTATATTTGTGAGAGGAAAGATGAGTGTGCTGGGTTTGAGTGAAACTAAAATGAAAGGAAAGGGCAACTGTGAGTTTGGGAGTGTAGCTAGGAGGTACTCAGGAGTGAAGAGGGGACGAGGGAGAGAAGGGGTGCCTATACTAGTAAGTGATGAGATAGGTAAGCGGGTAGTGGAGTGGAAGGAGGTTTCACCAAGGTTGATGTGGATGAAGGTGAAGCTGGGAAGGGAGATGTGGGTTTTTGTAAGTGCGTATGGATCTGGTAGTGAGAAGAGCGTAGAGGAAAGGGAGGCTTTTTGGGTAGATATAAATGAGTGCATAGTGGGATTAGGGAGAAATGTCAATGTAGTTGTATTGGGAGACCTTAATGCTAGGGTAGGAAATGAACCAATAGACGGAGTGATTGGGAAGTATGGAGTTCCAGGTAAAAATCGTAGTGGAGAAATGATGGTGGGGATGTGTCTTAAAAGAGAGTTGATGATAGCAAACACAGTATTTAAGAAGAGAGTCAAGCACAAGTACTCATGGGAGAGGGTGGTGAATGGAAGGGTGGCAGACGGAGCGTTAATGGACTATATAGTGGTAACCAGGAGTATGGCAGGAAGAGTTATGGATGTATATGTTCTAAGGGGAGAGAGTGGGGGAATATCAGATCATTTTCTGGTGGAAGGTAAAATGAGAGTGGAGAATAGGTGGAGAAAGAGGAAAAGGGCAGACGGTAGGGAGGTACTTAGAGTGAACTGCTTAAATGAGGAAAAAAGGAGAGTGAGTTTAAGAAGAAACTGAAAGAGGAGTGGGAGGAAGTAAAGGATAGAGTAGAACTAGGAGTGGAGGAGGAATGGGGATGGTTCAAGGAGGGAGTCATAAGGTGTGCAAAGATGGTGTGTGGAACAAGGAGGGCGGGAGAAAAAACAAGGAAGGGTAGTGAGTGGTGGGATGAGGAAACAAAGAAATGTGTAGAAGAGAAGAAACAGGCATTCATAGATTGGCTGCAAATTAGGACGAGGGAATCGTATGAGAGGTACAAAGTAAAGAGAAAGGAAGCTAAGCATTAGATAAAGGAAGCAAAGAGGAGAGCAGATGTGAAATGGGGTAAGAGTATGACAGAAAATTTTGAAAGCAATAAAAAGATGTTTTGGAAGGAAATCAAAAGAGAAAAAGGAGGCGAATCAAGTAGAGAAGAAAAGGTAAAAGGTGCAGATGGAGAGATAATAATGGAAGAGAAGGCAGTGAGAGGAAGGTGGGCAGAGTATTTTAGGGAGTTACTAAATGTGAAGGAGGATAGGGAGGGAAAGGTAGTTGCAGTTGGAAGCGCTAAGAAAATGAGAGTGATGAGTGAGGAGAACGGAGGAGAAATAGGGAAGGATGAAGTGAAAGCAGCTGTAGATGATGAGAGCAGGTAAGGCACCTGGTCTGGATGGATGCCATGCAGAATGTCTGAAGCAAGGAGGTACAGTGTCGGTGGACTGGCTGGTGAGGTTGTTTAATGTTTGTTTGAGAGAGGGTAGAGTACCGGAGGACTGGAGGAGTGCCTGTATAGTTCCGCTTTACAAGGGAAAGGGGTACAAGTGTGAGTGTAGTAGTTTCAGAGGGGTCAGCTTGTTGAGTGTAGTTGGGGAAGCTTATGGGAGGGTCTTGATTGAAAGGATTAGGAGAGGAACAGGGGGAGGGTAGGGGTTGTGTAGATCAGATCTTTGTGGTAAGACAGATATGTGAGAAAGCTATAGGAAAAGGTAAGGATGTTTTTGGGCTTTTATGGATCTGGAAAAGGCTTATGACAGGGTAGACAGGAAGGCACTGTGGGAGGTACTGCAGATATATGGGATAGGAGGAAAGCTGTTAAGAGCAGTCAAAAGTTTTTACGAGAGTAGTAGAGCTTGTGTTAGGATCAGAAATGGAGAGAGTGAATGGTTTGAGGTAAAGGTGGGACTTCATCAGGGATGTGTTATGTCGCCCTGGTTGTTCAATCTTTACATGGATGGGGTGGTGCGAGAGGTGAATGCAAGGGTAGTGGGTAAGGGGTTGGAGATGATTAAAGAAAATGGGAAAAAGTAGGAGGTGAGCCAGTTATTGTTTGCTGACGACACTGCGCTAGTAGTAGGATCAGAGGAGGGATTGAGGAAGTTAGTGACAAAGTTTGAGAAGGTGTGTGAAAAAAGGAAGCTGAAGATAAATCTGGGTAAAAGTAAGGTGATGAGATGTACAAGGGAGGAGGGTGACAGCAGGCAGGAGGTGAGTATTAAGGGTGAAAGACTGGAGGAAGTGGATAGTTTTAGATACTTGGGTGCGAATGTGGCAGGAAAGGGAGGAATGGGGGTGAAGGTAGAATGTAGATTGAGAGAAGCGAGTAAATGCCTTGGTGATTTGAAAAGTGTAATGAGAAATAGACATCTAGGAATGGATGCTAAGAGGAGATTATATGAAGGAGTGATTGTGCCAACAGCATTGTACGGGGAAGAAACATGGAACATGAGAGAGGAAGAGAGAAGGAGTTTTAATGTGTTAAGATGAAATGTCTGAGAAGTATTATAGGAGTTACTAGACTGGATAGAGTGAGAAATGAAGAGGTGAGGAGGAGAACAGGGGTGGAAAGGGAGCTAGGAGATAGGGTTGATGAAAGGGTATTAGGATGGTTTGGACACATGGAAAGAATGAGTGAAAGAAAGATTACTACAAGAAGTGTGGAAGGCAGATGTGGAGGGAGTGAACATGAGGGGGCGTCCTAGGATGAGAGGGATGGATGGGGTGAAAGGGGCATTACAAAAGAGAGGAATGTCTCTGGAGGAAGGATGGGAGAGGACAGAAGATAGGGGTGAATGGAGAGGGGTTGTGTATAGATGATGCTGTGATGCATGAGGGGGAGTGGGTGAGGGATGGGGGGTGAGGAAGTATGTATGAGAAAAAAAAAATAACGCAGCCCGAAGGGGACTGAGAGGGGAAGTCGCCGAAATTATGAAGCGGCCTTGCTGTGGATGTGCTGTGTCTTGCGACACTACTTCTGACCCAGGTGCCAAGATAAGAGGGAGGGAGGGAGGAGGGTGGAGGGGAGTGGAATATATAGGAAATGGAATGGTTGGGAGTGGTTTCTATGCCTTTTTCTTTTTGGTTACCCCCCATGTAGGGGGAAAAAGCCTTTGGTATATGTATATATGTATGTATGTATGTATGTATGTATGTATGTATGTATGTATGTATGTATGTATGTATGTATGTATGTATGTATGTATGTAAAGTATTTTGTTATTTTCATCTTTTAAATATCTTTCTTATGTCTATATATACAAATACGCAGGAGAAATGTCACACACACACACACACACACACACACACACACACACACACACACACACACACACACACACACACACACACACAAACACACACACACAAACACACACGCACATTCACACACACATACACAAAAATTCACACAAACATACACAAACACACAAATACATGCACGCACGTACACACGCACGCACGCGCTCACACACACACACACACACACACACACACACACACACACACACACACACACAAACACACACACAGACACACACACACACAGATACACGCCCGCACGTCCGCACACACACACACACACACGCACGCATACACACACATACACACACACATACATACACGACACATACACACACACACACGCATATATATATATATAAATTATATATATATATATATATATATATATATATATATATATATATATATATATGAGAGAAATTCGCTAGTAACAGCGACATCAATCCGATAATTTTTATGATAGTCGCATGCAGGATTCGAACCCACTGCTATCGGCCACCGGTAAGATCACCTTCACAAAACCTTAGCCCACTTAAAAGCCTTGAAACTTGGAATCGAACTGATTCCCGAGGATAGGAAAGATCACTAATCTGCGACCCCAATTCCTGTTTTACACAAGGCCCAGGTGCACCAGTTGGCAAGGGGTAAGGATCGGAACAAATCCCTTTCACGCTTTTCGCCATTGTAACTATGAGAGAAATTCGCTAGTAACAGCGACATCAATCCGATAATTTTTATGACAGCAGCATGCAGGATTCGAACCCACTGCTATCGGCCACCGGTAAGATCACCTTCACAGAGCCCTAGCCCACTACACCACAGACATTTAAAAGCCTTGAAACCTGGAATCGAACTGATTCCCGAGGATAGGAAAGATCACTAATCTGCGACCCCAATTCCTGTTTTACACAAGGCCCAGGTGCACCAGTTGGCATGGGATAAGGATCGGAACAAATCCCTTTCACGCTTTTCGCCATTGTAGCTATGAGAGAAATTCGCTAGTAACAGCGACATCAATCCGATCTTCTTCCCCACTTTAGCATTAAAGTCGCTTATTACCAACATGTACTTACTTTTTTTATCCATTACCTGACTTAAATCATCACAGAAGGCCTCAATTTCCTCGTCTGAACTCTGTGAAGTTGGTGAATAAACTTGAACTACTTTTAGAGTGTACCTTTTACACAGCCTCACAATCCAAACTACCCTATCTGATAAACTACTGAACTTGACTACGTTACCAACAACCTCTCTGTTTATAAAGAATCCTACTCCACTAGATCTTTCTTTGTCCTTACCTTTATAGTAGAACAGGTGCTGACCATCTTGTAATTTTATCAGCTTTTCTTCCGCTCTTCGGACTTCGCTTGGTCCTACTATGTCCGAGAGTTGACTACCTTGACGTGATGGATAGGCTTGAGAATCTTAAAGATTACAAAAGCTATGTAGGTAGAGAGAAAACCTCTGTAGGGTCACCCATATCAAACAGGTTTTGTAAGAAAGATCAGACAAAGAGCAGCTCACACACACACAGTCGCAAGAGCCACTACTAACTGACACGTCCCTGTTGGCAAACTGAAATTCCTCATAGATATATGGAGCACCGACATAATGACGGCGTGGACCATTGGACACCCTATAGATATAGAGATTCACCAAATATAATGAATAAGGTCACACTAGAGAAATATCTCACCAGAAACCAGTCGGCAAGGTCAGATTATTGCCAAAACCCCTTCATAGCAACAATGAATAGTACAACCAAAACAAAATCGGGCGTTCCTGTTAGACCATCGTCTCCTAAAGGTCCAACCGCACTGCCTGGTGTGCTTACGGGCAGTGTACCACCGATTGTGAGTAAGCACTCTCCAAACAAATTCAAATATTGGGCATTAAACAACACGAAGAAAATGAAGATCTATACTTACAACGTAAGAACTCTCTCAGAAGACCACAGGCTGGAAAGTTTATCAGAAGAACTAGACATCATGTATATGTATGCAGTATATGCATATATATGTATATATATATATATATATGCGTGTGTGTGTGTGTGTGTGTGTGTGTGTGTGTGTGTGTGTGTGTGTGTGTGTGTGTGTGTGTGTGTGCGCGCTTGTGTGTACGTGTGTGTGTGTGTGTGTGTGTGTGTGTGTGTGTGTGTGTGTGTGTGTGTGTGTGTGTGTGTGTGTGTGTGTGTGTGTGTGTGTGTGTGTGTGTGTGTGTGTGCGCGCACGCACATGGATGCCAGAAAACTCCCATGAGGAGGCTCCTGGCTGTTGCATGGCGACCTGTGATTTCAATCAAATAAAAACAATAATGAACTTAAATGTCCATTTCCTTGCAGTGGACCGACATATGTGGAATATTCTGGCTACCGTCTGGCGATTTTATTCAGACGAATTTATTAAGTTCACATGGTCCTCTCGGTTTGAAAAGGTTAACCTTTTTCGAGGAAGGCGGTCTGAGGGTTAATCTCGAATGCCCTCCTCTATGTGGTGGAAAGTGGACCTGGGACGCCTGGCCTTTCGGAGTTTGGGGGATCTTTAACACGCGAGAGACAGAACACAACGGGATGGCTAGCCGGTAAGAGCAACAGGAAGAAAAGGACTTGAAAGAAGACCCGGCAGGACAGGGGAAAAGGGAGGGAACAAAATAAACAATATGGAAGGTCGGCTGGCAGAGACAAAAGGAAACCAAGAAATTTAAGGAAGAGCCAGCCGACAGGGAACGAGAAAGGGATTAAAACGAACGACGAAATGGAAGGTCGGCTGGCAAGGACTCACAAGACCAAGGAATTTAAATAAGAGCCAGCCGACAGGGAATGAGGGAGAGATCAAAATGAACAACGAAATGGAAGGTCGGCTGGCAAAGACAATAGGAAACTAAAGAATTTAAAGAAAAGCCAGCCGACAGGAAACGAAGGAGGGATCAAAATGAACAACAATATCGAAGGTCGGCTAGCAAGAACAACACGTAACTAAAAAAAAAAAAAAAAAAAAAAGCCAGCCAACAGGGAACTAGGGAGGAATCAAAATGAACAACGAAATGGAAGGTCGGCAGGCAAGAACAACAGGAAACAAAGAATTTAAAGAAAAGCCAGCCGACAGGAAACGAGGGAGGGATCACAATGAACAATAAAATGGAAGGTCGGCTGGCAAAGACAACAGGAAACTATAGAATTTAAAGAAGAGCCAGCCGACAGGGAACGAGGTAGGGATCAAAACCAACAACGATATTGAAGGTCGGCTGACAAGAAATACACAAAACCAAGCAATTTAAAAAAAGAGCCAGCCGACAGGGAACGAGGGAAGGATAAAGAAGAACAACGATATGGAAGGTCGGCTGGCAAATACAAGACGAAACCAAAGGATTTAAGAAAGAGCCAGGCGACAGGGAACGAGTGAGGGATCAAAACGAACAACGATGTGGAAGGTCGGCTGCCAATGACATTAGGAAACCAAGGAATTTAAAAACGGGCCAGCCGACAGGGAACGAAGGAGGGATCAAAATAAACAACAATATGGAAGGTCGGCTGGCAAAGACAAGACGAAACCAAAGAATTTAAAGAAGAGCCAGCCGACAGGGAACGAGGGAGGGATCAAAACGAACAACGATGTGAAAGGTCGGATGGCAAGAAAGACACAAAACCAAAGATTTTAAAGAAGAGCCAGCCGACAGGGAACGAGGGGGGGATCACAATTAACAGCGATATGGAAGGTCGGCTGGCAAGAAAGACACAAAACCAAAGAATCTAAAGAAAAGCCAGCCGACAGGGAACGAGGGAGGGACAAGAGAGCAATGGGTTTCTTCCCTCAGCTGAATAAATTTGATGACAAAAGGAGAAATAAAAAAAAAAAGTTGAGATGGATAGAATCACCCAGCAGCCGAGACCTTTGGCAGAAGTCAACCATTACTTTCCTTCCATTGAGAGGCTCTTAAACTCTCTTTTTACCCATTTTTTTCAAATCGTTTATGACTTGGATTAAAATAAGGTCAAAGCATTACTCATATATTGGTCATACGAGCTCTAAACTCTCTTCCGGGAGGGAAATATCTGTCGATCACGATTCCAACACGTGATCCAAAAAACAAGGTGAATCACACACGACCTTGTAAGTTACAATGAGTTGAGTATACCCTTGTTACAGAGAACTTCAATGATGTCATGATAATTTTCTTAAGCAGAAATATTCTTACGTATAGTTGCGATGATTCAACTTCATGAATTAGTCTGCATAACTATCAAGTGCATTTTCAGGAGCAAACATATGTTGTGAGGAACTATCGCGTTCCCAGTCAACAGCGTTTACAAACTGCTTTTATCGTCAAAACTTTCGCAGCACCTGATCAGAAGGGTATATGTTCCTTACCTCCGATTCTGGTACTTACTTGCCCAACATCAGGGAATAAAAAAGGGCGTAATGGTATTGGTCATTTTCTAAGAACAATGCTTATCCAGAGAAATTTCACATAGTTTTTAAACCCTGCATTCACTATATATATATGTATATGTATGTATATATATATATATATATATATATATATATATATATATATATATATATATATACAGTCAAACCTCGGTTATCGAACGCTTCTGTTCTCGACCAAATCGGTTTTCGACCAAAAAGTTCGAGAATTTTACGTCTCAGAACTCGACCAAATTTCGGCTCTCGAACAAACCGAAAGAAGCCAAGCGTACCCGAACGCGGCTCACTCGCGAGCCGAGAGAACTCGAATGCTAAGGACGCTTCCTCCGTAGCGCATTTGCGATCAAAGTTCATTCTGAGCAGACGTGTTCGTTCTTATTTACGTAAATCTGACTTTTTTTTCATCTTTGCATCGTGTATTAGCCCCTAATCATGGGTCCAAAGAAAGCAAGTTCAAGTGGTGAAGAAAAGAGGAAAGTAGTGCGCAAAACTATTGAATTTAAAAAAGAATTAATAGCGAAATATGAATCTGGCGTTCGTGTGTCTGCGTTGGCTAAGGAGTTTGGGATGGCCAAATCGACGATAAGCACCATCCTAAAAAATAAAGACCAGGTTAAAGCAAGTGATGTGGCTAAAAGATCAAGTGTTTTTAGCAAACAAAGGCCACAGGTATTGGAGGAAGTGGAGAAACTTTTGCTGATTTTCGTAAATGAGAAACAGTTAGCAGGTGATACTCTTAGTGAAGATGCAATTTGTGCCAAAGCAAGACAATTGTATGAAGATTTGATAAAAAAAGATCCTAGCATTATTCCGGAAGGGGTTGATTTTAAAGCAAGCAGAGGGTGGTTTGAAAAGTTTAAGAAAAGAAGTGGGATACACTTATTTATGGTAAACAGTATACAGTGCAGTTTATGGTGTAAAATAGTAAAAAAAAAAATAGAAAAAGTTGTTTTTTAGACTTGGAACGGATTAAAATTATCTACATTGATTATAATGGGAAAAATTGTTTCGGTTTTCGAACAAATCGCTTTTCGAACAGCCTTCTCGAACGGATTATGTTCGAAAACCGAGGTTTGACTGTATATGTATATACACATATATATGTATATGCATATAAGCTGTGTAAACTTCCATATTCACATACACATATTAAGAAAAATAAAGCCCCCTTCCCAGTGGCACATTATTGCTGGACACTCAGTAACACACTTGCTCCACCGCTCAGCAGTCGTTCGCACCAACTTCCCTGCCCAATTTCACTTCCTCTCTTTTATCGCTTCCACAATATCTTTCACTCTAGTCTGCTCTCTCACCCAACTTGCTCTCTTTCGGTCTCTCAGCGTTATTTCCATCATTGATCTCTCCTCCATTCTCCTCTGTGCAGTCCTTAGCTTTGCTTTCATCGCCTTCGTTAGTTTTCAAGTCTCACACCTGTAGATTATTGCTAGCAGAATGCACTGATTGTAAAATTTACGTTTCAAACATAAAGGTAGAGAACCTCTCACGATTTTATTATATTTACTAAACACTTCCCAACCAACTGGAATACGTCTTTTTATTTCATTATCATGACCTTTCGTTATTTTCACCATCCGGCCTAAATAATTATACTTTTCAACTTCTTCAAGACTCTCACCATCGACTATAATCTCTTTACTTAGAACTGTCGTGTTGAACATCACTTTGCTTTTACTCTTATTCATTTTTAAACCTACCTGGAACGGAGAGCTTCGAGACCATGCGAAAGGAGAGAGACGAGAAAAAACGTCAACTTAGAAGACTTCGTCTCGCCGCCCCTCGTATTCCTCCGTCTATCCTGTGCCCGCCATGCCCCAGAAAGCTTTACACCAGAATTGGAGTACACAGCCATCTCAGACACAATAGATAGGAGGAAGCGTCATTCCCAGAAAGCTGTACACCAGAATTGAAGTACACAGCCATTTCAAGCACCATAAATAGGAGGAAGCGTGGTATCATCGGCCTACTATGCACCGCCGACGACGACGACGACGAGTGTATAAAAATATATACATATATATATATATATATATATATATATATATATATATATATATATATATTCATATAAATATATATATATATATACATATATACATATATATGTGTGTGTGTGTATGTATATATATATATATATATATATATATATATATATATATATATATATAAGCTGTATAAACTTCCATATAGACATACACATATTAACAAGAAAAATAAAGCCCCCTTTACAGTGGCAGATTATTGCTGGAAACTCAGTAACACACTTGCTCCACCGCTCATCAGTCGTTCGCACCAACTTCCCTGCCCAATTTCACTTCCTCTCTTTTATCGCTTCCACAATATCTTTCACTCTAGTCTGCTATTTCACCCAACTTGCTCTCTTTCGGTCTCTCAGCGTTATTTCCATCATTGATCTCTCCATTCCCCTCTGTGCTGTCCTTAGCTTTGTTCCCTTGGTTAGTTTCCAAGTCTCACACCCGTAGATTATTGCTAGCAGAATATACTGATTGTAAAATTTATGTTTCAAACATAAAGGTAGAGAACCTCTCACGATTTTATTATATTTATCACTTTCCAACCAACTGGAATACGTCTTTTTATTTCATTATCATGACCTTTCGTTATTTCCATCATCTGGCCTAAATGATTATATTTTTCAACTTCTTCAGGACTCTTACCATGAACTATAATCTCTTTACTTGGAACTGTCGTGTTGAGCATTACTTTGGTTTTACTTTTATTCCTTTTTAAACCTTGTTTATATCACTTAGCATATTTTGTAAGTATTCTGCTCTTTCTGAAATTAGAATAGCATTATCCGCAAATCTTAGATGGTTCAAATATTAATCTTCAAAAAATTTTCTTCCCAACTCAACCTTCTGGAAATCTTTTCCAAACAAGCTGTAAATAATTTGGGTGAAATTGTATTGCCTTGTCGTTCCCCTTCCTCGATATTGATATTTTCTATATCTATATGTAGTCGAATTATAGCGATAACTTCCGCATAAATCTTTTCAAGAATCCTTACGATTTGTTCGTTTGTACCCTGCTTTCATAGCGAGTTTAGTATTGCTATTTGTTCTACCGAGTCAAAGGCCTTCTCGTAATCTACAGAAGCTAAACAGAGAGGTATATTGTATTTTGTTGTTTTCTCGATTAGTTGGTTCATCGTCTGAAAATGGTCCAGAGTTGAATATACGCTCCTAAAGCCTACCTTTTCTTATATACATTTGATAGCAAGCTAATTGGTCGATAGTTACTAAGATCCTTCTGGTATCCCTTTTTATGAAGCAAAATCACTATAGCATTACACTACGATTCAAGAACACTTTCTTGACGTAAGCATTGGGTGTACAACTAAGCTAACTTAATATGAACTTCTTTCCCTGCGTCTTTCAACAGATCTATCGATATACCATCTTCCTCAGGTGCTTTCCCTCGTTTTATATTTTTAGAGCAAATTCTACTTCTTTTGTATTCTCTTTGTGTAATATTCTAGCTGCCGTCTGACGATTTTATTCAGCCGGATCTATTAAGTTTACACGGTCCTCTCGGTCTGAAAAGGGTAACCTTTCTCGAGGAAGGCGCTCTGAGGGTTAATCTCGAATGCCCTCCTCGATGTGGTGGAAAGTGGACCTGGGACGTCAAGCCTTTCGGAGTTCGGGGGATCTTTAACACGCGAGAGGCAGAACACAACGGGATGGCCTGGCGGTAAGAGCAACAGGAAGAAAAGGACTTGAAAGAAGACCCGGCAGGACAGGGGAAAAGGGAGGGAACAAAATAAACAATATGGAAGGTCGGCTGGCAGAGACAAAAGGAAACCAAGAAATTTAATGAAGAGCCAGCCGACAGGAAACGAGAAAGGGATTAAAACGAACGACGAAATGGAAGGTCGGCTGGCAAGGACTCACAAAACCAAGGAATTTAAATAAAAGCCAGCAGACAGGGAGCGAGGGAGGGATCTAAATGAACAAGGAAATGGAAGGTCGGCTGGCAGAGACAATAGGAAACCAAGAAATTTAAGGAAGAGCCAGCCGACAGGGAACGAGAAAGGGATTAAAACGAACGACGAAATGGAAGGTCGGCTGGCAAGGACTCACAAGACCAAGGAATTTAAATAAGAGCCAGCCGACAGGGAATGAGGGAGAGATCAAAATGAACAACGAAATGGAAGGTCGGCTGGCAAAGACAATAGGAAACTAAAGAATTTAAAGAAAATCCAGCCGACAGGGAACGAGAAAGGGATTAAAACGAACGACGAAATGGAAGGTCGGCTGGCAAGGACTCGCAAAACCAAGGAATCTAAATAAGAGCCAGCCGACAGGGAATGAGGGAGGGATCAAAATGAACAACGAAATGGAAGGTCGGCTGGCAAAGACAATAGGAAACTAAAGAATTTAAAGAAAATCCAGCCGACAGGAAACGAGGGAGGGATCACAATGAACAATGAAATGGAAGGTCGGCTGACAAGAACAGCAGGAAACAAAGAAATTTAAAGAAGACCCAGCCAACAGGGAACGGGGGAGGGATCAAAATGAACAACGATATCGAAGATCGGCTGGCAAGAACAACACGAAACCAAAGAATTTAAAGAAAAGCCAGCCCACAGGGAAAGAGGGAGGAATCAAAATGAACAACGAAATGGAAGGTCACCTGGCAAGAACAACAGGAAACAAAGAAATTTAAAGAAGAGCCAGCCGACAGGAAACGAGGGAGGGATCACAATGAACAACGATATGGAAGGTCGGCTGGCAAGAAAGACACAAAATCAAGGAATTTAAAGAAAAGCCAGCCGACAGGAAACGAGGGAGGAATCAAAATGAACAACGAAATGGAAGGTCACCTGGCAAGAACAACAGGAAACAAAGAAATTTAAAGAAGAGCCAGCCGACAGGAAACGAGGGAGGGATCACAATGAACAACGATATGGAAGGTCGGCTGGCAAGAAAGACACAAAATCAAGGAATTTAAAGAAAAGCCAGCCGACAGGAAACGAGGGAGGGACAAGAGAGTAATGCGTTTTTCCCCTCAGCTAAATAAATTTGATCACAAAAGGAGAAATAAAAAAAATAAAAAAATCGAGATGGAAAAAATCGTCCAGCAGCCGAGACATTTGGCAGAAGTCATCCATTACTTTCCTTTCATTGAGAGGCTTCTAAACTCTCTTTCTTACATAATTGTTTCAACTCGTTTATGACTTCGACTTAAAAATAAAGGGGGGGAACACTTCCAACATCAGTAATTGACACTGAATAAGCATGTACTTCTTTATTTCTTTATTTTAATTCATTACTTTTTCATCGTCCTCAGAGGCGCCCTCTGAAGTAAAATTTTTCACCCAGGACTCTCCAGGACCTCGCGGGTTCCTACAGGGCTTGTCAGGGCTCTTCCTGAAGGAACAGTGATATAGTGAATAAACTCGAAAAAATCAGCAGTTATGTTTTTAGAGAAGATTGATTATTTCTTTTTTGTCTAGAATTATCAATAAACTAGACAAAGGTAAATACTTATTTACCTAAATCGATTACCAGAAAGAGAAATGTTTCCTTTATAAAAGGAAAATTGATATACTAAAATAGAAAGTATTTTCTAGTATAAAAGTTCTTTGGGACATCATTGTCACCAGAATGCAAGCATAATGGAATTATCCTTAGTGTACAGTTTTTCTGATGTTTTCATCTTTTAAATGCCTTTCTAATGTCTATCTATATATACGAATACTCAGGCGAAATGGCATACACATACACACACACACACCCCAGGGAAAAAATACTTTTTTTTCCAGAGCCATTTTTTTTTCCCACCGGAGCCATTTTTTTAATTACCAGAGCCATTTTTTATACTTCCAGAGCCATGTTTTCGCAGGTTCGATTTCCTTCAATTTATTGGAAGGCTAACTCATTACTCATGTGCATGAAAAATAACTTTTTTTTTAACAAATCAGCCTTTAATTTTGGGGGGAGGGGGAGGGGTGGGGGAAGAATAAGTTGCATGCAAATTTACAGGTTATTATTGTAGTGTATTGATAGAAACATGTCAAATTAATTAATGGATTCAATATGATGTAAATTCATGAGTTTCCTTGTCAAGTTGTTTCAGATCCACTTGTAGAGTTTTGTAGAATAGAATTAGTAGTTTCTGACTTTCTGCTGTTCTGCATCTTGCCGCTGGAGTGATTTTTTTTTTTTTTTAAGATCCTTTTGCAGAGTTTTGTAGAATAAAATTAGTAGTTTCTGACTTTCTGCTGTTCTGCATCTTGCCGCAGGAGCAATTTTTTTTTTTTTTTTTGGGGGGGGGATTGCTCCCGCTATTGGATTTGCGAGAGCGACATTGGAGCTTTCCCGAGCGAAATCGCACGTCGCTACCGTGTATTTTTTTCGCTGACACACACACACACACACACACACACACATGCACGCCTACACCACTCGGTGGCGCGGTTGGTAGAGTCCCCGACTGTCACTACGGTGGTCCGGGTTCGAATCCTGCCCAGGGCTGAAATAATTTCAGTATCGCTGCGCCTCTAGCCGTTACTCGAACTCTCGTGGGCGGGGAGTTGGGAGTGTGTGTGCGTGTAAGGTCACAGCATTACCCATAGATCGGTCATACGAGATCTGAGCTCTCTTCCGGGAGGGAAATATCTGTAGATCACAAGTCCAGCACGTGATCCAAAAACCAAGGTGAATACATACACACTCATGTAGTTGTTGTCAAATTCCGTGTCCATTTCTTTCCAGCTGATTCCACCGCTGATTTGGATCGTTTAATTTAAAAAAAACATGTTTGAATCTGAAAGCAGAATACATGCAATGAAAAATGACAATGGAGAATACACTAGCTGCTGCAAATAGAATTCAAACCAATTTTAATTTTTCATTATAATGCACTAAAGGTATCTACTATCCAGTAATGTGTAAGTATCCATTCTCCAGCTATTTCACACATGTATTTGAAAATGCTACATGATTAGAAAACTCACTCCATAATACTTATAGAACTGTAAAGTTGTGAAGTCACCATTTCTTTGTCTACACAGCACTACAGCTGGCAAAATTGACTTCAGACAGCTGCTACCGATACTGCTGCTAAAACCCCCTCAGGCCCTCACTTCCTGTGTACAGGAAAAATGAAATGATGTTGGGTGCGGGAGGCTTTTACATAATCAAAGTGAAATAACATAAAAACTTAACATAGAGGAAAGGATTCATCAAATGCGATATCAGGAAAATTAAAATTATGAAAAAATAAAAGTCATATCCCTTATATATAATACACACACACACACACACACACACACACACACACACATATATATATATATATATATATGTACACATATACATGTACATATATATATATATATATATATATATATATATATATATATATATATATATATATATATACATATACACACACACACACACACTAAGATGTCTATAGCACGGCAGATAATATCGAGATTTACAACTCCCAATCCCTTTCCCACTCCGTTACTGAATTTCTTTATAATATCAACCCTCTCAAACCATACAATTCTACTCAGATGAGGAAGGGAAGAAAAGACAAAATTGTCTCAACCAACTGTGATCTCACCCAAGGATGTAGTGCCAATTTCGTTGGTACCACAGCTCTTGAGGGCTCTTCGAAAGCCTGCCCTCCCTCTCATGTTTCTATATACAGTGGGGGGAAATATACTTACCAAAACTCACGATACCACTCCCACCAAGTGGGAAGTGAGAAACCCCTGTAAGGTAAGCCCTGTCAGTTGCAGGAAGCCGCTGGATTTTTTAGGCCGATGTTTGGGTCGCCTCCCCGCTTGGTCACTGTCGAAAACCACGACAGATATATATATATATATATATATATATATATATATATATATATATATATATATACATATATATATATATATATATATATATATATATATATATATGTATATATATATATATATATATATATATATATATATACACTCGTA
>NC_134805.1:45888749-45896249 GCF_046742065.1 Oratosquilla oratoria | reverse complement strand
AAATAATAGGATCCAGACAGGAGTCAAAAGCGATAGAGACGTTGGAAAACCATTAGTAAAGCTGAAGAGGAGAATCAAGCAGACTTCCGTAGAAGTAAGAA
This sequence comes from Oratosquilla oratoria, assembly GCF_046742065.1. Classification (NCBI taxonomy): domain Eukaryota; kingdom Metazoa; phylum Arthropoda; class Malacostraca; order Stomatopoda; family Squillidae; genus Oratosquilla; species Oratosquilla oratoria. The sequence goes on along the minus strand of NC_134805.1, from coordinate 45,896,148 downwards.
AATGCCAAGACCCAGAGGACACAGGAGGTAAGACAAGCGCCAAGATTGGACACGAGAGGTAAAGGAACCGTGTTAGGAGGTAGGAGGGTTGTTCAAGACAGGGGTTGCCGAGGAAGTGCAAGAGGCAGAGGTAGAAGAGGACAGGGGAGGTGAGATGCAAGGGAGATGAAAGGACAGGGTAGACAACAAGGCAAGTAGACGAAATCTTCGGGGTTTGGTGTTGGGGGGAGAGGCAGAGAAGGCGTAGGAAGAAGGGGGGGCATATGAATAGAGGAGGCAGGGAGGCTGGGAGGTATAGCAGAGATAGGGGATGAAGTGTGCAATGGGGGGAGGGGGATGGGGAGGAGGAGGGGAGGGGGAGGGGAGAGAGGTAGATGAAGCGTAGGAAGAGTTGGGGGGCAAAGCAATAGAGAAGGCAAGGGGCTGGGTGGTAGCAGAGGCATGGGATGAAGTGTGCGGTGGGGGGAGGGGGAAGGGGGGAGGGGGAGAGGAGAAGGGGGGCTTATAGCTCAGCCTCCTACACAGTGAGGCACCACGCCGTCTAGCTCGTTCGACCAGTTCCCGTGCCCTTGGGCCTTGTAACACACCCAGCCGCCTCCTGATTCGCACCAGCTCACCCCACCTCCCCCCACCCCCGCATCGACGACCCTCCAGCTATCCCCCCTCCCCCTTCTCCCCCTCCCCTCCCCCTTCTCTCCCCTCCCCTCCCCCTTCTCTCCCCTCCCCTCCCCCTTCTCTCTCCTCCCCTCCCCCCGTCTCCTCAGCTTCTCCCTTCCTCGTCTCCTTATCTACTCTCCATTTTACACCACACTGCAGACTCCTCTTCCTCCTACTCCTCCTCCTCACCCTCCCACTCCTCCTCCTCCTCCTCCTCCTCTTCCTCCTCTTTCTGCAGTTGCTGATGCTGCTGCTGCTGCTGATGCTGCATTTCTTATTTATTTTCCTCTTCTCTCTACTTATTCTTTTTCTCCTCTTCTCCTCCCTCCCTCCTCCTCCTTTGTCTTCCTCATCCTCATCCACTCACTGCGAATGCTGATACTTCTTCTCTTCTCTTCTTCCTCCTCTTCCTTCTGTTTTCTTCTTTATCTTCCTCTGCTTCTCCCTCTTCCACCTCCTACTCTCCCGCTTCCTCCTCCTTTCATTCTTTCTCTTGAGCTCTTTTTCCTCTTCATCTTTCTCCTACTTTTGTTGCTCTCGTCTTTTTCCTCCCCTCCTTCCTCCTTCTGACCTCTTCTTCTTCCTCCGCTTCCTCCTCTTCTTCCTCTTTTTTTCTTCTTCTTCCTCCCCATCCTCTTCCTCTTCTTCCTTGCCCTCTTCCTTTTTCCCCTTCTTCCTCTCCATCCTTTTGCTTCTGTTCTTCCTCCTCCTTTTCTCCCTTTTCCTCTCGCTCTTCTTCTTCTTCTTCTTCTTCTTCTTCTTCTTCTTCTTCTTCTTCTTCTTCTTCTTCTTCTTCTTCTTCTTCTTCTTCTTCTTCTTCTTCTTCTTCTTCTTCTTCTTCTTCTTCTTCTTCTTCTTCTTCTTCTTCTTCTTCTTCTTCTTCTTCTTCTTCTTCTTCTTCTTCTTCCTCTTCCTCCACTTTCTTCTCTTCCACGACCCTCCCTCACTGTTGCTCCTCTCCATATCCTTCGTCTCTTGTCTTCATTTAGTCGTCCTCCACTCCACAGTCACTCTTACCTCATCTTCACCAAGAGCGAGGCTGTGGTACAATAAGCTTCGACCTCGACTCGCATGCAAACAGTCCCGAGTTCGATTCCTATGAAGTCACAGTGACTGGCACTAACCCTATATGTCTGGACATAGGGACCAAGTTTGACGTCTACGGCCTCGGCTGCAGTTAAGTGCCTCCCTGTGTAACTTCTTCGCCTTCTTCATCTTCAATAACTATTCTGTTACTCTTATCTGTTGTTTAACCAGAGTCGTGCCTTGTAAATACGAGTGCGTGATACAACATGGCTCTCTCCACTCCATCTATTCCCTTCCAACTTCCGTCTCTCTCTCTCTCTCTCTCTCTCTCTCTCTCTCTCTCTCTCTCTCTCTCTCTCTCTCTCTCTCTCTCTCTCTCTCTCTCTCTCTCTCTCTCTCTCTCTCTCTCTCTCTCTCTCTCTCTCTCTCTCTCTCTCTCTCTCTCTCTCTCTCTCTCTCTCTCTCTCTCTCTCTCTCTCTCTCTCTCTCTCTATCTATCTATCTATCTATCTCTATCTCTCTCTTTCTCTTTATCTCTCTCTATCTCTCTATTTTGGGGCTCTTTTCTTTCATTTTGTTACTTCGACACCATCCTTCTCATTCCTCTTTCTAAATTCACCTCCTCCTCCTCCTCATCTTGCTCTTCCTCTTCCTCCTCCTCTTCCTCCTCCTCTCCTCCTCTTCCTCCCCTTCTAATCCCTTATCCCTCCCACTTACCTTTATCCCTTCCCCTCCTACTCCGTCTGCCCTCTCATCCATCACATCTCTTCCCTTCCACGCTTGCATCTCCCCCTCTCTCCTCTCCTCCTCCTCCTCCTCCTCCTCCGCCACATCTCTGACCCCTCGATCAGTCTGTTATGCTCAACACTCCGCGTACGTATGTACTCTGCTATCATCTCCTCCCCCTCCTCCTCCTCCTCCTCCTCCTCCTCCTCCTCCTCCTCCTCCTCTTCCACCTCCTCCTGCTCCCACCTGCTTCCCCCTACCATGAGCTTCTCTCCCTCTCCCTCCCTCCCTTACTCCATCTCTTCCTTCCTCACCTCCTACCTTCTTCCTTACCTGCCCCCCTCTCCTTGCCCCTCCTTCATCCCCGTACCTCCTCCCTCCTCTCTTTCCTCTTTTTTTTTCTCCCTCCTAACTCCTTCCCTCCATTCTTTAGTCTATCCCTTTCCCTTCCCTAATCAATCGCTTCTATTCTCCTCTCAATCCCTTCTTCCTTCTCCCTCTCTCACCCCCTCCCTCCCTCCCTCCCTCCGACAACTCCCATTCTCCCTCCCTCTCTCCTTTCCTCCCCCAACCTTCATCCATCTCTTCTCCGTCCCTTCACCCGACACTCCCTCCCTTCCTCCCACACTCCCTCCCTCCTTCCTCCCTCCCCCCCATTCCCCCCAAAAGCATTCGTCAAGCTTGGAAATCTCTTCTCAGTTTGTCTTTTCCTTCTTGCTTACAATCATCTCGTAAATCCAACTTCATTTGTATTTACGACTTCTCTCGCGTCTTACTTTATGTCTTTCTCCTTTCAAATGTCTTCCTCTCTCTTCCTATCTACTGTTATCTTTCCTCTGTTCAACTCCTCTTGATTAGCAGTCATCTACCTATCTACTTTTACCATTCATACTCCTTCAAAACGCCTTCCTCTATTCCCATCTACTGTTAGCCTTTCTCTATTCATGTACTGTCATCTACCTATCTACTCTTACCATTTAACCTTTCTACTGGTTTTCATTGTCACCACTATCTACTATCAAAATTCCTTTAATTTATTTGTTTCCACTGGGTGCCTTCGTGTAAAAGACGTCAAACAGGATTTTTTCAAGAGTAACTCTCTCTCTCTCTCTCTCTCTCTCTCTCTCTCTCTCTCTCTCTCTCTCTCTCTCTCTCTCTCTCTCTCTCTCTCTCTCTCTCTCTCTCTCTCTCTCTCTCTCTCTCTCTCTCTCTCTCTCTCTTTCTTCTCTCTCTCTCTCTCTCTCTCTCTCTCTCTCTCTCTCTCTCTCTCTCTCTCTCTCTCTCTCTCTCTCTCTCTCTCTCTCTCTCTCTCTCTCTCTCTCTCTCTCTCTCTCTCTCTCTCTCTCTCTCTCTCTCTCTCTCTCTCTCTCTCTCTCTCTCTATCTATCTATCTATCTATCCATCTCTCTCTCTCTCTCTCTCTCTCTCTCTCTCTCTCTCTCTCTCTCTCTCTCTCTCTCTCTCTCTCTCTCTCTCTCTCTCTCTCTCTCTCTCTCTCTCTCTCTCTCTCTCTCTCTCTCTCTCTCTCTCTCTCTCTCTCTCTCTCTCTCTCTCTCTCTCTCTCTCTCTCTCTCTCTCTCTCTCTCTCTCTCTCTCTCTCTCTCTCTCTCTCTCTAACTCTCTATTCTGGAGCTCTTTTCTTTCAGTTTGTTACTTCGACCCCATCTCTCTCATTCCTCTATCCCAATTCCCCTCCTCCTCTTCTTCTCCCTCTTCTTCCTCCTCTCCTTCTCCCTCCTCCTCCCGTAATTCTAATCCCTCATCCCCCCCACTCACCTATACCCCTTCTCCTCCCACTCCGTCTGCCCTCCCATCCATTACACCTCCTCCTCTTGTTTGAGTAGATAGGTAAATGACAGTTAATCAAGAGCAGTTGAAGAGAGGAAGGACAACAGTGGATAGGAAGAGAGAGGAAGACGTTTGGAAGGAGAAGAGCATAAAATAAGAAGAGAGAGAAGTCATGAAGAGAATCCCACGTCCAGTCCAAGAGCAAAGGTGGCGATCTCACCCGAAGCTAAATGCCTCCAGGCGTGCGCAGCTCACCTCACGATTATCCGCGTTTTTCTTTTTATGCAAATCTTACTTTGAGTTTATAACAAATGTGGAATATATACAGGTATCATAACTCGTAGGACGAACATGAAACAATTATGTTCATTCTGCCTTCAGATATGTATTCAGTTGATATCATTTACCCCATCAGATACTCTCTCGCCTCTTGGAGTCCATTACCATCCACCCACACTCCCCCAGCACTCCTCCATATCCAACTCCTTATACTATTCCCCGGATATCTACTCCCCAGTGTCATCCCGAACATCTCGGCACTCCAATTCCAGGACTCCAATTGGTACTCCCTCCTGAACTCTTCTTGGCACTCCCCATTCCTGGACTCTTTCTAGCACTCCTTCCTGGACTCTCTACAAGAACTCCACCCTTCCTAGATCTCGGCACTCCAATTCCTGTACTCGCTTTGGTACTCCCTCCTGAACTCTTCTTGGCACTCCCCATTCCTGGACTCTTTCTAGCACTCCTTCCTGGACTCCCCATAAAAACTCCACCCTTCCTAGACTCGTTCGAGCACTTCCTAGCTCTGGACTCCACCTTCCTGAGACTCCAGCTAGGACTCCCAGTACTCTAGACACTCCAGGACCTTCTTGAACTCCATGTTCTTATGGCACTTACTCCCTTCGGACTTCCCAGCCTCCCGTCACTCTCCTCCCACGGTCTGTCTCTCAACCGACCACAAATCCGTTCAACACAGTCACGCAATTCATGTATTTTTTTCTATCTACCGCCAGACGATTTAATCAAATAAAAATCGCAAACTCGAGAGCACCTGGGGCCTCGATGGATCGAGACCAAGATCCATCCAGAGTCCGCAGCTCAGATGAATGAAATCGTCTGGCGACAGCCAGAGTAAATCTCGCAACAGACCATCACCGGATTGAAAGGATTCGGTTGGATCTGGGATCTTTGGCGCTCCCTCCTCCTCCTCCTCCTCCTCCTCCTCCTCCTCCTCCTCCTCCTCCTCCTCCTCCTCCTCCTCCTCCTCCTCCTCCACCTCCTCCTCCACCTCCTCCTCCTCCTCCTCCTCCTCCTCCTCCTCCTCCTCCTCCTCCTCTTCCTCGACACTTTCACTTTTCCCTCCGGAGGGCCTCCGTGACTCTCCATCTCTTGGATTCAGCCTCTCTCCTTCCCTCCCTCCGTCCCCCTCTCTCCCTTCCTATTTCACTCCTTCCATCCTTCTCTCCCTAACTTCCTTTCTCCTTCTCTCTCTCCATCCCTCCCTCACTCCTTCTCTCCTTACCTCTCTCCCTCCATCCCTTTCTCCCTTCCTATCTCACTCCCTCCATCCTTTTCTCCCTACCTTCCTTCCTCCTTCTCTATCTCCCTCCCTCCCTCTCTCCTTACCTCTCTCCCTCCATCCCTCTCTCCCTCCCTTCCTCCCTCCTTTTCTCTTTCTCCTTCCTACCTTCCCTCCCTCCATCCCTCTCTTCCTTCCTCTCTCTCTCTCTCTCTCCAACTCTCTCTCCATCCCTTTCTCCTTCCCTCCCTCTTCCCTTTCATCCTTCTTCTACCTCCCTGCCTCCCCGCCTGCTTCCCTCCTTAACTCCTTCCTGAACATCCCTGCCTCTCTCCCTCCCACCCTGCTTCCCTCCTTCTATCCCTGTCTCCCTCACCTCCATCGCTGCCTCCCTCCCTCCGTCCCTCCCTCCCTCTCTCCTTCCTCTACCTCCCTGCCTCCCTCCCACCATCCCTCCCTCTCGCCTTCCTCTACCTCCCTGCCTCCCTCCCACCATCCCTCCCTCTCGCCTTCCTCTACCTCCCTGCCTCCCTCCTACCATCTCTGCCTCCCTCCCACCATCCCTCCCTCTCTCCTTCCTCTACCTCCATACCTCCCTGTCTCCCTATCTCTCTCCTTCCCTCCCTCCATTCCCATCCCTCCCTCTTTATCACTCTCCTTTCTCTACCTCCCTGCCTCAGTCTCTGCCTCCCTATCTCCCTGCTTCCCTCCCTCCTTCCTCTACCCCCTCTTATCTTCATATCTCCCGCCGCTACATTCTAAATAGAAGACCTTTTGGTCCATGTCGAGATCGAGCGACGACTCATCTTATGTGGCCCCTTCGGTAGCGATGAGATCAATGTACAGAACACGTACAACAAATATTGACAATATTGAATCAATATAATTGATATTGATAGGTGAAAAGATGATACCAAAATTGTCTAGAAAGAGGCATTTAGAAAATTTTTAACCGATATTGAAAGCATACGAGAGTAGCTATGGTTGTCAATATCTTAGATATTGAGGAATTTTTTATTGTTCATAGATATTGACAATATTCTCGTTCTTCTTGACCCACTGTTTCTCCTTCGCTACAGTAGCGTACACATCACAGACATCATCATCATTGTCATCACCACCTTAAAGTAATCACCTTTACTTATCGTCATTACCTTCTTCAAGTCGTCCTAGCCTCTGTCATCACCATCATCATCGTCATCATTAGCATCATCATCATCATTTCCATCATCATCACCGGTACATCCTTCGAGCGTTTACCTTCGTTTGCTCTCGTCATCGTCTGACATTGACATCACCATCATCACCTTCACTCTCGTCAAGATCACTATCATCACCTCGTCATCATCATCATCATCATCATCATCATCATCATCATCATCATCATCATCATCATCATCATCATCATCATCATCATCATCATCATCATCATCATCATCATCATCATCATCATCATCATCATCATCATCATCATCATCATCACCTCCTCCTCCTCCTCCTCCTCCTCCTCCTCCTCCTCCTCATCATCATCATCATCATCATCATCATCATCATCATCATCATCATCATCATCATCATCATCATCATCATCATCATCGTCATCATCATCACCGTCATCACCATCATCATCGTCGTCATCATCATCATTGTCATCATCATCGTCATCACCATCAGCATCACCAT
>NC_134805.1:45881249-45883749 GCF_046742065.1 Oratosquilla oratoria | reverse complement strand
CAAATTCTAGGTTAAAGACGATTTTCATCCACCCGTCTGAGTTAGAATCTTGGAATTGATTTAATTCAATCGAGTTAAGAATCACTTCCATTCATAAGATTCAAAGACGACCAAGAAACAGAACCCCACGAGTACTGCTCAATTCCTGTATACTACAATTATGTAAACACTCAGTTATACTTCTGCTTTAGCACCTTTCCTATACAAGTACACATCTTCAGAGACGTTCCTAACTTTATTGACATTCCCTCTTTCTTCGTGGCCTTGGTTAATCTCCAATCCAAACAAAACATTTAAGCTTAAGGAAAACTTCTCGAAGATAAACTTGTAAATATGGCTCCTCCTCTTCTTCCTCCAACTCCTCCTCCTCCTCCTCCTCCTCCTCCTCCTCCTCCTTCTTCCTCCTCTTTTTCTTTGTCCATATCAGGTTCGTTTACCATCGACATTAGTAAACAAGATTCTCCCTTCGAAGGCTCAGACCTCGCTCCTCTTCATCGTGTATGTGCGTGTGTGCGCTTGTGTGCGTTTGTGTACGTTCGTGTGCGTTAATGTTAGTGTTTGTGTGTGTGTGTGTGTGTGTGTGTGTGTGTGTGTGTGTGTGTGTGTGTGTGTGTGTGTGTGTGTGTGTGTGTGTGTGTGTGTGTGTGTGTGTGTGTGTGTGTGTGTGTGTGTGATTCACCTTGGTCTTTGGAACACGTGTTGGACTCGTGATTGACAGCTATTTCCCTCCCGGAAGAGAGCTCAGAGCTCGTATGACCGATCTATGGGTAATGCTGTAACCTTACACGCACACACACACCCAACTCCCCGCCCACGAGAATTGGAGTAACGACTCGAAGCGCAGCGATACTGAAATTATTTCAGCCCTGGGCAGGATTCGAACCCGGACCACCGTAGTGACAGTCAGGGACTCTACCAACCGCGCCAACCGTGTGTGTGTGTGTGTGTGTGTGCGTGCGTGCGTCCATGCGTGTGTGTGTGTGTGTGTGTGTGTGTGTGTGTGTGTGTGTGTGTGTGTGTGTGTGTGTGTGTGTGTGTGTGTGTGTGTGTGTGTGTGTGTGTGTGTGTGTGTGTGTGTGTATGTATGTGTGTGTATGTGTGCGTGTATGTGTGTGTGTGCGTGTATGTGTATGCCTCCAGTCGTGTATATCCTTCAAACTAAGAACAAATATTCTGAATAAAAATAAATATCAATTCTAAAGGTCATGCTTCAAGATGAAAAAACCTAATGGCAATAACATACAAAGTTAGCCTTATTATGTTACTTATATTGTTGTTTAATTAACAACGTATATCAGAATGTAAACTACTTTAACTTGCAAATACAGTCCGAGAACAATCTTTTGTTCCTGATTTGGAATGACCTTTGAAGGATACTAAACACAATCGACAGAGAAGAGAAGATCATCACAACAACATTGCCATTGTTCATTGCACAGTACTGTACCCCTGAACGACCCCACCCCACCCCATTCTCTATCCTTTCCTTACTTTTTTCACTCAACTCATCACCTTTGACTTTTTTTTTTCTTTTTTAAACCAAATCCTCATCTTCGGCTTTGTTTCAACCGCGGATCTCTCTTCGTTCAATCCTCGTCCCTCAAATTAATACTACCAAGAGACCTTCACCCCCTTCCCAGTGTAATAACCCTTATTTAACCTCTCCGTAATTACCAGCCGGGGAAAGTACTCGCCGATGTCGATAGGACAGAAGTAGCTTGCCTTATCCCCCGATGCCAGCAGAGGACCTTGGTGTCACGTGTTGACCTATCCAATCTTTGACTTCCTCACCAACTTATCTCAGAAGGTGGTGACCCTCAAGGGGGAAAGCTAAGGTGGCGCGCAGATGGAACGTGGCCGCGTCAGTCTTCTTCCAGATGGTTAGGATAAACTGGAGTCTGACTGGGATTTGAAGAAAGATAATCTACAGGGCCTCAGAAGGGAGTTTGTGGGCGATTATGTAAATTACCGAGATGTTACGCGTACGCACACATACACACACACACACGTACACACACACACACACACACACACACACACACACACACACACACACACACACACACACACACACACACACACACACACGATAGCTCAGTGGTTAGAGTTGCCGGCCGCCACTACGGCGGTCCGGGTTCGAATTCCGCCCAGGGCTGAAATAAATTCAGTATCGCTGCGCTGTAAGTCGTTACTCCAACTCTCGTGGGCTGGGAGTTAGATGTGTGTGTGCGTGTAAGGCCACAGCATTATCCATAGATCGGTCATATATGAGCTCTGAGCTCTCTTCCGGGGATGTAATAACTGTCGATCACGAGCCCAACACGTGATCCAAGACCATGGTGAATCACACACATACACACATGACTCAACCGCTAATTCAGCGAATCGAGTTCCAATATTCATCTGTGTACCATGATTTCATGATTTTCTCAGATATACACAGATGAATATTGGAAACTTTTGTCCCACATCTGTGTACACAAATGAATATGGGAAATTT
>NC_134805.1:45871249-45873749 GCF_046742065.1 Oratosquilla oratoria | reverse complement strand
AGCACAAGGTCTTTTAGCAATTTTGTCAGCTCCCCCACCCCTAAAATAAAAAAAAACCTTTTCGGAACTTTGTGAGCTTCCCCTCGTCAACCCCTCCCCCCCAAAAAAAGAAAAAAAAAGAAACGCTACCCCCTAATTATGTGGTTCTAAACACTTAAACAGGGCATCATTTTCCAAAACTTGAGCCTCAAAATTAAACCCAACCTCATGAACTCTGATCCTAATTATTTCCTTGGTCATGACCGCCCACCCAACTTTTTTTTATTCTTCTTCTTTTTTTTTTCCAGGACCTATGAGACCTCTAGGAGATCCCGTCATCTCGTCTTACTCGGCCTTCCGCTGACCACACCCAATTTCCGTTCTCATATCTTGCCCTTCCCAATAATTAAAAAAATATATAACAAATAAATTAATAAATAAAATAGAAAAGTAAATATATGAATTTGTAAATAGATGAATAAATAAATAAGTAATGACAATGAAATAAGAAAAAACAGAATTATATAAAAATAGATAAACAAACATTAGAAAACAAATAATGAATAAGCGAAATAAATTAATATAAAAAGACACAAATTAATAAATAGATGAATAAACAAATAAATAAGTAATGACAATACGATAAGAAAAAGCAGATTTATACAATAATAAAGATATATAAAAACAAATAGATACAAATTAACTAAACTGAATTCGATTAAGTCAAAAAGGAAAAAAAATACACAAGATGAACTAAAAAATCTCTAGTTCATAACAGACGCAAATACATAAATGAATGAATGAATAAATGAATAAATAAATAGGTAAATAAATAAATAAACAAATATACAACAAATAAATAAATAAATGCAAAAATAAATAAACATTTGAAACATTTCGTCCTGGTGGCTGTTGTTCCTATTCTTATAATCTCGCGACTCTCTTAGCAATTCGTTCTCAGCAATATGGCACTAAAGGAGAGCTCATTTGCCATCTTCGATCACCCAATTTACAATGATAAATTGCACCTGATCGAAAATGTATACGTATGCATCTTTTTTTCATAAATTGGTTTGTCCATTAAGAAAATAGATGAAAAAATAAGGCGTGCTATCGGTATCCATATATGGAAGTAGGCGGGGTTTAAGTGTCTGACAGCTGTGAACGGACAATATCTATCAATCATTTTCGCAGGAAATCTAGTCCATTCACAGACTAAACAAATAAAGATTGTTTCTACTTATGTCGTTACAAAAACAACGTTAGAGTCTGTTTTTTAGCGGGAAGGGGGTATGACGTCATAAACTCTTTCCAAAATATTCTGTTTTTCACAAATCGACCCGTAACTCACTCACCACTTCTCTCTCTCTCTGTTTCTACCTCGCTCTCTCTCTCCTCTCTCTCTCTGTTTCTACCTCGCTCTCTCTCTCCTCTCTCTCTCTCTCTCTCTCTCTCTCTCTCTCTCTCTCTCTCTCTCTCTCTCTCTCTCTCTCTCTCTCTCTCTCTCTCTCTCTCTCTCTCTCTCTCTCTCTCTCTCTCTCTCTCTCTCTCTCTCTCTCCTTCCTTACTCCACTCCCTCCCCGTCTCCTCCCCTCCCCCTGCGGGATGGCCGGGTTAAGTTTCCGCAGAACCTTTGAGAAGAAAATCGGTAAAATTACTTTCCACAAGACTCTTTAATGGACTCTTACCGAGATGCCTTCGCCCTCTGCCAGGGACTCGAACTCGGTGCTTCCTGCTGGCGTAATCCAAGCCAGGCAGTCGGCAGGAACCTCGGGTTCCTTCTCCATTAACTACAGGAGACCCAGGCCACTTTGCGTTTTTACTTCTTCGGCAAAAAAAAAAAAAAAAAAAAAAAAAAAAGTTGAAAGATGCACCAGGGCGTATCTTAACCTGACCCACGGCATACCCGAATTGTGCAAATATATTTTTCGTTGTTATGTCTGTATACAATAGTTTCTCTGTAGCCATTGCTGTGACACCCCTCCCCCGCTTCTGTAAATGGTTTAGAAAGACCAAGACCAAGTCTAGAGACCATAAACAACCTTGGCAAAACCCTCCTTCTCCTCCCCTCCCTCCTCCTCCTCTCCTCCCTCCTCCTCTTCCCCTCCCTCCTCCTCCTCCCCTTCCCTCCTCTTCCTCCTATTTCTCCTCCCCTCCTCCTCCTCTTTCTCTTCCCCTCCTCCTCCTCCTCTTTCTCCTCCCCTCCTCCTCCTCTTTCTCTTCCCCTCCTCCTCTTCTTTCTCCTCCCCTCCTCCTCCTCCTCTTATCCCTCCTCTCCATCTCTTCTCCTCCTCCTCCTCCCCTCCCGTCTCTCCTTTCTCCTCCTCCTCCTCTTCACCTCCTCCTCCTCCTCTTTTTCCTCCCCTCTTCCTCCTCCTCTTATTCCTCCTCCCCTCTCTCCTCCTCCTCTCCCTCCTCCCCTCCTCCTCTTATTCCTCCTCTCATCTCTCCTCTTCCTCTTCCTCCTCCCCTCCTGTCTCTTCTTCCTTCTCCTCCTCTTCCCTCTCCTCAGCCTCTTCTC
>NC_134805.1:45863749-45866249 GCF_046742065.1 Oratosquilla oratoria | reverse complement strand
AATAAATAAATAAATAGATAAATAAATAGATAAAATAAGATCAAACAAGAAAAAATAAAATTAGAATTATATAACATCAAATAAAATTAATATAGAATAAATAAGGAATGGAATAGACTCAGTAACAATGTAGTGAGCGCTGAAAATATTGTTTTAGGAGAAGGTTAGATAACATTGTGGATGGGGATCATAGGTGGTAATGGACATGGAACTGCCTAATATAAGCCTTATGATCTCTTGCAGTCTCCTTTATTCTTATGTTCTTATTACGAACCACGAGTAGTCTCGGTTGTACAATGCATCATAACTGGAAGGACAGAAAGTACTTCTATTCAGGAACACTCAATAATTTGATTGACCTACAGAGTCTTCATTTTGAAGAGTTTAAGGATGTGGACAACCACAGTGACAGCTGCATCGCCCCTCATGTGCAGGTTGCCAACATCCGTTCCCTCAACCACCATCCATTTTCTATTATGATCCATTCGGTAGTCCTGGGGCGATGGAACGATTGAACCCAGAGGTCAAGACATCATCTTCCCAACGTCGCAGTGTTCTTCGTCTTCACCGTTTTCATCATCTTCATTATCTTTTACCATGTTCACCTTTATCATCTTCGTCTTATCACCATCTGCGTCTTTATCCTCACCATCACTTTATCGTCCTTTTCGTCTGTCATCACCGTCTTCATCCTTATCATCTTCGCCAATTTTATCATCTTCACTATCTTTACATCTTCACCTTCAACACAATCATCATCTTCGTCGTCTTCATCTTTTTTTACTATCTTCACATCTTCATCTTCACTGTCTCACAATAATCTTCCCGTTTTCCTCAACTTCACTATCTTCACTGTTTTCATTATCTTATATTCATCTCCATCGTTATCTTGATCTCCCCTCTCCCCATTTTTCTTATTTCCGAACTTTATCCACATTCAAAGGAAACGAGATAAAAAAAATAATTAATGAGGGCAAATCAGGTCAAACCAGGTGAAATCAGGTTTCATGGGTTACATTTAACCAACACGGATTGCGGATCCCCAATCTCCCCTCTAAGTCACTAACACACTTGTCACGTGCTAGCCCAGGTTCGAGTCCTTGGCCGTACCACGTTTCAATTTCTGCATGTTGTGCCTCTTCGAGTCACCCTCGAGCTTAGAATTAAATCCAATACACCCCCACCACCACCACGCATCCAGACACGCTACCAGTACTGTAGTGTTACACTAGCCTCTCAGTCCCATGTCCACAAATCTGGGTATCGAGTCGGAAGAGCAACCAACGAAAACAAAACCCATAAAATTAGATCACAATGTTAAAGGGTTTAACACGTCAGTGGATTCTTAAAATGGCGACAAAAATCCGCTAAAATAAATTCCAGGCTCAAGAAGGATAATATCAGGTTCCCAAGAAGTCTGGTCTTTGGCATGTCATCAAGTGAAGAAAAGTCAAAGTTCAATGAAGATGAAAAGAACATCTAATTCCAACCCTTGAACTCAAAGGCTGGATTTACCAGACCTATTACCTTCCTTCATGGTGGTCTACATCATCGCTAAGATCTAATCTAAGTCGAACAATTTCCTGTGGAATCAAAATAAACGAGAGCTTGATAATTTCCTGTAGAAAAAAAAAACTCGGAGAAATCCCACAACCCATCTTGGTTTAACTCGCCTCCTGAAAGCCCGGTTCGGTCCTTACTGTCGTCTTCAAAACGGGTTAAATATACTTAACCAAATTCGGTCATTGGATCAAAGATAACTTTAATTGCTTTGGTGATAACTGGTGATTAAACTCCAGCGAAAGAAACCATGGGATCTCCGGAGAGAGGATTGGTCTGACAAGCAACCTTTGATTTACGATACATGCTTTGCTATCTCTTGTTATACTAATATTTCATTGTGTCGCTGCTTTAATTGTTACATACATTTCCTTCGTCTAATATTATTTATGGCTTCGTTTCTATTTTCCTCATTTCATTTCTTCACTTTTCCCTTGCCTGTCAGGCTTCATACGGAACTGAACTAACCCAAGTTTTTCTCCGAATCCTGCGTAAACACATATGGTAAAGGGTTTTGGCGGCGGTCTAGCACCTTCTTCCTAAAGTTCCTCAACAAACATTTGCCTTCCTATGATCTTGACAATGTACACAATTCAGTAACAACGATAAAAGTATTATCACTCGCACCACCTGAAACATACGAAGTTTATCACCCATTCTCACATAATGCTGAATTGGAGGAAACACTTCCGTCAAGGCTTGTGGCCGTGTCCTCGCACTTACCCTAATCAGGTCAATGAAGGCCAAGTAAATAATTGCTCGAGATCACAGCCGACGATGTACAGGTCATACATACTATCATTCCTTCCTCTTCCTCTCTCTCACTCCATCTCTCTCTCTCTCTCTCTCTCTCTATATATATATATATATATATATATATATATATATATATACATATATATATATATATATATATATATATATATGTATATAATTTTCT
>NC_134805.1:45856249-45861249 GCF_046742065.1 Oratosquilla oratoria | reverse complement strand
TTATTCCATTTTCACTTGTTCTCTTTCGTCTACTTTTTCCATTCCTTTCTTTTTTATGACTGACAGGGTGACAGATTGATTGGCTGTTAGTGTTGCGAATAGTTTTCGATATATTGAGCTTCCAACAAGTCATAATACAATTTACAAAACTACTGACACCAATACGAAGCCAATACTGACGCCAGCATCAGAGGCGCTTCCAACATTAAAGTCTTTGAAATGTTAGCCCAATCTGCCAACAATAACGGCTTTAGATCTGACACAAGTGATACATGCCTCTGACACAGCTACCTCTGACACTGGTGCCTCTGACACAGCTGCTTCTGACACAAATGAAAACGTTTGCAGAGTACTGACACTCTTCCCCTTGACACTATCATCATCATACCCATCCCTATTATCACCATCCTTGCCTCCCTCCCCTCTTTAGATCGTAATTTTTACTCCTCTGTTATCTATGCCTCGCTGCATTGCCTTGTGCCGGGAGACTGGGTTGACCCTTTATCCACGATGTGCTTACATGCGATGGACAACGAAAGGGTTTTTGAATGGGTGTGGGGTGGGTGCAGAAGGAGTATATGCTTATGTATGCATATGTATATGTATATGTATATGTATATGTATATGTATATGTATATGTATATGTATATGTATATGTATATGTATATGTATATGTATATGTATATGTATATGTATACAAATATGTATATATATATATATATATATATATATATATATGTATATATATATGTATACAAATATGCATATGTAGATGTATATGTATTTGTATATTATAGATGTCATCATCCTTAGCCTCGCTGCAGAAACCTTCATCAACAAACACCCGCACTTTCCTCAACGGTCAAGAACACCATAACAGCGTTCCCTGCACTACCACAGCCATCTCCAAGCGTACCAACATTACTAAACAATGTCCATTATCACCACTACTGCAAATATTTATCACCCCCACTGCCAATATTTGCCACCATGTGCAACTCCAGAGAAAGCACCAACACCATTCTATGTTGACTTTTACAAAACAATGACAGACTTTATTGATTTTGTTCTGGTTAAATAAACATCGATTGTGGCATAATCGGAAGAGCGTGGGTCTTGCAATCGCTTAATTGTGGATTCAAATCCTGCACGTCTCTCCGATTTTCAACAGTGACTGATTGTTACCTGCCCCCAACAGTCCTCCAGTCGCATAGGGCAAAGGTGACGGCTTCGGCCGTAGATACTCAGTGCCTCCTGGCGTAGGCTCCTCAGTTTTTTCTTGGAAGCGGGCGAGGCAACTCCTACCATCAATAAACCAGAAAGCATCACCCCCATCTAGCCACACAACGCACACCACAAAAAAAAAAAATCATAAACATAAAATAAATAGATAAAAAATGGCCCTGCCTTAGTCCGTTAGGTGGGAGGAGGGGGGGGAGGGGGTTTGTCTTCGCCGAAGAAAATCGTCCGTTATCAAACACAACAACATAAGTCTAACGTACCTGTAGGAGCGACAACACCTCTTCTTAATATCCTGAACCAGTCCTTACTTCTCCCACAGCCACAGACAAAAATGCTCACCGTCAGAATCAATATCATTCTAAAGGTCGGCACACTATGCATTAACATGCTATTTGCTTTTGATACTTCGTTTGAGACAACACCTAAGCTTTGTGCCCAGAAACAGTCCTTGCCTCTAACACAATCATAGACAAAAATGTTCACTATTAGAATCAATTCATTCTAAAGGTGATGGCACACTAGGCATTTCTGGCTAACATGCTATCTTCTTTTGCTACTTCGTTTGAGACAACATCTATGCTTTGTACCCAGAACCAGATCTTGCCTCTATCACAATCACAAACAAAAATGCTTACGGTCAGAATAAATATAATTCTAAAGGTGGTGGCATGCTAGGTATTTCTCGCTAGCATGCTATTTGCTTTTGATACTTTGAATAGAAATGACTTCGACTACGATCTTTTGCTTTTCAATTTTCCAAATGTCAAATTATTCTTGCGTCATATTATAGTGAGAAGGTGAATGACGAACAAAAAGAAGTTGAACCAAGAATACGAATGTTCGACACATTGTTGAGATGTTCTTAGGGAAGTCTAGAATATTATAATCAAAGTCGTTTCTAATCAAACGAAATAGCAAAAGTAAATAGCATGTTAGCCTAGTGCCGCCACCTGAACTTTCATTCCACCCTATCACTTTAATCACTATGATCCTATCATTATCACCATCACCATATCATCCCTCTATCACTATATTCACTTTTACCACCCGCCACCATGACCTTGAACACCACCTCCACTATTACTGGAACTAATTTCATCACCGCACATACATTTCCTTTCATCAGTTTCTGAACTTCTCCTAGCGACATCTATTGCAAGGCAAATGTTTGACCTCGTTTAATGACATCATATTCTCTTCAATCACAATTTCCACCACTACCACCACAACCAACACTGATACCACCACACAAGCGCCCCACCAAAACCACCACCTCAGCTGACATTTCCGATACATCAACCGATGTAACGGTGACCACCCGTTACCCGTTACTGTTATTGTTACGTCACCTGCAACCACAGCCTACTTCACTTTTACTACCCAGAATGAC
Source organism: Oratosquilla oratoria (assembly GCF_046742065.1). Lineage (NCBI taxonomy): Eukaryota > Metazoa > Arthropoda > Malacostraca > Stomatopoda > Squillidae > Oratosquilla > Oratosquilla oratoria. The sequence continues at coordinate 45,858,617 of NC_134805.1, read as the reverse complement.
CTCTACTACACCATCACTCACCACTCTCTCTTTCTCTCTCTCTCTCTCTCTCTCTCTCTCTCTCTCTCTCTCTCTCTCTCTCTCTCTCTCTCTCTCTCTCTCTCTCTCTCTCTCTCTCTCTCTCTCTCTCTCTCTCTCTCTAACCACAAAGGAGTGGGGAGGAAGGTCCTTTCCCATGCCTAGCTACCTCGCTTTGCGGGGAACAACTGCCATGATGACGAAAAAACTATAATAAAAATGCATATAACCAAATAAATCGATAAATGAATAAATAAATAGATAAATATATACACAAATAAATAAACAAATATAAATCAATAAACTGATTCTAACTAGTAAATCAATCAATCAATTACTCAATAAATAGGTGAATTAATGAACTGGGGGACCAAACGTGGCGTCATTAAAACAAGAAAAAATACATAAAAAACAGGCAAATAAATAAGTAAATAATAACAAATAAATTGTATTCAATGGAAAATATTAAATCTATAAATCCAAGTTCAAGTAGAACTACCAAATCATCTCAGTCACTCATGGAAAAGATCGCGTAAGTAGTTTGGATATGCGTCGCACACCACAAGCACAGAAGCATTCCTGTCGGTAATGATCCTGTAAGCAGGGTCAGCCAACATGGCATTAAGCAACGGCTCTCTCTTCCATCATCTTAAGCCGGCATCAGAGCGAGAGCCCCACCTCGACACCGGTCCTGCATTGACAAAAATCCATCTTCAACCTATTTGGTCTTGGGGCCCAAGTCAGGTCCCTGATGGACCTCGCTATGTTTTACCACGCATTATCAGTACCACCTGCAAGCCGCTCCCACATCTCCCCTCCCTCACTCCCTTCCTCTTCCTCCCTCTCTCTTGCTCTCTAAATTTCCTCCCTCTTCCTCCTTTTCCTCCTACCCCTCACTTCCCTTCCTCTCATCCCCTCCCTAATTCCTCCACCTCCTCTTTCCTTCATCAATTCCTCTCCTTCCTCTGCTTCCTTCTACTTCACTCCCTCCCACAACCTCTCTTGCCCTCTTCCCATTCCCCTCTTCCCCCACTTCCCCTTACTTCATCCTTACTTCCCACTTCTTTTATTACCTCTTTTGTTGTCCAGTTCCTCACTAGTTTTATCCTAATCCCCCAAAACATTTATTTTCTCTGCCTATTCTTTTTCCTCCCTCATCCTCCTATCTTCTTCCATATTCCTCCCATTCCTCTCTATCCCTTCCTATGTTCTTCCCACCATTATCCTCCTCTTATCTTATTCCATCTTCCTTCCACTCCTCCTCTTCCCTTCCTATTCTCTTTCCTCCCTTACCCTCCTCTTATCTTCTTCCATATTCCTCCCACTCTTCTCCCCTTCCTCCTCTTTATCCTCCTTATCCTCCTCTTATCTTCTTCCATTTTCCTCCAACTCTTCTCCCCTTCCTCTTCTTTATCCTACCTTATCCTCCTCTTATCTTCTTCCATATTCCTCCCACTCCTCCTCTTCCCTTCCTATTCTCTTTCCTCTTCTTATCTTCTTCCATATTCGTCCCACTCTTCTTCATCCCTCCCTATTTTCATACTGAATTCGAAATAGTAGAGATATAACGGAGATCTGATGGTAATGTAGGTAGAGCCAACTTCGACCATCGCGTACTTGAAGAACCCAAATTCCCTCAGGTTTGACTGCAGGTAATGACCACTGAAAACCCAAAATTCAATTTTCTAAGCAGCCTGATAATATAACTTTTTTTTTATCAATTTCCATATTTATTCAGTTATTTACCCATTTTAGTCTTTATTTCATTTACTTATTTACTTAGTTACTTATCTATTCATTTGTTCATCTATCTATCTTATTTATTTCTCTACTTATTCATCTATATATTTATTCATATTTTTGTTAATTTGTTTATTTTTACTTTGTTCTTCAATTGTAAAACTTCCTCTCCTGTATCTTTGTACCTCTCGACCTCTCTGTGTCTTTGTACCTCCCCTTCTCGCCTGATCCCTCCTCTTTCCCCCACATTACTCTCCTTACCCCTCTCCTCCTCCTCCTCCTCCTCCTCCTCCTCCTCCTCCTCCTCCTCCTCCTCCCTCCACATCTCCCTCCGTCCTACAGGGATTCTTAGCTTCTTTGTGCCTCCTATCTCAAAGTCCCTCTGAGGGTTCCCTCCTTAACAGCTTCTACATCACGCCTGACCTTCATTCCCTTCTGTACCCCCCCTTTTCTTCTTTCAACTCCCTCTCCCTCTCTCCCTCCCTCCCTCACTCACTCACTCACTCCCGCCTCCAGCATTTCAATCCCTCCATTTGCTGCATTCCATTTCTCCTCAAATGCTCAGACCTCCATCTCAACTTTTTCCTTCTTTTTTTTTTTTCCTCTCCTT
>NC_134805.1:45851249-45853749 GCF_046742065.1 Oratosquilla oratoria | reverse complement strand
ACACACAAATACACACACACACACGTACATGCATAGACACACACATACACACACACACGTACATGCATAGACACACACATACACACACACATGTACATGTATAGACACACACACACACACACACACGCACGCACACACACATACACACACACACGCACACACACACATATATACACATACTCACCTTCTCCGGCTGCACACAAATGTAAACGTCCAACATCCTAAACTGAAAATTCCCCATTTTGCCACCACCCCCACCCCCGTCCCCGCCGTCTCCCATCTTTGTCGTGAAACAATTCCATCAATTCCACTACGTGGGAAAGTCTCGTCCACTACCTCTCACTTACCCTCACCGACTCTCACTTCAGTCCGATTACTCTCTCTCTCTCTCTCTCTCTCTCTCTCTCTCTCTCTCTCTCTCTCTCTCTCTCTCTCTCTCTCTCTCTCTCTCTCTCTCTCTCTCTCTCTCTCTCTCTCTCTCTCTCCTTCTCTCTCTCTCTCTCTCTCTCTCTCTCTCTCTCTCTCTCTCTCTCTCTCTCTCTCTCTCTCTCTCTCTCTCTCTCTCTCTCTCTCTCTCTCTCTCTCTCTCTCTCTCTCTCTCTCTCCTTCTCTCTCTCTCTCTCTCTCTCTCTCTCTCTCTCTCTCTCTCTCTCTCTCTCTCTCTCTCTCTCTCTCTCTCTCTCTCTCTCTCTCTCTCTCTCTCTCTCTGGGGGGGGCTATGTTTCTTTACCTACATCTGTCTGTCTGTCTGTCTGTCTGTCTGTCTGTCTGTCTGTCTGTCTGTCTGTCTGTCTGTCTGTCTGTCTGTCTGTCTGTCTGTCTGTCTGTCTGTCTGTCTGTCTGTCTGTCTGTCTGTCTGCCTGTCTGCCTGTCTGCCTGTCTGCCTGTCTGCCTGTCTGTCTGTCTGCCTGCCTGCCTGCCTGTCTGCCTCTTTCTCTCTTTTTTTTATTTACTTATCTATTTATTTACTTTTCGGAAACACTTGTCCGAAGTGCATTTCATTCGTTTTATTTCCAGCCCATTGCTCGAGCAGCTAGCTGGTCTAAATACCACAAATTAATACTTGCTATTCCAAAACAACTTTAGGTGAAGAGTTTACACCAGGAAGCCCGTGGCTGTGGCCGATGCCGTCACCTTTGCCCTGGGATGAGCTTTGAGGATTGCTGGAGCATACAACATTCACTGCTGGGAATCGGAGAGGAGCGCGGGACTCGAAACCACAACTAAGCGAATGCGAGACCAGCACGCTTCCGATGACGCCACCAGCTTTAAATCATAAACATATAAAGATGTACTAGATCTCGATCCATGAGATAGACTAAGAACAGGACTAAGAACAGGACCCTGAGGAACCCTTGAGGAACTAAAGAACTAAATAAGAACTAAAGAAGAAAACTATAAAAAGTAAAACTAAAGAACTAAATAAAAACTCAATAATACTAAGAACAAGACCCTGAGGAACTTTTGAGGAACTAAAGAAGAACTATATAAGAACTAAAGAAGAAAAAATAAAATAAAATAAAATAAAATAAAATAAAATAAAATAAAATAAAATAAAACAAAACAAAACAAAACAAAATAGAATAAAATAAATAAATTAAATATAGAACTAAAGAAAAACTGAAGAAGATTAAAAACAGGACCCTGAAGAACCCTTGAAGGATATTTGCATATCATATTTTCATCTCGTTTGGATTTTCAAAATAATGTCTAGATTGTAAATCTTAGTTTCTAGTGCAGCATGATATCAAAAGTGTTTTCTAGGTCCAGATAGGCCGAATTTACAACGTTTCTTTTACTATTGTAAGATAACTTTACTGTAAAAGTGGTAAAAAATAATTTCACTAAAAGTAACTTTCTAGCTTAACTGATGTTAGATAACTGTTCAAATTATATTTTTTTTCTGTCAAGTTTATCTATGCTGGATGCCAAACTTGTTGGCCAGTAGTTTCCTGGTTTCTTCTTTTATTATTAATTATCTAATATACGAGTAATATATGCCTGTTTTGTTTTTCCAGGCACATAAGTTACTGTTTTCATTTCTTATATGACTAATAGAGTAGCCATTTCATTTCTGAATTTCTTCTAGATTTTCCTCTTTGTCTCATTTATCTTCCCCTCTTCTCTCTTTTTTTGATTGTCCACTACCTTCTCTTGATCTTCCATTCTCTCTTCATACTCTCTATTCCTCTCTCTCTCCACCTCTCACTCTCTCTTCCCACCTCTCCCACCTTCCTCCCTCACCCTCTCAATCCTTCTCCCCTCCTCTCATTTCTTCCTCCTTTCTACCATTTTCCCTCTCCTCCTCTCACTCTCTCGTCCTCCCTACCTCCCTTACTACCTCTCCCACCCCTCCGTCCTCCCTCCCTCCCTCCCTCTCTCCCTCCGTCTTCCTCATCCTCTCCTCCCTTCCACCTCCCTGCCATTCTCCCTCCCCTCCTCTCACTTCCTCTCACTCTCTCACCCCTCCCCACCTCTCTCACTCCCTCTTCCCATCCCT
>NC_134805.1:45836249-45838749 GCF_046742065.1 Oratosquilla oratoria | reverse complement strand
CTTAGAGAAGACTGTTGAGGGCCTTAAACAAGAGAATCGAGTTTTTAGCTGGAAAACCCAAAACATGGATGACAAACCATGTTTGGAATCAGGGTCGGAAGAGGTGACAAACAAAACCCGGAGAGATGGTAAGAAGTCCTCACCAGACCCGCTTGAATGCAGAAACTCATTTCAAGCTCCCTCGGGTTTACAAGAAACGAAGAAAATGCAAAAGAAGAAGGGTAGGGCAGTCGCTAGACCCCTGACCACAGGTAAGATTTTGGTTGTACGAGATAGCCAAGTGAGGTAGTTAGAGAGGGCCTTCTGCGACAAAGATAGGAAGCATAGGGCCAAGGTGTGTTTCCCCGGGACGGGGATAGGTGATGTTAGAAACAGGATTGAAGAGTGTATAGTCAGGGAGATGTGAAACCCATCATTTGCTTGAGAGCTGGGTGGAAAGACATAGGTAAGTTAGGGAGTAAGAATTTGTTTCCGTGGTTCGGGGATGCGCTAGATAAGATTAGGGATAAAGGAAGTGTTCAGGAATTGCAATGAATTGCAGGCTGGCAAAACATTGCAAGGCCAACGGATGGGCATTTTTTGACAACTAGGATCGCTTTTACGGCAAGAATCACCTATATACACGAGACGGTGTGCACTTGTCGCCCAGAGGATTTCGGCTCCTTGATGAATTCCTTGAGCGAGAAGTAGCCATCCTGCAGTGTTTTTTTCAGGTACGTTACGTGGGAGTCAGCCAATAGAAACAATAGCAACAACTCAGTGAAGGACTGTGTAAAGGATCTCCAAATCAGGTGGAGGGAGGATAAACTAAAAGTTTACTATACAAACAGCAGAGACATAATAAATAAAATTGGTTTACTGCGAGGTAAAGCATGCGTAGAGAGATTTGATATCATAGCTATTACTGAATCCTGGATCAATATGCCTGATAGACATTTCCTTCCGGAAAGCGAGATAGAAGGATATATGTTTTTTTCACAAGGACATGGCTGCCAGGAGTGGGGGAGGATTAGCACTCTTCGTTAAAAATACAATAAAATATTACCAACAATTCGATTAAGGAAGAGGGTAGTACGGAATCTATTTTGGGTGGAGATTATAGGCAAGAATAAGAAACTTATTATTGGCTTCCTATATAGACCTCCTGACCTCAGTATTGAGCAGACTGATTCCCTGATTCATGAAATTTCAAAGGGCGTCTTAGTAAAAAAAAAAAAAATGCTGTGATCATGGGAGATTTTAGTTATAGAAACATTGACTGGGAAATTTTAGTAGATCAGGAAGCGAAAATTTTCTTAGATGTGGTGCAGGATAATTTCCTAAAACAAATTATTATCGGTCCTACGAGGGGAGAGAATACTCTGGACTTACTCTTAACTAATAATGAGCACCTAACGAGTAACGTAAAAATAGGATATAGCCTAGGCTCTAGTGATCATCAAGAAATAAGATTTAATATTATTTGGGAAGAATTAAAAAGTACGAATAACGTTCAAGTACCGGACTTCAGGAGAGCCAATTTTGACAAGATGAGAGACTATATGAGACATTTGATCACTTACGGGACCGACCCAGGGGGCTGTGACGGGGTCAGATACACGGTCAGTCCGGATGCTATTAGCACGGTCAGAGTTCGGGTCACGGAGGGTATGCGTACCTTGAGTCAGGTCACTTGCGGGCGCGGGTGTCAACAGCCCGATCAGCGATTTGGATGAAATGTATAGTAACCTAACTGATTTAATTCTAAAAGCACAAAATAAATTTAGTCCCCTGAAGTCAATACGGGAGATTAGTAATACTCCCAGGTGGATGACAGACAGGCTGAAACATGAGATCGGAATGAAAAGAGGACTTTAAATATGAATAAAAAACGGGGAAACACACTTTAGATCCAAATATAACGATATGGCAAGACTGGTTAAAAAGAATACGCGCACAGCGAAACGTAACTATGAAATTAAGGTTGCCAGACAAGCAAGATCCAACCCAAAGGGCTTCTTTCATCTCTACAGAACAAGAAATAAGGCCCAATTCAAAATTACGAAAATGTCATGATAGAATCGGATGAAAAATGAGTGAGGCGTTTAACAAATATTTTCTTTCGGTGTTTACTAAGGGGAAGTTAGATAAGGTACCTGACTGCGATCCGATTTTCACTTGGACGAAGAAAGTAGACTATCTAATATCAGCATCAGTTAGGGAGAAGTACTCAAGCAGATTGAAAGACTTAAAACTACAAAATCCCCGATCCCAGACGAAAATTTCTGAGAGTGCTTAAAGAGTCCAAATTTGAAATCTGCGACCAGTTATCAGAAATGTTTAATAAGTCGGTAGACACTGGTTTTGTCCCTATTGCTTAGGGGCAAGCAAACGTTGTTCCTCTTTTCAAGAAGGGAGATAAATTGTCTATATGCAACTACAGGCCAATCAGTTTGACATCAGTTATAGGTCAAATGTTTGAATCAGTAATAGTTGATAGACTCAGAGAGCACATTGAGAC
>NC_134805.1:45826249-45831249 GCF_046742065.1 Oratosquilla oratoria | reverse complement strand
AGCCTTATTAGACTAGAGCAGTAGAGGGTCTGAGACTTCATACAATACTTGTGTGCACGAGTTCTATGCCAACTAAATTTACGATACGAACATCAGTTTCACCTAACCAACCCCCCCCCCCAGATCTCACCAAGAACTTTTCCCAGAACATTACTGGGCTGATTAGTACTCCTGTAAAAGCTCCCACGCTGGCCTCGATCTGGGTAAGCTGCCGGTGCCCAAAGGACCTTCATATACAACTGGTACACTTCATATACAGTTTTCTTCATCTCTAGGCAAAGTCTCCCTTTACGTTGTCTGGGTAATTTGTCATTTTTCTGTGAGTACTATTTAGAACGCTCGCTGACCAAGCGAGTTAGAGCATCGCTACTTGCGGCGGAGGTCGAGGTAACAGCAGTTCGAACCCTGCCACCAGCGAGTTGGACCAAGGGCGTGGTTCATTTAATTCCACGCCACAAAGTCCTCAGTAGTGGGCACCGTCCTAGCCTCCTAATACCGGCGGGGGGTCACGACGTTAAACCGAATGATCACTTTATAGTATATTAAGAGAAATCAAAAACAATAACCGAGCCCCCCCCCCACCTGCCAAAACACCTAAACGTATTAAAGAGAGATTTGTTGTCAAAGTGAATGCAATTTTGCATACAATCACGCTAACGAACTTTTCTTTTCAGTTCACTAATGTCTGCCACTTCAACGCCCCTACGCGGGTACCTAACGATTACAATCACGAGAATCGACCACACAAATAACACGACATTTATCATAACTATTCGCTTGCCAGGTGTCGAGGGTACCCTGTAATCCATATCAAGAATTATGAACTACTCAGTGACTCTTGAGCTTTTTTCTTATCAATTTTAGAATTCCCTCCCCCAACACTGATCATAGAATCTCCACCCCAAATACACTAAGGTTTGCAATTTCAACCCCAATAACCTAACCTAACCTAACCTAGCCTAACCTAACCTAGCCTAACCTAACCTAACCTAACCCAACCCAACCCAACCTAACCTAACCTAACCTAACCTAACCTAACCTAACCTAACCTAACCTAACCTAACCTAAACGAGAAGAGTAAATGTTCAGGAGTGTCAATATCTTCTTCACTTCGTAACCAGTTAAAACTGGTTTCAACCAGTTTTAACTAGCTAATCCCTCACACAGCAAAGTTGAAATGTCAGTTTGAAATGTATCACAATCCATGATCAACTATAGAATGTCAATCCCAGCAACACTTTATTGTACAATCTCCACCCCAAGCATGCGTGTGTGTGTGTGTGTGTGTGTGTGTGTGTGTGTGTGTGTGTGTGTGTGTGTGTGTGTGTGTGTGTGTGTGTGTGTGTGTGTGTGTGTGTGTGTGTGTGTGTGATTCACATTGGTCTTTTGGATCACGTGTTGTACTCGTGATCGACAGCTATTTCCCTCCCGGACGAGAGCTCAGAGCTCATATGACCGATCTATGGGTAATGCTTTGACCTTACACACACACACACACACACACAACTCCCCGCCCACGAGAGTTGGAGCAATGACTCGAAGCTCAGCGATACTGAAATGATTTTCAGCCCTGGGCAGGATTTGAACCCGGACCTCCGTAGTGACAATCTGGGACTGTGTGTGTGTGTGTGTGTGTGTGTGTGTGTGTGTGTGTGTGTGTGTGTGTGTGTAGGTAGGGGGTTGGAATTCTACATTCGACTCTTCTTTTATTCTATAAACGACCAAACCCTGTACCCATGAAGCCCCGTTTCTATTCGAAGAAACTTGAAGTGGACGATACATTATGAAAACTGTTGCATCACTTGTGTGTCTACCCATGCCAAGTGTTCTGATCTCTTACGTACACGGTCTTCCCTTCTCCCTGTATTTAACCTGGGTGGCAACATCTATTGGTGCTCTTGCACTCAGCACCTGACAGAGGAAAACACCTCAAGGTGTGTTACATTTGCACAGCTGCATTCAAAACTAGTAATCTATATCTAACCAAAATTTTTGTTCATTTTCATCTCTTGTCATCATATGGAAACCCCCCTGGCTGAGCGGATTAGGGCGTCGTTTCTTCCGGCGAAGATCGAGGGAATGGCGGTTTGAACCCTGCCACCGGTAAAGTTGAACCAAGGGTATATCTAATTAAATTCTACACTATAAAGTCCTCTGTGAGGGGCACCGCCCTACCCACCCGGTAGTAGGGAGTTTGTGACGTTAAACCATATCATTATCATCATCACCTTTATTCCTGGGACCAATGAAGACCTCAATATGATGGTTCTGCAAGATGGACATCCGAGCCGCTCATTTTCAAAACCCGTCAACTCCCTTACCTCCATTGGGGAAGGGGAAGGGGAAGGGGAAGGGGAAGGGGGAGGGGGAGGGGAAGGGGGAGGGGAAGGGGGAGGTGAAGGGGGAGGGGTAAGACCCCCCATCCTCTGGAGTAGTTTTGGACCTACGCCAGGATCTATGCTCTCAAAAGAACCTAGACTTCTTTGAATTCCCACTACCCTCCGTCCAACTACCCTCCTTCATAAACTTCTTTACCACCACAGACTTCATCTCTTCGGTGTGATATTGTCCCCAGGGATAGAAGCGATGGTTACTGCCGGATAATTGTTTCTTTCCGCCCCCCAGACGATTTTATTCAGCCAGGAGAACCCTCCGGTACGTGCTGATTCCAGGACATAGTTCCGGGATCTCTCTTCCTTGCTCAGTAGTCTTGTCTCTTCCTATGGCATGTGTCGATACCTTCCTCATTATCAATATGAATAAGATTAATTTAGCTTATAATGCGTTTTCGCTTTCTCCTTCTCTCATCTCAGGATGTGACCTCCACGATAAAGCTATTGAGTTGTTTTGTATGTTTGATCATATACAACTCCCTCTCTCTCTCTCTCTCTCTCTCTCTCTCTCTCTCTCTCTCTCTCTCTCTCTCTCTCTCTCTCTCTCTCTCTCTCTCTCTCTCTCTCTCTCTCTCTCTCTCTCTCTCTCTCTCTCTCTCTCTCTCTCTCTCTCTCTCTCTCTCTCTCTCTCTCTCTCTCTCTCTCTCTCTCTCTCTCTCTCTCTCCCCGTCTCACCATTCCTCTGAATGTCCATTTACACAAGACCAATTTAGTTATCTAATTATGCAGCTTTTTTTTGTTTACTTTTTTTACACCGCCCCATTGCCTCATTATGTCTATTAAGTCGCCTCGTAGATAGCCGGATCATTTACGGCATGGGAAGTAAGAACTAACGACTCATTAACGATCTCTCGTTATCTACCAAGTTCCCTCCGGCGTGAAGCCGAACTGAAACTGTTCTCGTAAATCCAACGTCTTTACGATAATCGTCATCGGCTTTCTTCGACTTCGACTTTCCGAAGTGGCGCCTCTACATTCTTACATCCTCTTTTGGAGGTTGGAGGTTGTGGCTGGAGGTTGGTGGTTGGAGGTTGTGGCTGGAGGTTGTGGCTGAAGGTTGGTGGATGGAGGTTGCCTCTTACTTTTGGTGTACACCGGTGTGGCGCGTTGGTTTCGATCTCGATTGTACAGCACGAGGACCCGAGTTCCAAGTCAACTTCGATTGAAGCTAAGCGTCTCATGACTAGAGTTTATTTTTTATTTGCTATTTATGTATATGTTTATTTCATTCATTTATATATTCATTTATTGTATCGGGCAAATGACTCACTACAGCGCCATTCTTATCTACCGTAGTCTTTGACATTAATGTGTGTGTGTGTGTGTGTGTGTGTGTGTGTGTGTGTGTGTGTGTGTGTGTGTGTGTGTGTGTGTGTGTGTGTGTGTGTGTGTGTGTGTGTGTGTGTGTGTGTGTGTGTGATTCACTATGGTCTTGGATCACGTGTTGGACTCGTGATCGACAGCTATTACCCGCCCGGATGAGAGCTCAGAGCTCATATATGACCGATCTATGGGTAATGCTGTGACCTTACACACACACACACACACACACACCCAACTCCCCACCCACGAGAGTTGGAGTAACGACTCGCAGCGCAGCGATACTGAAATTATTTCAGCCCTGGGCGGGATTCGAACCCGGACCGTCGTAGTAGCGGCCGGGAACTTTACCATTGTGCCATCGAGTCGTGTGTGTGTGTGTGTGTGTGTGTGTGTGTGTGTGTGTGTGTGTGTGTGTGTGTGTGTGTGTGTGTGTGTGTGTGTGTGTGTGTGTGTGTGTGCGTGTGTGTGTGTGTGTGTGTGTAAAAGAGCCCACAAGATATGGAAACTTACTCGATTTATTGATCACTAGCCGCGAAAGCATGGCAACTGATGTAGAAGTCGGTGAATCTGTTGCAAATAGCGATCACAACTTAGTCAGATTCAAACTCCTAAACAATTTTAGAATAGATACTTGTGCTTCTAAAATACCCGATTTCAGTAAAGCTCAGTTCATAGAACTACGTCAGGAGCTTCAGCTTACAGATTGGGAGGAAAAATTAAACGAAAGGCCTGTAGATCAGATGTGGGAAATATTTCAAAATACGCTCACTAAGATGATTCAAACTTACATTCCTTTTAAGGACAGACGTCCCCCCAAATCAGGCTCGCCCAAAGTGGCTCGACAAAGAAACTGAAAAAAGTATTGCTAAAAAGAGACAGACTTATAAGAAATATAAGTGCTCGGGTGCATCTAATGACTATGAAACTTATGTATCAATACAGAGAGATTTAAAAAAGACAATAAGAAAAAGAAAACGACAATACGAAATGAACATCGCTGAGAAATCCAAAGAGAATCCCAAAGAATTCTATAGTTACATTAGAGATAAAAAGGTTGTTAGGAATCACATTGGTCCACTATTATCTGCTGACGGTCAACTTGAATATTCAAATGAAGGAATGTGTAATCTCTTAAACAATTATTTTAGCTCGGTATTCGTAAACGAAACACCTCAAAGTGAATTCCAAACTGAAACCTGTGAAAAGTCTGGGGTAAACTTACTCACTACGGTAAATATAACAAAAGAAACAATTAAAAGGTGTATAGACAAACTCAAAGTTAAT
>NC_134805.1:45806249-45816249 GCF_046742065.1 Oratosquilla oratoria | reverse complement strand
TTCGTTTGGCATAAGTACCGCCTTCTTTCGCCAATTCCGGCACGGAAACAATATCCTTTCGTCGAATACAATTGTAAACAAGCAAAACTGAGTGGGTGAATTAGCGATTCATTAACCTATTTAGATAAACAGGAAATTAGATTTTTTGTTCTAATTTCATTCTGAATAAAATATTGTACCTTTACGGTGTAGCAAAATGTATAATGATTTACTCATGAATGTCATCTTATCTCCCTGTCGCCTAATGGTGGTGGTAGTGGTGGTGGAGATGATGGTAGTGGTGGTGAAAGTGATGATGGTGGTAGTGGAAGTGATGGTGGTGGTGGTGGAAGTGATGGTGGTGGTGGAGGTGATGGTGTGGTGGAGGTGATGCTGGTGGTGAAGATGATGGTGATGGAAATGATGGTGGTGGTGATGGTGGTGGAAGTGATGATGGTGGTGGAGGTGATGGTGTGGTGGAGGTGATGCTGGTGGTGAAGATGATGGTGATGGAAATAATGGTGGTGGTGATGGTGGTGATGGTGGTGGAGGTGATGGTGGTGATGGCGATGGCGATGGAGATGATGGTGGCGGTGGAGTGATGGTGATAGTGGAGATGATGGTGGTGGTGGAGATGATGGTGATGGTGGTGGAGTGATGGTGGTGGTGGAGGTGATGGTGGTGGAGATGATGGTGGTGGTGGAGATGATGGTGGTGGTGGTGGTGATGGTAGTGGTGGTGGTGATGGTGGTGGTGATGGTGGTGGAGATGATGATGGTGGAAGTGATGGTGGTGATGGTAGTGGTGGTGGTGATGGTGGTGGAAGTGATGGTGGTGGAGATGATGATGATGGTGGTTGAAGTGATGGTGGTGGAGATGATGATGGTGGTGGTGATGATGGTGATTGAGATGATGGTGGTGGAGATGATGGTGGCGGAGATGATGATGGTGGAAATAATGGTGATGGAAGTGATGGTGGTGGTGATGGTGGTGGTGGAGATGATGGTGGTGGAGATGATGGTGGTGGTGATGATGGTGGTGGAAATGATGGTGGTGGAAGTGATGGTGGTAGAGGTGATGATGGTGGTGGTTATGATGGTGATGGAGATGATGGTGATGGAGATGATGGTGGAGGTAATGGTGGTGGAGATGATAGTGGTGGAGATGATGATGGTGGAAATGATGGTGGTAGAGGTGGTAGTGGTGGGGATAATGGTAGTGGTGGTGATGGTGGTGGAGATGATGGTTGAGGTGATGGTGGTAAATGTGATAGTGGTGGAAGTGGTGGTGGAAGTGGAGGTGGAGGTGGAGGTGATGGTGGTGATATTGGTGGTGCTGATGGTGGTCGTGATGGTGGTGCAGGTGGTAGTGGTGGAAGTGGTAGTGGTGGAGGTGACGGAGGTGGAGTTGATGGTGGCGATGGTGGTGGAGGTGATGGTGGTGCAGGTGGTAATGATAGAAGTGGTAGTGCTGGAGGTGGAGGAGGTGGATGTGGAGGAGGTGAAGGAGATGATGGTGGTGGTGGTGGTGGTGGTGGTGGTGGTGGTGGTGGTGGTGGTGGTGGTGGTGGTGGTGGTGGTGGTGGTGGTGGTGGTGGTGGTGGTGGTGGTGGTGGTGGTGGTAGTGTTAGTGGTGATGTTTCAGGAAAAACACTCAGTTATACATGATCTATTGGCACGTGGGTTCACCACGTAATCTCGTGTTTGAAATCGATGATTGGAAAAAAGAGGTGGTGGGGAAGGAGGCAGCATTACCATAGATCATATACAACTGAGTGTTCTACCTCATGATGTATATACTTGAAGTGTCGAAACGTTGGCTCATAAGCTCTGCTTTCCTCTCGTGTTTATTTCCTTATTACCATCGTCAAATGTATATTCCACTATTATATATATATATATATATATATATATATATATATATATATATATATGTATATATATATATATATATATTTATATATATATATATATGTATACATATATGCATATGTATATATTTATATATATATATAAATGTATATATACATATATATATATATATATATATATATATGTGTGTGTGTGTGTGTGTGTGTGTGTGTGTGTGTGTGTGTGTGTGTGTGTGTGTGTGTGTGTGTGTGTGTGTGTGTGTGTGTGTGTGTGTGTGTGTGTGTGTGTGTGTGTGTGTGTGTGCAAAGAAATCACAAACAACACGTGATTCACAAAATATGCAAGTAACCACTAGGAAAATGAAAACTTGGTAACCAAAAGTTTTATCTATTTAAGATGTCCTGAAAGGTACCTTTGAAGATGTCTTAAATAGACAAAAACGTTTGGTTACCAAGTTTTCATTTTCCTAGTGGTTACTTGCATATATATATATATATATATATATATATATATATATACATTTGTATATATGTATATATATATATACATATATGTATATTTATACATATACATATATATATATATATATATATATATATATACATATATATATATATATATACACACATATGTGTGTGTGTGTGTGTGTGTGTGTGTGTGTGTGTGTGTGTGTGTGTGTGTGTGTGTGTGTGTGTGTGTGTGTGTGTGTGTGTGTGTGTGTGTGTGTGTGTGTGTGTGTGTGTGTGTGTGTATTTACCTAGTTGTATTTACCTGGTTGTAATATACGGGTGGGGAGCTATGCTCGTGGTAACCCGTCTTTGTATCTCTCCGCATCAAGTTTTATCTTAAAATCTTGTATAGTGATTGCACATACTGTTTTGTTGTCTAATTTGTTCCATGTATTTATCGCTCTGTGTGTGAAACTGTTCCTTTTCAAGTGTTTTCTATAACTATTCTTTTTCAGTTTTTTCCGTGTCCTCTCGTTTTACCGTTGTCCCACATTAACAAGTCGTTCCTGTCTAAAACTTCCATTCCTTTCATTATTCTGTAGATAGTCAGCAAATCTCCTCTTTCTCTTCTTTGTTCCAGAGTTGGTAGATTCAATTTGGACAGTCTTTGCTCGGCGAGAGTCGGTGCTAGTTTGGTTGTCGCTCTTTGTAATCTTTCTAGTTTCTTAATATTCTTTTTGGTACTGGGTGTCCAAAGTGATGCTGCGTACTCAAGTTTTGGTCTTATTCGTGTAGTTAGTATTTTCTTTGTCATTTCTTCATCCATATAAGCAAATGTCACTTTGATTGACCTCAATAAGTTGTGAGTTTCTCCAAATATTTTATCTATATACTTATCTGGTTTCATGTCCTTTCCAATCATCACTCCAAGATTTTCCGATTTTTTTTCCTTCCCCAATTCTATAATCTTTTGATATTCTGTTTTTACTCTTTCTAAATTCCATTATACTGCATTTCTTTAAATTAAATTTTACTTCCCACTTTTGAGTCCAATTCCAGATCGTGTCCAGAACTTGTTGCAATGAGTTGCAGTCCTCTTCCGTTTTTACCTTCTTTAGTAATTTTGTATCATCTGCAAAGAAATTCATATAGCATTCCACCCCTTCATTCATGTCATTAATATATATGGCGAACATGATCAGGGCCAGTACTGATCCTTGTGGGACACCGCTTTTTACTTCATCCCAGTTGGAGAATTTTTCTCTAATTACAACTCTCATTTTCCTCCCAATCAGGAAGTCTTTCATCCATTCCAATAGTTTTCCTCTGATGCCACCTTTTGACTCTATCTTATTTATTAGTTTCCTATGAGGTACCTTATCGAATGCCTTTTGCAGGTCTAGAAAAGCACAGTCCGCCCATCCATCTCTTTCTTTTATGTCTACTAATCTTGAGTAAAAGCAGATCAAATTTGTTGTACATGATCTCCCTTGTCTGAATCCAAATTGATTTGGGTTCAGTATAGATTTTTCTCTCAGGTATTTTTCTTCCAGGTATTTTCTTCCAGGTATTTAACCCATCTGTTTTTGACAACTCTTTCACAAATTTTGGAAGTAGGAATTTTGGAAGTAGGTAGAAACAACTCTGCCAACCGTGTAGTTAATGAATGGAATAAACTTCCTGCACAGGTAGTGCAATGTAGTTCAGTTCGAAGCTTTAAGAATCATTTAGATAAATACCTAAGTAAGATGCTGTAATGATTATAATTTATTTTATATTATTTGTTTTTGTTTTGTTATCATTTGTCTGTCAGATTTTCATTTATTATTAGTTATATGTCAATTTATTATTATCTACTATTTACCTGTTTGTTTATTATTTAACTATACCTATGCATTTATTTATGTATTTTATTTGTTATTTACATTATTATAGTTTTTATTCATTGTTTTATTATTAATATGATTTTTTTCGCATCCGACCTAGATATGGACCAAAAGGTCTCCTGTCGGCATGTTCCTCCTTTGTAATCCTTTGTAATCCCTTGTGTGTGTGTGTACGTGTGTGTGTGTGTGTGTTGTGTGTGTGTGTGTGTGTGTGTGTGTGTGTGTGTGTGTGTGTGTGTGTGTGTGTGTGTGTGTGTGTGTGTGTGTGTGTGTGTGTGTGTGTGTGTGTGTGTGTGTGTGTGTGTGTGTGTGTGTGTGTGTGTGTGTGTGTGTGTGTGTGTGTGTGTGTGTGTGTGTGTGTGTTTGTGTGTGTGTGTGTGTGTGTGTGTGTGTGTTTGTGTGTGTGTGTGTGTGTGTGTGTGTGTGTGTGTGTGTGTGTGTGTGTGTGTGTGTGTGTGTGTGTGTGTGTGTGTGTGTGTGTGTGTATACAAGTGGAAAAGTTCATAGGAAAATACGGGTTGGATCGGGACCACTATATTACTGACATTTCGACTACAAGTCTTCTTCATAGTGAAAACAGGTCTACGTCCCTCTATGTCTGAAACGCAGAGTATATGATTTTTGAGTAGTAAGATGGTGAGGTAAACACAGAACTATTGAAGTTTTATTTCTGACATTTCTCCCTCACTAGGAATTCTTTGATAATTTGTGTATAATGCCAGCAAAGATCTACGGATACGAGACAGAAATTAACGAAGGTGATGGAGACAAAGCTAAGAGATGTACTACAAAGAGAAATAGATATATCAATGCTGGGAATAACGCTGAAAGGCAGGAATAAAGCAGAGTGAGAGAGCAGACTGGAATGGAAAATATTGTAAAGGCGATAAATAAAATAATTATGTAACTGGGCAGGGAAGGTAGAAAGATCGAATGAGGAGACCAGACATGTTGAAAAACGAGAGAGAAGTTGGCAAGAGTAACGTGGCAGAGGTTGATGCAGTCGTACGACTCACTGGAGAGGTTGGGAGAGGCCTTGGTTCAGCAGTGGACTCCGAATGACTGATGGACTGAACCTTTGATACACGCCCGCTCCCGCCCTTGCTCCTTCCACTTGGCCCCGCCCAGAGTGGCTTCCTGGGCGAGTCGCCCTCCCGGGTCCTTTAACCTGAAGACAACGGGGATCACGCTTTTTTTTTTTTTTTTTCTTCTTTCTTTTTACCATCAGGCGATTTTATTAAACTAAGGGACAACTCCTTTCCCTCTTCCGTAGCCAGTCTCTATTGGTAAACGACCGGGGATCATACTTTTTTTCTTCTCTCTGTTTCTGCGAGTGTTATTAATGATAGTGGTGGTTTTATCGGTGGTAGTGGTGGTGGTAATGGTGGTAGTGGTGATAGTGGTGGTGAAGGTAGATGTGGTGGTGGAAATGCTGGTAGTGGTAAAGAAATGCTGGTAGTGATAGTGGTTGGTGATGATGGTGGTAGTGGTGGTGATAGTATTGGTAGTGGTGGAAATGCTGGTAGTAGTGGTGGAAAAGCTGGTAGTGGTGGTGGAAATGCTGATACTGGTTGTGGTGTTAATAGTACTGGCTGTGGTGTTAATGGTGATGACGTCGATGGTGCAGTGGAAATGTTGGCAATAATATAAATGGAAGTGGAAATGTTAGTGGTGGTAGTGGAGATGTTGGCAGTAGTGATGGAAATACTGGTACTGGTTATGGTGGTGGTGGATGTGGTGTTGGTCCCGGCGATGTTGATGATGGTGGAAATGCTGGCAAAGGTGTAAAGGGCCACCGACGGCGTCAGCCACAACCATCCGTGGGCGGAAAGCACGGGCGTAGGCTCCGGGCGTGGTCTTCGAGATGTGGCGAGCCGTGGGCTGATATGGAGGGCACCAGGTACCAAGTAACAACCCCGCAAGCAATAACCAACCAACCACTGTCCCTCCCTGTTCTCTTCACCCAATAACCTAATCCCAAAACTAAAATGAATAAATAGATAAATAGATAAATAGATAAATAGATAAATAAATAAATAAATAAATAGATAAATAAATAAATAGATAAATAAATAGATGAATTATTTAATTAATTAATTAATTAATTAATCAATTAATTAATTAATTAATTAATTAATTAATTATCTTAACAGATGCAGCCTTAATACGCAGTCCACAGTTCTAACTACCGCGTAATGATCTAGTTAAAAAAATATTACTATGGCCAATGGTGTACCGGTGTTTCTAATCTTGTTTGAAAAGACTAATTCACTTTCGACCAAGCAGATTAAAAAGATCTTCTCAATAACCAATTCACTCTATTGCATTTGTCACCTGCTTCTTCTTATTTGGTCTTCAAAGAATCCCTTTTTGGCGCGATAAGGCGTCAACTCAAAATTATGCATTCGAGGCGTTATGACGTCATGTCGTTCGCTCTGCAAGAGTCGAAGTTTATGACAGCGATCCCAGAACGTCCCTTTCTCCTTTTATGTCAGAGAACACCAAATTCTGCATCATAATGATAAATCTGTATCGAAACTTTCATTCTCAATTTTTTCAGCGGTTCTAGACAATAATATTAGGCATAAACTGCTTGCTCCATCTACCAATACTCCATGCGAAATATACATTCAACTTTTCATTTGAACGGAGCCAATGACGGTGTGAAATACGTCGTGATTTGCCATTAGCCATTTTGCCAAATCAACCTTGGTGTGTGTATCTCTATCCTTCTCTCTTATGTCCCATCTACACTGTGTATGATATAGCTGTTGTTGTTGTTTTCTCTATTCTCTAGTAAAAGAAGCTGTATAGTACAATCAGTATCTCTTTTTAGGATTATAACAATGATTTGAATAAATTCTATGACACGTGGCAACAGCGCTTTCTCCCCATGGTGCCACGCCGAGGTGTCACAGGTGAATTAAGTGGGATAGGTAATGTGACGATCCGATAATTGGAGATCAAATTGGCAACGTCGCACTCGGGGAATTACCACTTCTGCCCTACCCTGAACGGACTTCCTGGAGCGCACAGACTTTAGTAGTGTTCTTGCAAAATGGACGTCAGAAAGAATCATCTCCCTACCACCTACTTTCACCACCCGTCAAACCCTTTATCTCCACCTGGAAGTGCAACCCCTATAGGCTGACACTCGATCTCAAAACCGGATCCAAGATTTCTATCGACTTCCGCACTCACACAACACAGGCAACAATCAAAAGTTTCTTCACAGAGAGGTCAATGGGAGGACGAGAGGGTTGCTGTCAGATGACGTAGGGCTGCGGACTTGACAGTGACACTTGAAGGAACACTCGTATCATCATCATTATCATTCAGCGGAAGGAAACACCCTCGAGAAGAAAGGAGAAAGGGTGGGTCCAACAGATATTTCTCAAACTACAGAAACACGTTTATTTTTATCAAAACGTCAACCTTTCGGACGAAATTGTTTTTCGCCACATCATTTCTGGGAGAACTTTATCAATTTTATTCTGGCTAGTGTTTGGCGGTTTCATTACGCTAAGATGGTGGGCTCCCTAGTTTGGGGAATTCTTAATGTGGGGGGAAGTTCTCCCCGTCTTAGAGAAATTACTCGGAGTGTAAGTGGGACGTTTGTTGTTGTTGTTGTTGTTGTTGTTGTTGTTGTTGTTGTTGTTGTTGTTGTTGTTGTTGTTGTTGTTTTGTTGTAGTTGTTGTTGTTGTTGTTGTTTTGTTGTGTTGTGTTGTTGTTTTGTTGTCTTGTTGTTGTTGTTGTTGTTATTGCTGCTGCTGCTGCTGCTGCTGCTGCTGCTGCTGCTGCTGCTGCTGCTGCTGCTGCTGCTGCTGCTGCTGCTGCTGCTGCTGCTGCTGCTGCTGCTGCTGCTGCTGCTGCTGCTGCTGCTGCTGCTGCTGCTGCTGGTGTTGGTGGTGGTAATGGTAGTGGTGGTAATGGTAGTGGTGGTGGTGGTGGTGATGAAAGTGATGGTGATTGTGATGGGAATGGTAGTGATGGTAGTGGTGGTAGTGGTGATGATAGTGGTGGTGATGGTAGTGGTGGTGGGGGTGATGGTAGTGGTAGAGGTTGTGATGGTTGTGGTGGTAGTGGTGATGGTAGTGGTGGTGATGGTAGTGGTGGTGATACTAGTGTTGGTGATGGTAGTGTTGGTGATGGTAGTGGTGGTGGTTTTACTGTTGCTGCTGGTGTTGTTGTTGTTATGACCTGTAGTTTACCAGGGCTTCTATCCACGTGTAGAACATCATTCTACCCCTAAGACAATGAACAATGAGTCCAGAACCTGGAACACGCCAAGCCCAAGCGCCTCCTTCTGATTGGTCCCGAGTGACTTCAATTCCTGCGAGCTGATTCGTCCACCCATCGAAACGCTCATGTTTAATTGGTCAACAGTTTTTAAAGAGGGTCCCGCTGTTAACTGATAACCCCCCACCCCCCAGAGAGCCCAGCAATGGTCGTCTATATCTCCTTGAGCTTTAGGTGGCACGAAGGTGATTGATGATCATGAAGCTCTTAGAGATGACGAGATGTAAATGGATCGGTGTATCACTATTAAGTGGATAATTAATTTATTATCATCGGTGATGGGATTCTTACCTTCCTAATGAAATGTTCTGCTTCAGATTTTATTGCCAAAAGTGATTCATAAGTATGTGCATGCCAGTCTCGATGTTTTTCTCTTGCAAGGATTATGGCTTTGTGTCCGTCTTTCAATTTCCATGCATGTATCTTTCATGTTGGTGTATATGCCTTACTATGAGTGCGTGTCCCTGTGTGTGTCTGTGTGTGTGTGTGTGTGTGTGTGTGTGTGTGTGTGTGTGTGTGTGTGTGTGTGTGTGTGTGTGTGTGTGTGTGTGTGTGTGTGTGTGTGTGTGTGTGTGTGTGTGTGTGTGTGGTTGTGTGTGTGTGTGTGTGTGTGTGTGTGTGTGTGTGTGTGTGTGTGTGTGTGTGTGTGTGTGTGTGTGTGTGTGTGTGTGTGTGTGTGTGTGTGTGTATTGTATGCGGTTGTGTGTGTGCGTGCGGTTGTGTGTGTGTGTGGTTGTGGTGTGTGTGTGGTTGTGGTGTGTGTGGTTGTGATGTGTGTGGTTGTGCGTGTGTGTGTGTGTGTGTGTGTGTGTGTGTGTGTGTGTGTGTGTGTGTGTGTGTGTGTGTGTGTGTGTGTGTGTGTGTGTGTGTGTGGTTGTGGTGTATGTGGTGTATGTGGTGTTGTGTTTGTGTGGTTGTGGTGTGTGCGGTTGTGTGTGTGTGGTTGTGGTGTGTGTGGTTGTGTGTGTGTGGTTGTGGTGTGTGTGGTTGTGTGTGTAGTTTTGTGTGTGTGAGTGAGTGAGTGAGTGAGTGAGTGTGTGTGTGTGTGTATGTGTGTGTGTGTGTGTGTGTGTGTGTGTGTGTGTGTGTGTGTGTGTGTGTGTGTGTGTGTGTGTGTGTGTGTGTATGTATGTGTGTGTGTGTGTGTGTGTGTGTGTGTGTGTGTGTGTGTGTGTGTGTGTGTGTGTGTGTGTGTGTGTGTGTGTGTGTGTGTGTGTGTGTGTGTGTGTATGTGTATGTGTGTGTGTGTGTGTGCGTGTGCGCGCGCGTGCATGCCTTTCCTAACTTTAGTTACAGAAATATAACTTCAAAGTACTTAGTGCTGATACAACTTTATTAAAAACCAAATCATTTCACTGGGGGCAATTATCGTCAATAATTCCATTCTACACTCCGTAACGTCTTATTAAAATATTTGAATGGAGGATGGTGACGGAACTTTTGTCATCTTTTGTACAATTTAGGACAGAAGATCGCGACCTGGAAAACTGCGTATCAATGAACGAGGACCGAACT
>NC_134805.1:45798749-45801249 GCF_046742065.1 Oratosquilla oratoria | reverse complement strand
TACGTTAGAATCATACACATGAGGACTTCCTATTGAAAATAATACAATTATTCTTGTGTGTGTCTGTGTGTTTTCATTTATATACACACAATATATACACAAATGTATGCATATACACACGTGCACATACAGACACAATTATACACACACACACATATACATATATATATACATATATATATATATATAATATATATATATATATATATATATATATATACGTATACATTTAATCATGAGTAGTCTTAGGCGCACCCTGGCACATCGAAAAACAAGATCCTCTATGCAACTGGCAAGATGATGTTTGTGTTCTTTTTATTCACTTATTTTCACTTTTATTCATTTGTTTGCCAACTGACTGAAAACTAACCTTCACATTTACATTCAACCTGGCCGTGGTATCAACCTTGAGACGACACACTCCGTCCACCAGCTCGTCAACTTGAACCCCTTGGGCAGGTTGACGCCCTCGGGATATATCTTATTCTGGTTAACGCTACACGATTGGATTCAAGTTGAAGGGTCTTCACCGTAGTGTGTGTGTGTGTGTGTGTGTGTGTGTGTGTGTGTGTGTGTGTGTGTGTGTGTGTGTGTGTGTGTGTGTGTGTGTGTGTGTGTGTGTGTGTGTGTGTGTGTGTGTGTGTGTGTGTGTGTATGTGAGTGTGTGTGGTGTGTGTGTGTGTGTGTGTGTGTGTGTGTGTGTGTGTGTGTGTGTGTGTGGTGTGTGTGCGTGCGTGTGTGTGTGTGTGTGTGTGTGTGTGTGTGTGTGTGTGTGTGTGTGTGTGTGTGTGTGTGTGTGTGTGTGTGTGTGTGTGTGTGTGTGTGTGTGTGTGTGTGTGTGTGCGTGCACGCATGTCAATATAACTAAACCTACACATATTTGTGTAATCACACTCCACATCATTCTTGAATATCCATTTCCAATTCCACGCGACGCGGCGGACAAACTTTTTAATATTTTCGCGGCGCGGAACATCAGCGCACATTCGCACAAACAAACCCCTTTCCTCCCTTGTGCATATGTGTACGGATACGAACGAATTTCCTCGCTTCATTTTGTGGGCGGATGATTGATGTCCGCGGCAACATGTGTCTCACCAAAAGTCTGCCCGTGCGCCGGCTGCTCTTGTCTCTCTATATTACGCCATGGCTCTGTTTGTGTGGCAATCGTGTGTAGGTGTTCGTGTGAACCTCTAGGTGGGTGTACGCAGCTTGTGTGTGTGTGTGCGTGTGTGTGTGTGTGTGTGTGTGTGTGTGTGTGTGTGTGTGTGTGTGTGTGTGTGTGTGTGTGTGTGTGTGTGTGTGTGTGTGTGTGTGTGTGTGTGTGTGTGTGTGTGTGTGTGTGTGTGTGTGTGTGTGTGTGTGTGTGTGTGTGTGTGTGTGTAAGTATGCGCACGCGCGTGTGCACGAAAATGTGTACGTGTGTAAACATATGGGTACATTCATAGCCAGCATTAGTTTTACGCACCCACTTTGTCATTATTAAATTTATTATATATTTTTCTTAGCTTAAGTTAGATAATTTTACTTTTAATCAGAACAATTCAGCAGCAGCATTTCGTGAAGCACATCACAGTTTCTATTCGATTCTTCCCGTTTTCTTTCTTTATTCTTATTTCCACTAATGGTGCGATCATTTATAGACTCAGGGCCCATAGACTATGACTACCACTTCCCTTAGCTGTCCATGCACGCAGGGTATAGGTGACTCTTTGGTCCTCAACTTGGGAGACTCTTGGCTTAGACAGATTCACTGTACACCTCAATTTGACCCCCCCCCCCTCAATAATCACTCAACTCGGCCGTGTTACACTGGAGGTTCCGGTCTAATTAGTGGGTCTTATTGGCAGTTAAAAGAGGGTTGGAGGGTGGAGGAGGGGGATGGAATAGGGAGGGAACAAACTGAGCCAATTCTAAGTTTCCCTAAAAAGATATCTCAAATCCCCCCACCCAACCCCCTCTGTTGCCAGGAGCTCCATCGCGTTCAAAGGATTTAATCAATTTTCCACTCTCCCCCCACTCCCTCAACCCACTGATATGAAATGGAAATGGACGATATGGACGTTTAACGATCTCCTCTCACATGAGAGACGCCATGGGCCTCGATCTCACCTCGCAACTACAAAGGCCCGGGTTCGAATCCCAACGGCCACTATGTTTAGGCATAGATATGTAAATGTATGGAAGACAAATGAGTGGAAGGGCGGTGAGCTAAACACAGAGAACAGTTGGAGTTTTATTCACTGACGTTTCGTCCTTACCAAGACATTCTCAGAGTATATGTACTTTGAGAATGTCCGGGTAAGGACGAAACGTCAGTGAATAAAACTCCAATTTTTCTCTGTGTTTAGCTCACCGCCCTTCCACTCATAGATATGTAAACTCAGCATATGGGGCAACTTGAGGTGCAATACTTAAAGCTTGGTCTATTCCTACACTCATAAAGGATCTTTCCTGACTCCATTTGTCCACTTGTATTTGTGTGTGGCTGTCTATTTCT
>NC_134805.1:45786249-45793749 GCF_046742065.1 Oratosquilla oratoria | reverse complement strand
TTTATCAAATGTGCTACGCGTCACCCTTCCGACCCTAATCGTTAGTTGCTCATCAAAATAGCATTTGCAAATGACGTCATCAGGCCGATGGGGTGCAGTAGTTTCCTGTGTGCGTATGTGTAGTTTGCTGTGTATTGCTGTTCGTCAAGAATAATTGGTAAACTTTCATGGTCATTTCTGTAATGAAGTCGTTATTATTCCTTCTGTATTTTCAAAACACTTTGATTTCAATTTACCAACACTACAAATGCATTTTCCCTTTCAGATCTCACTACGCAAACGTAGAAACACTTTGCACTCATCTAATATCTTAATAGAAATAATCAATCAAGCGACATTATTTGGCAATGCACTCAGATTCTAAATTCAAGCTTACATTTACAACTATAACGCCAGATCTAACTCAACTGTGTCGTCAAAACAGATTCTTGAACCTGATTGGTTGATAATGACGTGATGCATGTCTTTGAGCCAACCACGATCCTTGTTTTATTCATCTTCTTATGCCTAGTCAGCGCTCTAAATTGCTTATCTACTTAGTAAATTGTCATACCGCCGTGCATCAAAAGCATAATTCTAATTTGTTAAATAAAAATAGAATTACGCATTTAATTGAATGTATATATTTTCTATATTAGTACTAGCTTGAGCGTTTTCATTGTAATGCAAATATGTCGACATAAATGTTTCAACATTTCTGTTGACTTATTTTGCAACCGGTATGATGATTTACGAAATAATTTTTCAAAATATAACTACACAAATCTCTCTCGCTGACATCGTAAATATATAATAAAAACAGTGAAACATGCTACGTGTGTTTCCAAGTATACATTTATTCAAATTGTATGAACCGTTAAAAGACGTTCCTAATATGCTTGGCAAATATGGCATCATCGCTTTCGGGTCAGTATAATGTCCTGGTTTTGAACCATCTTATGATTCTTACTGTGTAAATATAATGTTTGTTGGTGACATGTATACACATTTTATTGACACACTGTCCAATAAATACTATTTTATCTAGCATTTAGATTATGTATAATGTATACTTACAATGGCCTCGTCGTCCACATAGTATTTCATTCTGACGAAAGACAATTTAATTCCGTTTACAGTAAGTGATTATCACACTGGGCTTCCACTGGCTTCATCAGCGCCAACAGTTGAGAGTTCGTTTGAGTACAAATTACTTCGGTTACGATATTTCATTTTTCAAATCTCCTAATATTAAATTGTCTTTTCGTCATTATATAGCAAAACGGAATGATGAACTAAGAGAATGTAAATCTATACGAATGTTAGACATACTGTTGAATGTTCGTAAAGAAGTCTAGATTTAAGCGAAGTCATATTCTAGGTATTCAAAAGAAGGTTGGAGGTAAGATATGGTAGGAAAAATAACCTCTTTAGGGGCGCAAATTATTCCGGGCAAAAATGGTCTAAGTCCATCTCTACTGGCCAATCTACGTCCATACTTAATTTCAGATATATCTACTTAATGAGAAATTCGCTAGTGAACAGCGACATCAATCAGATAATTTTTATGACCTTCGCGCAGAGGATTCGAACCTACTGCTCTGATGCCAATAGGCTCCATTGTCAGTCGCCTGACAATGGAGCCTCTTTGCATCAAAGGAGTAGGTTCGAATCCTCCGCGCGACGGTCATAAAAATGATCTGATCTCTACTTAAAGTGAGACTTGTTCATCAAAATGATGACGACCAAGCAACTTAAGGGATTGGATTCTATTTGTTAATTTACGCCTTATGTCACTACATTTTTCATGGCATTTCATCAACAGTAGTAGCAGCCGAAAGTAAAAAAAAAGTAAGATAATACGAAACATAATAACATAAAATAAACAAATATCAAATAAATCCCTTTGCAGAGTATCCAGCGCCTGTAGGAAACTGCCATTTACCACGACTGTCCCATCACCCCGGTCACATATGTCATCCACTGTAGATACGTACTTTCTGACATATTATTGCGGAACTATGCAAATTTCATATTTAATTATTCAATAATACTTCATACAGTAGTTAATTTAGAAATACAAATTAATTTTATGAAAATATGCTGATGTATCAGTTAAAGATATATTCTTATTGATTATAATGGAGGTCACTTGTTGGGTGTGAACAAAACTGGCATAATATGGGTATAGTATGTAGGTATGTATAGAGTGGGCACAAATTAATCTTGATAATTTGAATAGTTATGTTCAATTAAATGATATTCTATTTCATCTTATTTTATTCTGTTTTTGTTTTACGCTGTCTTACAAAAAATTACTCTGTATTGTTCGTAGAATGCATGACACTAGCGTCTATTTTTCACACATTAGGAAATAGACTAACTCGTTGGGATATACAATTACTTCTGAGAAGGGACGAATTTAGAAGATTCAAGTGAAATATTCGCGCAAGATGTCAGAGTCGGGTATTTTTTGGTATGAGACATTAATTTCAATAAATATAACCATCATCGTGAAAGCTTATGTCTCAGAGGACGCGGATATAAATGAAAATAATACATAAAAATCATGAGGTACTTTGACATAATGTAATGAGAGTTTTGCCACACAATCTTTTACCTACGCTTTCTTCAGTTATCAGGCAATATGTTTATGTAAATAGTTTATAGACTATACATCCATACTGACACATATATATGTTTTCAACGACCGATATTTTCCAGGACACGATTTACTTTGCGGGTAATCTTGATATTCTGTGCATCAAACCTTTGCAATCACAGTCGCCATGATGTACTTACCCGACGAGGCAAAGTAAACGCGGGATTTTGGCAAAAGGACCAACAAAATAATTTCAAAATCAAGACCTCAAGAATCACCAATAAAATTCTGGGTCTTAAATGATGATTATTTCATAACATTTGAAACTATTTTAATATATACAAGACCGTTATCCAGATTTTGTATAATTATCAGCTTGGTAGGCCATGGTCATTCCAACTGTCACAACCATTCCGTCCGTTTTACTAGACAACGCACGAACCAAAAAATTGAAAACAGTTTACAAGTTTACAAGTTTACTTTAATCCTATACAAAAGGAGCGCATTCTGTAACAATTTCCAACGTATGGTAGTGACGATATGACTAAGAATAATAAGTACCCTTTCGCAATTTTATTTGAAAATGAATTGGTGGTTTGAGTCCTGTTTTATATTCACATATTTCACAACAATACCACGAATGTCAAACCTCATACGAGTTGTTTCCGAAAAAATAAGATGTCACCATTAGTAACCGTGTGTACTTGTACTACAAAGAATTTGTATATAGGCCATGAGATAAAGCGTATTCTTATTTTATATTATTTGTTTTTGTTTTGTTATCATTTGTCTGTCTAATTTTCATTTATTATTAGTTATATGTCAATTTATTATTATTTACTCTTTACCTATTTGTTTATTATTTAACTATACCTATGCATTTATTTATGTATTTTATTTGTTATTTACATTATTATAGTTTTTATTTATTATTTTATTATTATTATGATTTTTTCGCATTCGACCTAGGTATGGACCAAAAGGTCTCCTGTCGGCGTGCTCCGCCTTTGTAATCCTTTGTAATCCGTCTAATGTAAACAATACAAGATACTGATGGGCCATGCAATCATTTTTCGATTAAAGATGCTAGTTGATAAATACATATAGCTTAGTTATGATTATTATAAAATACATTTAATTGATATAGTGTATACGTTGTTACTAGGTTACTCAGAGAGGAAAATTGATAAAAACCTGTAAATAGGAACCCAGTCGGTGATCAACATCTACCGGGCGATGCTAGTATGACCATAGAAGACTAGCGACTAGCATCTATGAAATGTTAATTTTCACAGAATATTCTCATTACTTTTTAATTATGCTTTCTTCATCCTCTTGCCCATGTAGGGTAAAGGATTTTATGGTTTTTGTATGGAAGAATATGATTTAAATTTGAACGATATTGCGTGTGCTGGTTCCCCGCGATAACGTTAATCATGTATTCAAAACTTCTCTAGAACAACTGTCAGCTCACGCCAAACCTCATTAGTTAAATATCAGTAACAGATACTTGAATATGATCAATAACCATTTGTTTTAATAAATTCAAAACAGAACGAGCTTTTCAAATAATACAGGTTAATTTGGCCTAGGTTTGACAATAATTACTTTAATTTAGAATACTTTACTATCTCACGATCGACCTTCGTCGAAGTTTATGATGTCAGTATAAACAGCATCTAGAATGATATATGTTGTGGAATCAAATTAAATCGATTTGACTTGAGTCTACACACAGACGGATACAATAAACTAATAATTTTTTGTTATCTTGAAAACAGACGAATAGATAAAAACTCTCGTTGGGATAGCCTGACTTGTTTAGCTACACCTTTTTCTGTCTTTAGGTAAGACAGGATTTAACCCTTATGGTGTATATATAGTGCATACGACGTGCCAAATGCTCTACGTTACTCTGTGAGGACACGCAAGTTCGTCAGCATGTGGCAATGTCGGATTATGAACTTAAATATATTTGTTCTAACCTTGACGGACACTTTTATATTTTTATTTACATCATAATGTAAACATGTGAGTATATATCGCATCATGAATGTGTTGTACTCATATAAATGATGATGCATGAGAGAAGTATTTTGATATGAATTTGGATAAAAACAAAGATTGGCAACTCTTCCAACACATAAGTTCGAAATATGTCAAATTTATTTGGTTTTCTCAATTAGATAGCAAATTGACATGGCGAAGGCAAAAAGATTTAAATTCCAAAATCTTTGTAGCAACATGAATCAGCATTTCAGACGACTATAATATTTACTTTAGATACGCAATAATAAAAATTAATTTATTTCCACAAGGAATTGAGACGGTATTTGTACAGATAAGAAAATTCGTTGAAGTTGCTATTAACATCAGATGTTTAATGTGGAAGAACAAAAAGTTTTCTTCAGACAGCATATATATATATATAGTATATACGGACCTCGTTTCCCATTAGTGCATATTAATAGTTAATAGGTTTTGCAATTAACTACGATATAAAATCGCTTTCCAAAATGAATTATGGAATAGTCATTATGGATTCCTTCTTTGGGACACAGATTGGAATATGGTGATTAATATATTTCCAATCAAATATCCCGCCTTCTACCTAAGCTCCGCCCACCCAAAAGCGTACAGAGGGAACACAAAGTCTTTGGACAATATATCATGATTTACAGCCTTCCTTTGTCTTTATTTAAGATTTGATTATATTGGTAATACTGTCAATGCAGTACAGTAGAATTAAGGAATAACTGAAAAATAAACATAGATATAACGGAAGACAGCATAGGTCTACAGACTTGATGTTCTAAGTATTTTGTACACACCCCGTAGTGTGGGTTTTCCTTTGTCGTCGGGGAAGACTGCGTTGGAAACTGCAGCGGTACTGCATAATCAAGAAAAAATTGCGCGGTTATGTGTGAACGCCTTCACTGACTTATTGTAATTGAACCGCCGCGATTCAAACCGCTAATGTGAACAGATCCTTCGCGGATCAAAAGACAGTTGCATTCCGTGGCCTTAATCCAGTCCTTCTATCCCTGGGGAGTTACAAAGGATTACAAAGGAGGAGCATGCCGACAGGAGACCTTTTGGTCAATAACTAGGTCGGATGCGAAATAATATATAACAATGATAAATGAATAAATAGATATATGAATAAATAAATAAAAATTATAGTAATATAAGTAATAATAAATAGAATAGATAAAGGCATAGGTATAGTTAAATAATAAACAGGTAAATAGTAAATAATAATAAATTGACAGATAACTAATAATAAATGAAAATCAAGCAAATAGTAACAAACAGACAAATAATAACAAAAAAATAACCAATATAAAATAAATGGCAGGCATTGCAGCACCTTGTTTAGGTGTTTATCTAAACAAATCTTAAAGCTTCGAACTGAACTACATTGCACTGCCTCTGCAAGAAGTTTATTCCATTCATTAACTACACGGTTGGCGAAGTTGTTTCTATCCACGTCCAAATTAAATCTATTTCCTGACAGTTTGAGACCATTATTCCTTGTTGGATTCCCATTCAGTGTGAAAATTTTGTCATTTTTGATATTGTCAATTCCCTTTAGAATTCTAAAGACCTGTATCAAGTCACCTCTGAGTTTACGCTTTTTTAGGGAGAAAATTATATGTTTTAGTCGATTTCTGTATGGTTTATTTTTTATATTTGGAATCAGTTTTGTGGCTCGCAGTTGTACTTTTTCCAATCTGTCAATGTCTTTAATGATATTCAGTGACCATACGGAAACAGTATATTCCAAATGTGGACGAACTAACGATTTATATAGCTTGTTAATGAGAGATGGATTTTGAGATAAAAAAAATCGCGCAATCAGTCCTAGAATCTTATTTGCTTTCTCAGAGGCTGAAATACACTACTTAGATGATTTGAGATCGTTACTGATAACGCAGAGATCCTTTTCACTATCCATTTTTGTTAACGAATTTCCAAATAACTTGGTGAAGGCGTGACTGAAGGGGGCCATTAAAAAATGAGCTGCAATTCACACAATCATAATTAACCACTCCCCCCTCCCCCCCAAAAAAAAGTCCCTGTAAGAAAAGTAAAAAGGCTCCATTTATCCGTGACGATTTATCACACGGCCGTCTTCTGTGCCTTTGTTACCAAGGCCGCTCTTCTCGAGGACTTGATTTACTCGTCCTTAGTACCCTGTGACCGCTCTTCGCGTCTTA
The DNA here is from genome assembly GCF_046742065.1 of Oratosquilla oratoria. Lineage (NCBI taxonomy): Eukaryota > Metazoa > Arthropoda > Malacostraca > Stomatopoda > Squillidae > Oratosquilla > Oratosquilla oratoria. Next base: position 45,786,948 of record NC_134805.1, on the reverse strand, counting down.
TCGCCTCTACGTCGATGAGGCCTCCTCCAGGCGGGTTTTCCATGTTTATGAATTTTAGTTTAATAAAAATAAGTTAACATAAACATATGTAAGATAATACAAAAAAGGAACAAGGGATATGAAATTACGTAACGGACTCCTTTTCTACTTATTAATTTTCCTTTTTTATAATAAATAATTGGATCATTTTTGTTTGCCCGACACTGCTTTCTTCTTTTAATGTTTCCTTTTTTTTGCAGAAATTAGGCTGACCTAACCTAACCTAACCTAACCTAACCTAACCTCGTCAACCACTTTAGGTATGGCTGCTGCACAGCCCTGCTCTCCGAAAGGAAACAAAAAATATATTGTTAATTATCTAAGGATTGCACAGAACTGAAATGTGCGTGAAATTTGTTTACTTAATTCTTATACTTATGACCCTACACTCCTTTATACTTTATATGCATATATAGGCAATACACATGTCACGGACGTATTATAGACTTATCATAGATGTATTATGGATGTCTCGGACATATCATTGACATATTACAGATGTGTCATGTATCGTTTATGTTGCTGTTACATCACATATGTCAGTGTGTCATGTCATGTTTTACATGTCATGTACATTGTATGTGTAATGTGTCATGTCACAGGTGTCATGTGTGTCATGTCATATATAGTGTGTCGAAGTCATGTCATATATGTCACATG
>NC_134805.1:45776249-45778749 GCF_046742065.1 Oratosquilla oratoria | reverse complement strand
ATCATCACATCTGGTCTAGCAGCGACACACGTTCGGTGCTTTCCCATGCAGACCATCTTCTCTGACAACATCGCACTTGGGCTCCTGTACTCCCTACCAAGTGGGACTTCTCTTCACACCCGCCTCCGTATTTCCATTCTTCCGAAGTACTGCCCCAACTACGTCTGTTACATCTCCACTCTTCTACCAACATTTGATCTCCAGTAACCTAAGAACCTGTACTCTTCCCTCGTTGCTTCAACACTTGATTTTTACACCCGCTATGTCACAAGGCCACACATCAAAAGATGCCACGAGAACCACGCCTAGACGCTGGACCGATGCATCCTACAGGCGGAAAAGAAGGCTGAGAGAGATGGTATCGTCTTTCAAAGGCAGCCAACACCTGCCAATCTCCTCTAGTACCATACATCGAGAGATGACCTCGTTGCCCTGCAGCAGTGTGCCCATACCGAGTAGTGGAAGAAATATATCGATAGCATCAACCACCAGACCAGCGTTGGCTCCATGTGGCACCTGATAAACAAAGATATCAAGAAGAAACCTTTGAGTGCTCTCCACCACAGCCCAGCCCAATATGCACAGGATTTGCCAAGTACTTGGTCTGAACAAGCACAAACAAACAATCTTCCCGCCCCTATTCAAGAGTCACTCTCCACCCACAAGAATATCCCACCCTACATATAATGGCTGCATTATTACGGATGGATGAAGATGACGACGTGCCCATCACTGAGGATTAACTGCGTCGTGCTCTTGTCACAAGCAAAACAACAGCTCCTGGGGATAATGGCATCACGTAACAAGTCCTTTGCCTGCTCCTTAAAGTCCCTGGCAATCCCTTGCTCCAACTCTACAACCTTTGCTTTAGCAAGAGATATGTACCTCATGCCTGGACATCTAGTAACATTGTGCCCATCCCCAAACCAGCCACAGACAAATTCAGACCTATTTCACTCATCTCCTGTTTCTGTAAAGTCCTCTAACGTATATTTCTCACTCGACTTATGTTTCGACTACAGGACAAGCTATCACCGCAACTGTATGGTTTCATACCACAGAGGAGCACACACCACTGCCTGATGGACTTACATGCCCGTCTCTCCCCTACCAGTGTGGTAGCGTTTCTTGATCTCAAGAGTGCTTTCGACGTAGCCAATAGGGAGATTATTCTCGATCATCTCGTAGAATTTGGCGTCCAAGGCAACCTCTTGAGGTGCATCCGTGGCTATCTCTCAAACAGGACTTCACGTGTACTATTCCAGGGAACGTGCAATACCTCCAGGGAATTCGAACTTGGTACTCCATAGGGTGGAGTTTTAAGTCCCTTCCATTTTAACGTCCTGATGCACCGCCTGCTATCCCTTCTCCCCAACATTCCCGGCACAACTGTCACCTGCTACGCTGACGATATCTGTGTGCACTCCACCTCTGCTGCCGACCTACAGCGCCTCCTTCACTCCTACGAGTCGACATCCGCCTGTGGCCTCATCCTTTCCCCAGAAAAGAGTCGAGTATTCTTTCCCAGGGGCCCCGGAACACTGCCAGTGTTCATTGCAGGACACAGTGTCATCCCGCCCTGCGCACAGTACCTGTACCTGGGAGCGCCAGTACGCATCACTCCAGCCATACCTGCTCGGCAGCGCATCCATCCCATCATCCAAGATCTCCTCCACCGGCTAGAACAGCGCTTTATTCCCTTTAAATGGCTCACCAACAATGCCACTGGACTATCCATCCCCTTGGCAAGAACCATCTATGTTGCCTTCATTCGGTCAGTCATTGGCTATATCTCCCCAGTCCTTAGTCAACTCTCCAAGACCTCCTTGGTGCCTTTAGAAGGATTCCAGAACAGAATGACCCCATCGCACCCCACCCTCCGCTGCGTCCCGGCATCCGCACCCTCGTTAACACAGTGTGCTCCACCCTGCAGCGCCTACACATCGAAGTCCCTATAGCCGAGGCTGATCAAGGACCGCCTCCATAGAGAATTCCACAGCCTCATGTCACACCCACTTTAAAAAATAGACCTGCCGCTTCTCCAGAAATAATTAGCCCTGGAACACATCACCGTAGTGTCCTCCTCCGTCCCTGCCGCGCACCATCTCTACGTATACGGGTCCTTGCAGCCAGACGGCGCGGGCTGCACCGTCTACCCACCGGATGTGGAGCCACCTGAGGAAGACTGGGTTGGTCGTAGGTTACCCAACTCATCCAGCTCTAAGCACTGCGAACTACAGACACTCCTGCTGGATATTAACCTACTATGTCAGCAGCGACTGAATGGCGTGGTAACGTGTGACTCCCAGTCCGCCCTATTGGCCATCTCGTCTTCACAACCCATGCACTGCGCCCTCATCCATCACATTTTACAACAGCTAGTCACAGCTGAAGAACACTCTCTCACCATAAGTTTTCTGTGGATTCCCTCCCACGCTGGAATCCCTGCCAATGAAAAGGAAGATCTCCTCACCAAAAATGCCACTGCCCGACGATGCCA
>NC_134805.1:45758749-45763749 GCF_046742065.1 Oratosquilla oratoria | reverse complement strand
ATCGCGATACATCAGTAAGACCATACACACTGTAATACAGTTTCTGATGTGTGCCACCAACTATTTTATTCAGGCAAACGTGTTGGTCAGATCTACATGACCAACCTCTCTATCTCCGGCAACGATCTCCAAAGAACCAATCTTTACTTGCTCCCCTGATCATGTCTGCCAATCAGATCGCTTCCACTCACCTCATTCTGCATCATCGCATCTATCACCATTACCACCCAATCAACACAACCACCCTATCACCGTTTGCACTCAAATCACTGCAATAGAGTCCCATAAATCTATGGACTTATTTATGCTTAAACTCTTCGCTACCAAGGGGGGTGCTATAGAGGGGGATGGGATAGTTTCGTGGCAGCTAGACTAAATATATAGGCGGTACACACACACGTACGTACACACACACAAACACACACACACACACACGCACACACACACACACACACACACACACACACACACACACACACACACACACACACACACACACACACATACACACACACGACTCGATAGCACAGTTGATAGAGTTCCGGCCTGCCACTACGGCGCTCCGGGTTCGAATCCCGCCCAGGGCTGAAATAATTTCAGTATCGCTGCGCTGCGAGTCGTTACTCCAACTCTTGTGAGCGGAGGGAAATAGCTGTCGATCACGATCATGGTGAAACACACACACACACACACACACACACACACACACACACACGTACACACATACACACACACATATATACATATATATATATATATATATATACAGACACATACACACACACACACGCACGCACGCACGCACGCACACACATACACACACACACACGCACGCACGCACGCACGCACACACATACACACACACACACACACCACAGAAAGACCTGAATAAGGTTTGGAAGTGCAGTCAGAAATGGGAAGTGGACTTCAACATTAAGAAGTGTGGCATAATGGAGTTTGAAAAAAAAAGTAAAAATAGAATATCAGAACAATATAAAATTGGAACTAAGGAGGTAAAGATCTGGGAGTAATTATTTCAAATGAATTATCCTCTGATAAAGAAATAAACAAAATTGTCAGAGAATCCTATAACTTGCTAAGATCAATAAAAGTGGCATTTACCTATTTGGACAAAGAAATGATTGAAAAAATATTAGTCACACTGATAAGGCCTAGACTAGAATATGCGGCGACATTGTGGTCACCCAGTACCAAAAAGAATACAAGGAAAATTGAAAGAATCCAGAGAGCAACCACAAAAATGGCCCCAGCACTTTCAAACTTGTCATATGAAAAGAGACTGGCTAACCTGGAGTTACCGACTTTGGAGCAAAGAAGAGAGAGGGGTGACCTACTGACAATGTATAGAATCATGAAGGGCACAGAAATACTCGATAGAGAGGACTTGTTAAATTGGGGCAAGAGAGACACAAGAGGACATGGAAAGAAACTAGAAAAAGATAGTTATAGAAGAGATCTGAAGAAGAACAGTTTTCCACAAACACTACGGTATCCAGAAGGTCTCTTACACAGATTGAGAGAGAAGCCCCAAGGAATAAGTAAAGGAAGCAGAGGGGATAAAAGACGAGAGAGTGAGGAGGGTGACAGTGGTGGGTTTTTGTCCGTCCCCAACTCAAGACGCACGAGTGAAATGGAACAGTTGTTCACCCAACGGGCAGGGCTAAAAATTGAATTCGGTACTGGTGCCAGGATAGGAGAGATTGTGAGGAATAAGAGCAAAAGAAGAGAACAGCTTGATTTACAAAATTCCATGTAAAAGCTGTCCCATTATTTATTTCGGAGAAACCAGCAGAGGGATAAAGAAACGTACCTATGAACACAAAAGCGACATCAGAGCTCACAGAACATCAAATTCGTTAGTGGTCCACCTTGACAACTTTGGCCACCTACCAGATTGGGAAAGAACAGAGGTGCTGCATAAAGGTCTAACAAAACAGAGAAGAAAAGTAATTGAGGCAGCCTATATCAATTTACATCCATGTAGCAACCACCGTGATGGATTTGTAAAGTTGGCGAGAGTAACGGCCAGCTTGGTTCTTCGTGATGCCGAACGGGGGTGCATGAGGAGCGAAGACGAACGGGGAGGAACGGGTTAAGCTGTGGGTATATAAGCTGTCAATTATTTGTTTGTGTACACTCTGAGGAAGTCCTTTCAGAATGAAACGTTAAAAATAAAAACTCCAACGGTTTTTGGCGTTAACCTCACCACCCTTCCACTCATTCAGTCTTACGTACTTTATATATATATATATATATATATATATATATATATATATATATATATATATATATATATACATATATATACGTGTGTTTGTGTATACATATATATATATATATATATATATATACATATATGTACATATATATATATGTATATATATATATATATATGCGTGTGGGCGTATATATATACATATATATATATATATATATATATATATATATATGTATATATAATATACATATATATATATATATACATACATATATATATTATATATGTGTATATGTGTGTGTGTGTGTGTACATATATATATATACATATATATGTATATATATATATGTGTGTATATATATATACTGTATACCACTGCCAAGTAATGTAACACATTTGTATAAATACACTAAAGACCGACTGTTGATTGGATTAAGAAAAAAAAGGAAATAACGATTTCCGTATATTTCGATCACTCGCTGTGATCTTTTTCAGCAGAATAAAAAGTCAAGAGAAACCACACATCTTTTATACAGAGGAGAGGGGTGGAGTGAGGGGACATGGACATGACAATTCAAGTAGCGTCTATGATACTTCGCGGGCTTTGTGGCAAGTCGTCCGCTTTTACAGTGTAAGGAAATAATTTGTTGACTGCCAAGGTGGTTATATAATCAGGTGACCATTGTTCATTTGATATATCAAAGTTAGGGAATTGTTTGATCAGGGTAGATTCAATGATTTTTCTTTTAAATCTGCGCTTAGATTTGAATATGATTTTTGCCTCGTCCCAATTTATGCGGTGATTATTGTTGGCGACATGTTGGAATACCGCGGAATTTTGTTGTGCGTATCTAACTGAGTTTTTGTGTTCTTTTATTCTTGTTTGCAATTCTCTACCCGTTTGTCCCCAATATACTTCTTCACATCCTGAGCAGGGTAATTTATAAACTCCAAGATTTAAATATATATATATATATATATATCTATATATATATATATATATACATATACATACATATATATATGTATATATACATGTATATATATATATGTATATATATATATATATATATATATATATATATAGGTGTATGTGTGTGTGTGTGTATAAATATATATATATATATATATATATATACATGTATATATATATATATATATATATATATATGTGTGTGTGTGTGTGTGTATATATATACATATATATATATATATATATATATATATATATATACAGTGTATATATATAAGAAACTGAAAAAAGTATTGCTAAAAAGAGACAGGCTTATAAGAAATATAAGTGCTCGGGTGCATCTAATGACTATGAAAGTTATGTATCAATACAGAGAGATTTAAAAAAGACAATAAAAAAAAAGAAAACGACAATACGAAATGAACATCGCTGATAAATCCAAAGAGAATCCCAAAGAATTCTATAGTTACATTAGAGATAAAAAGGTTGTTAGGAATCACATTGGTCCACTATTATCTGTTGACTACTAACTTGAATATTCAAATGAAGGAATGTGTAATATTTTAAACAATTATTTTAGCTCGGTATTCGTAAACAAAACACCTCAAAGTGAACTCCAAACTGAAACCTGTGAAAAGTCTAGGGTAAACTTACTCACTACGGTAAATATAACAAAAGAAAAAATTAAAAGGTGTATAGATAAGCCCAAGGTTAAAAAACACCAGGGCCTGACGGTTGGCATCCAAGAATCTTAAAGGAAATGAAAAATGAGATTGTTGTTCTATTAGAAATTATTTTCAAGAAATCCATCATATCCGGAGATGTCCCAAGAGAATGGAAGCTAGCTAACGTTACTCCCATATCTAAAAAAAGGTGACAAAAAGAAACCAAATAACTATAGGCCTATGAGTTTGACTTCAATCGTAGGAAAAATAATGGAAACTATCATCAGAGATGCTATCGAACATCATTTAGAAAGTAACCGTTTGATAAATGATAGCCAGCATGGTTTCAGACGGAAACGTTCTTGCGTGACTAACTTACTCGAATTCTACAACACAGTTATCTCGAATTATGACAAAAGAAACAATATAAATTTAATATATCTAGACTTTGCAAAAGCTTTTGATATCGTCCCACACGAAAGACTACTTACTAAATTAGCTTCACACGGAATAAGTGGTAGCCTATTAAGTTGGACTAGTAATTGGTTGAATGATCGAAAGCAGAGAGTTGTTTTAAATGGAAAAACTTCTAGATAGAAAAATGTTACAAGTGGATTTCTTCAGGGTTCCGTTCTTGGGCCACTTCTATTCATAGTATATATAAATGATATAGACCATGGACTAAAATCTACTGTTTCCAAATTTGCTGATGATACAAAACTGTGCGGAATGGCAAATGATCACTTAAACCAATTGGATATTCAAGAAGATTTAGATAAACTACAGCAATGGTCTGAAAAGTGGCTAATGAAATTTAACACAAGTAAATGCAAGGTTATGCACATAGGTAAAAATAAGAGTAAGTACGATTACAAGTTATTTGGAAATTCGTTAACAAAAGTGGATAGTGAAAAAGATCCTAGAGTAATATCAGTAACGATCTCAAATCATCCAAGCAGTGTATTTCAGCCTCTGAGAAAGCAAATAAGATTCTAGGACTGATTGCGCTATCTTTTGATTTCAAAAGTCCATCACTCATTAACAAGCTATATAAATCGTTAGTTTGTCCACATTTGGAATATGCTGTTTCCGTATGGTCACCGAATCTCATTAAAGACATTGA
>NC_134805.1:45726249-45728749 GCF_046742065.1 Oratosquilla oratoria | reverse complement strand
GATGAATGGCGTTGCAAGGTATCTGTTGAAGAGTGCCGTACGTTAGTTCATTCTTGTGGCAAGAGATGTCAAGCTGTTATTGATAATTAAGGTCTTTAATTAAGGTCTTCACACTAAATACTCTCAAATGTGCTAAGAAATTTTCATTTTGTCATTATCTCATTGTATGTACAGTGCCTATTTTCTTAGTGTCCAGATTATTTTGGGCACATCATTTTTAAGATTGAATTGCAAATATACTAATAGCTTTTGGGGTATTTTTCCTATTCCTTCAAATTTTGTCTGGAGGTAACCGATTCTTGTAGGCTGCCATGTTCCATTTTTTTAAATCTGGTCTTAACTCTCAAGGACGATATTAGTAACTTTAATACGTAGTTACAAGTACCCAGAACATTTTGGATGCTACTGTATATATATATATATATATATATATATATATATATATATATATATATATATATATATATATGTATGTATATGTATATATATATATATATATATACATATATGTATTTTTTTTATGACAGGAAACGGAAACACGAGAAGCGCTTTCAGTCAAATTTGTCACGATGAATAATCATATATATATATATATATATATATATATATATATATATGTATATATATATATATATATATATATATATATATATATATATAATATATATATATATATATATAAACAATAATAAATAGTGATATGTTTATCTATGACATATGTCCAAGACACAGGGGAGCGTGGGTGTGGGTGTGAGTGCGAGTGTGTGGGTGTGATTATGAGTGAAGGTTTGTGTTTGGGTGTGGATGTGGGTGTGCACGTATATGCGTATTTAGTATCATAAGAGGATTTCTGCAGACAGAAAAAACACAATAAACACAATGAATTCAATATAATTGTGATCTTGCCATCCTAGACAAGCGTTCGAAGAAAAAAAAGAAGAAACCTGTCAGCTTTAATCCTGTGAACATAATGATTTATTTATTCTTCTTCTTCTTCTTTTTTTTTGGGGGGGGGCTTTTTCAGGAGATTTTATCCAACAGATAGTACAAATTGAGATAAAAATACCTCTTACCCAGGTTTCGACTCTCTATTCAATGAAATCTGTAAGAAATAAAATGTATATAGATATATAAAACAAATAAAGAAATGATTAAATAGATAAATGAAGAAATTAATAAATAAATAGATAAATAGATAAGTAAATAAATAAGTAAATAAATAAATAAATGTATAAATCATTAAATGAATAAGTAAATGAATGAATATATAAATAGATATATAATAAAAAAAAATGGATAAATAAATGAATAGATGAATGAATGAATATACGAATAAACAAATATCACTGGACTGAAGGAGTTCATCCCGCCACCTCCGCCGCGCTGCACGGATTCGAGTGATGGACTTCGCAAGAGGGGACGGGGGGGGGGGGGGGGGGGCGCGGCCTGAGCAGCTTCCGGCTCCTCCTACATCAGACAACGCCCAAAGCGGACCGTTACTTTGGACCTTACCTTTCATTTACCTCAACATTACTTGCCCCTTACTTGGTTCTTATCTGGGTCTTGATTGGCCCTTATCTGACTCTTACTTGGCCCTTACTTGGCCCTTACTGGGCCTTACCTTTCCTTTACCTCGCTTTTCCCTGCCCTTTACGTGGCCCTTACTTGGTCCTTACTTGGCCTTTACCTGACCCGGTCTTACCTTCTTTTTACCTCACCTTTCCCTGGTCCTCACTTGGTCCTTACTTGGGCTTCACCTTGCCTTTACCTTGCCTTTCTCTGGTCCTCACTTGGCCCTTACTAGGACCTTTCTTGGCCTTTACTTGGTCCTTACATGGCCCTTACCTGGTTCTTATCTGGCGCTTACTTGATTCTTACTTGGCACTTATCTGGCCCTTGATTGGCCCTTACTTGGTCCTTAACTGGCCTTTATCTAACCCTTATTTGGCCCTAAATTGCCCTTTACCTCGACTTTATATAGCCCTTACATAACCTTTATTTGGCCCTTACTTGGCCCTTCCCTGACTCTTCAGGTAAAGTGGCCTTTCTTCGCTTTACATTTGGGGGTTAACTTTAACTGTCTTAATTACGGGTAATGACGTCATTCCTTTTAATCCCCCTCGTTAGTGTGAGTCCCAAGTAGTTTAGTAAAATCCTCTCTCATACATGCTCTGGTGACATAATCGGAAACGTGCTGGTCTCTCACTCGCTTAGTTGTGGGTTCGAATCCCGCACTCCTCTCCGATTCCCAGCAAAGGTGACGGCTTCGGCCGCAGCTACTCAGCGCCTCCTGGCGTAGGATCCTCACCTAATTGCATTCGCCAGAATGAAATATGCAAAGGGTGCCACTACAGTACCTCCTTTTCATCTTAACAAGGCCTGGCGCTAACCAAAATAAAGTTGGTAAAGGTTGCCACAATACCACTGGATAGATGATAGATTATAATCATAATTTTGTTATAGATTATAATTGTAAATACAACAGAAGAATAAAACATTA
>NC_134805.1:45716249-45721249 GCF_046742065.1 Oratosquilla oratoria | reverse complement strand
AGGGATTTAATTATTCTGCCCTGTCTAACCTGTTCTCAAACCCTTTTCCAATTAATCTAACGTCAACAAATTACAGATTTTTTTTATGTACTTCCTCATTATTTATGCTTCAAAGACGCCAGAAAATATCTTACCAACTCTTTTTTGTTTTCGCGGATTTTAACTTTATCGCGAGCTTAGCATCATCTATCACAAGATTCATTCTTCCCACGTCTTCCATTTTATGTAGTCGAGAACCTTTACATTTATCTCACATTGCTTTGTTCGTTCTAAATTTATTCCGCTTGGCTCGGTATATACTTGATCTTTGCTTGTATAAATACATCATGCTGGGGCCTAATCTAGCCATCTTGGTTCTCCGCACCACGTGACCGCTTAATAATATGAACAAATATTTCTTTTAACTCGTTCTTGCCTCCCATTTGTTAAAATCACCTTTCAATCCTAATCTACCTTCTTCCATTTTCTGATTATTTTCTTTCCTTTTTATTCTGATTTATTTACATGTTTATCTATTTATCTAACTTTTTCCATTTCCTGGTTATTTTCTTTCCTTTTTATCCTTATTTTATTCATAGCCTTTACTTCTTTATATCATTTTATATTCATTGTTTTCTTTTCATTTGTCTGCCATTCCTCAGTTATTTTCTTCTAGGTTTGTTGATTCCTTTCTTGAATTTGTTTTATGAATATTTTTCTAATTCCTCAAGAATATGAAATCATTCTTTCATCCTTTCGCTTCGAGGCGAATGGCGGGAGAGAGGGCTGGACCCTTTTGGTGATAAAAGAATCACCTGCCGGCAGCTAGGACAAAATTATTATAATAAACGTGATCCACAATATCAGAACTCAGTTCAAATACATATTTTGTTATTACTGTATATATATATATATATATGTATATACATATATATATACATATATATATATACATATATATATATATACACATATATATATATATATGTATATATATATATATATATATATTACAATATTTTTATAAAAAAAAATTGAGTATTGATAGATATATTTGCATTATTGTGATATACAATATCAGTACTAACACAGTGAAATATTATTTTTTATATATCTATTATATTTATTCATTTATTCATTCATTTATTCATCCATTCATTTATCTATTCATTCATTCATTTATTTATCTGATTACTTATTAATTTGTTCATTTAGTCATACATTTCATCATTTATTTATCTATCTGTTCATTTATTCATCTGTATATTTATCTATATATATACTAATTTATATACTTACCTATTTATCTATTTACTTGTCTATTTACATATTCATTTATATATTCATGTATTTAATTACCTATTTATGTATGTATTTATTTGTCTGTGTACTTATTCGTTTATCTATTTATCAATTTATTTATTTCATTTATTTATTTATCCATTTATTTATTTATTATCTATTTATGTATGTATTTATTTGTTTCTTTACTTATTCGTTTATGTATCTATCTATTTATCTATTTTATTTATTCATTTATTTGTATATACATTATGCCCCTCCTATTCTTGTTCCCATGACAATTCTTTTTTATTTGCACTGGTACCATCTATCAAAGAAGTCACATTTTACAACTTCTTGCTAAGCAAGTTCTTCATATTCACCTCATCTCTCTGAATCTGCTCATTCTTCCGTTTCATTTGCCAATTTCCATTTAATGGCTCTAATTTCTTTCATTTGATCGCTTTTCTGGTCTTTCTTCACCGTCAGACTAGGTCATTCTACTAAAACAAGGTTTCTTAAAAAGAGAGCGTTATTTTTTCCAGCTTATTTTATTCTATTCTGTGTAATTTTAATTTATTTTATTATATTTTATCTATTAATTTTTCTGTTTCTTCATTCTTCTTCTGGAGAAGGATCCTAGGCCTACACTTCAAACTGTCAACATCATATTATACATACATACATATATATATATATATATATATATATATATATATATATATATATACATTTATATATATATATATGATATATATAAATTTATATATATATACATATATATATATATGTACATTTTAACAATCACAATGCACTTTAATTCTAAGCCATCAAAGGCCAGCATGCTGAAATTGAAATGTGGTACTGCCCAGGACTCGAAACCGGCATCCTCATGACAAATGCGAAAGTGACTTTCCAACTAGGCTATCAAGAGAGATAGTTGGAAAGCCACTGTCGCACTTGTCATGAGGATGCCGGGTTCGAGTCCTGGGCAGTATCACGTTTCAATTTCAGCATGCTGACCTTTGATGGCTTAGAATTAAAGTGCATTGTGGTTGTTAAAATGTATCTCTAATCACTGGGTTCCATTCAGTGTTGTACAAATATATATATACATACATACATATACCAAGGCTTTTTCCCCCTTCCAAGGGAGGTAGCCAAAAAGGGGAAGGCATAAGAACACTCCCACCCATTTCATCCCTAAATACCCTCCACACCCCTCCCACCCCTCCTCTCATCTGAGCACCTCCTGGATGACGGGTCATCCCTGCACCCTGCCCACCGCCCTGGGTCAGAAGCAGTGTCGCAAGACACAGTACATCCACAGCAAGGCCGCTTCATTTAATCGGCGACCCCCCTCTCCGTCCCCCTTTGCATATAAGGCGAGGACGGGGAGAAATCCTTCGGGCTGCGTCAAAAATTTACTCACACATACTACCCCACCCCCCACCCCTTTCCTCCTCCTTCAGACACAACATCATCCATATACAACCATTCTCCACTCACCTCTGTCTTCCGTCCTCTCCCTTCTCCCTATATATATATACCTGTATATATATATATATATATATATATATATATATATATATATATATATATATATATATATATATATATCAAACTGTTATCTTATTGATTTTCATCTACAATAGTCCAGCAATATCATAGGATATTATTACAACCGTCGTACCTAATATTTTAAAGTCACAGAATTACCAAAATAAGTCATTAGCTACGAAATGTAAAATATATATATATATATATATACACATGGAATTCGATCCATGTCAGTATACGAACAGTATACGGCTGTGCGTACAACACAGCCTCCTGTAAAAGATAGATATCATATATATATTTATATTATCATATATATATCATATCATGTATATATTTCTATTTTTTACCAGTTTTCTTATTCTTTATTTCCTTTGCCTTGAAGCTGAACAAAAGCCTCTGGCATTAGCTAGAACAAAATAATTAAATTGTGAGGATGTCAGTTATATGAAGAGTTGAATATAAATTGTTTCGTGTTTTCGTTTTCTTTGAACTTCTCTCAATCCTCCTCATTCACCTTTAGTCTCGCTTCAATCATCCATTTGACTTTAAAATATCCTTCTCCATTTTGACAATAAGAACTTAAATTTATAGAAAAAAATTGTGTTACCTTAATATTTATATATATTTTGGATAATATGTTTTATCGGTTATGTTTGTACTTGAATGTAGTTATAGTAAGTCGTAGCCAGTATTAAGATGTTTCGGACAAGTTAATGTTTCAGTTATGACTGGTTCAAAGTGGAAGTGGTGTGCAAGTGAAAAGCTTATTTCTAGTGTTTATTCTCGATTTCACCAATTCTTTAACTATATTTAGTGTTCATAGGATGATTAAGACATTAAGAAACAAGAATAATGTGTTAGAATGTGATCAGAAAATCATAAATAGTGTGATCAAGAAACAAGTTCAAACGCTGGGCATCGAACAAGGTAAGTCGACTGTTGTTTTTGAACGAAAAAAGAATTTATGAGTGATGCTAGCCCGGGCTCCTAGACACTGAAGATTAACTTCGCCTCTAGATTAATGATCCTATGATCATATTCTTGGTGGTATAAAACCGTACAATCACCATATTTGATTATCGTGTATCATAATGTCATTATGTTAATCGTTTGAGGAAATGGATACCAGTTAAGATTGCTTATTTTGACGCAGTCTACGAAGGTTAATCTAGGTTAGAGAAAGGGTTCTAAACTTGAACCTAGACTTGGTTAGGTTAAATGAGTAACTATGTACACGTACAACCTACAACTTCCTCCGACGAAGAGGACGGTCATAGAGCTCGTGGCTTGGTTAGGTCGCCCGAACCTACTGAAACCTGTTTGGGATGGGAAGGGTGCCTGCATGGAAGTTTGCCCGGAGGGACCCTAGGGATTGTTGGTGGGGTGTGAGTGTAGCGACACAAGATACGCTACAGAAAGCATAAACGCAGTAGAATGATTAGATGCATAATACATGAAAATGCACAACATCAAGCAATAATTAATATGGCTTCTTTTCTATTATCATCGTTTTTTTTTTGTTTTGTTTTTTGGTCACTCCGTTTTCAAATTTTGAATTTTTTCCTGAAATATTTCTTTCTTTGAGGTCCGTTTTGTCTTTCTCTTCTATATCTCCATCCTTCTTCCTCTCCTTCGCCTGTCATTCATCTCTCCCTTTATCTTTCCCTCCCTTTATCCGTCCCGCCTATGATCCTCTTCGTCCCTTCCTTTTATCCTTTCTGTCTACATTCTTTCTCGACACCTTCGCAGCTTCTCTTTAATCATCGTTCTCTTTTCCTTTTCCTATTTTTCCTTTTCTCCCTCACCGCTCCCTCCCTTTCCCTTCACTTTTTCCTTCCCACCCTCCCTCTCTCCCTCCTCCTTCACTTCTTCCCTCCCTCCCTCTCTCCCTCCCTCCCTCCCACTCTCTCTGTCTCTCCCTCCCTACCTCCCCCCCTCTCTCTCTCTCTCTCTCTCTCTCTCTCTCTCTCTCTCTCTCTCTCCTCTCTCTCTCTCTCTCTCTCTCTCTCTCTCTCTCTCTCTCTCTCTCTCTCTCTCTCTCTCTCTCTCTCTCTCTCTCTCTCTCTCTCTCTCTCTCTCTCTCTCTCTCTCTCTCTCTCTCTCTCTCTCTCTCTCTCTCTCTCTCTCTCTCTCTCCTCTCCCAGAAGTTATGCCAGAATGGCAGAAATAATGCTAAA
>NC_134805.1:45678749-45706249 GCF_046742065.1 Oratosquilla oratoria | reverse complement strand
CCTCCTCCTCCTCCTCCTCCTCCTCCTCCTCCTCCTCCTTCTCCTTCTCCTCCTCCTCCTCCTCCTCCTCCTCCTCCTCCTCCGCCTCCTCCTCTTCCTTCTCCTTATCTTCCTCCTCCTCCTCCTCCTCCTCCTCCTCCTCCTCCTCCTCCTTCTCCTTCTCCTTCTCAACCTCCTCCTCCTCTTCCTCCTCCTCCTTATCCTCCTACTCTTCTTCCTTCCTCTCCTCCTACTCTTCTTCCTCCTCCTCCTTCTCTTCCTCTTTATTCTCATCCTTATCCTCCTCCTCTTCCTTCTCCTCCTGCTTTTCCTCCTCCTCCTCTTTCTCCACCTCCTCGTTCTACTCCTCCTCGTCCTCCTCCTCCTTCACCTCCTCCTCCTCCTTGCCCTCTTCCTCCTCCTCCTTCGCCTCCTCCTCCTCCTCCTCCTACTCTTCCTTCTCCTCCTTCT
Organism: Oratosquilla oratoria; assembly: GCF_046742065.1. Lineage (NCBI taxonomy): Eukaryota > Metazoa > Arthropoda > Malacostraca > Stomatopoda > Squillidae > Oratosquilla > Oratosquilla oratoria. The sequence continues at coordinate 45,705,799 of NC_134805.1, read as the reverse complement.
CCTTCACCTTCTCCTTCGACTCCTCCTCCTCCTTCTCCTCCTTCGCCTCTTCCTCCTCCTTCCATTCATCATCATCCCTTTCCTCTTTCTACCCCTTGTCCTCCTTCTCCTCTTTCTTCTTCTTTTCTTACTCCTCCTTTTCCTCCTCCTTCTCCTCCTCCGTCTCTACCTCCTTCCTGTAATCATAATTCAGCGAACATCCGCCTTCCCTTTCACACTTTCTCTCTCTCTCTCTCTCTCTCTCTCTCTCTCTCTATATATATAAATATATATATATATCCCTCTCTCTCTCTCTCTATATATATATATATATATATATATAATATATATATATATATATATATATATATATATATATATATATATATATATCTCTCTCTCTCTCTCTCTCTCTCTCTCTCTCTCTCTCTCTCTCTCTCTCTCTCTCTCTCTCTCTCTCTCTCTCTCTCTCTCTCTCTCTTTCTCTCTCTCTCCTCACTCTCTCTCCATCTCTCTCCATCTCCCTCTCCCTCTCGCAACCCGATGTCCCGTTTTTTCATCCTCCGTATCTGTTGGTGACTGCCATTTGCCCTGGCTATCGAAGGGCACAGTCAGAGTGGCAGGATTCTGTCATCCCAATCAATAAACGACCCTAGATATCCTATATTTACCTAAAGTAACTTCACCTAACCTAACGAAAGGCATAACACTCGGGATATGACGCTGATCTTGGCAATAATCTTGTTCTTATTAACCCTATCAATTTATCTAATCGTTGATAACTTCTTAAACCAGTAAATATATTGAATGTTTTGTTCTAGGCAATGGTTCCATTTCCCTAAAACGCGTTTTTTGGGCCAGAGATGTGACGTACTCTATATTTTTTATTCTGGCTGGCATCAGACTGTTTCATTCAGTCGAAGGTAGGCCTTCATGGTAGAAGGATTTGTCTTTTCTTTTTCATCATCATCATCATCATCATCATCATCATTATTATTATTTATTATTATCATTTATTATTATTACAGCTGATAATAAATACAGTATTTAGGAAGAAAATGAAGCATAAGTACACATGGGAGAGGGTGCTGGATGGAAGGGTGGTAGATAGGACGTTAATAGACTGCATAGTGGTGAGCAGGAGAATAGTAGGAAGAGTTTTGGATATACATGTTCTAAGGAAAGAGTGGAGAAAGAAAAGGAGAAGTACAAGAAGAAGCTGAGAGAGGAGTGGGAGAGTGTGAAAGATAGAGTAGAACTAGGAGTGGAAGAAGAATGGGGGTGGTTCAAGGAGGGAGTCACAAGGTGTGTAAAGTTGGTGTGTGGAGCAAGGAGGACGGGAGGAAATAGAAAAAAGGGTAGTGAGTGATGGAATGAGGAAGGAAAGGAGGTTGTAGGAGAGAAGAAAAGCATTCACAGATTGGTTACAAAATAGCACGAGAGAATCATATGAGAAGTACAAAAAAAAGAGAAGAGAAGTAAAGCATAAGATAAAGGAGGCAAAGAGGAGAGCAGATGTGAAATGGGGTAAGTGTATGACAGAAATTTGTTAAAGTAATAAAAAAGTGTTTTGGAATGAAATTAAGAGATAAACAGGAGGCGAATCAAGTAGAAAAGAAAAGGTTAAAGGTGCAGATGGAGAAATGATAATGGAAGAAACGGTAGTAAGAGGAAGATGGGCAGAGTATTTTAGGGAGTTGCTCAGTGTGAAGGAGGATAGATAGGGAAAGGTAGTTGCAGTGGGAAGCGATAAGAAAATGACAGTGATGAGTGAGGAAAATGGAGGAAATATAAGGAAAGGTGAGGTGAAAGCAGTTATTAAAATGATGAGAGCAGGTAAGGTACCTGGGTTGGATGGGTTTCATGCGGAGTCTCTAAAAAAGGGAAGGACAGTGATGACTGGCTGGTGAGGTTGTTTAATGTTAGTTTAAAAGATAGTAGAATGCCGGAGGACTGGAGAAGTGCATGTATAGTTCCACTTTTCAATGGGAAAGCGGACAAGTGAGTGTGTAGTAGTTTCATAGAGACCAGTTCGTTGAGTGTAGTTGGGAAGACTTATGGGAGGGTTTTCATTGAAAGGATTAGGGGAGGAACAGAAGGAGTAATTGGTGAGGAGTGTGGGTTTAGGACAGGTAGGAGTTGTGTGGATCAAATTACTGTGGTAAGACAGATTTTATATATATATATATATATATATATATATATATATATATATATATATATATATATGAGAAAGCTTTAGGAAAAAGTAAGGATGTTTTTTGGTACTTTATGGATTTGGAAAAAGCTTATGACAGGGTAGACAGGAAGGCGCTGTGGGAGGTATTACAGATATATGGGATAGGAGGAAAGTTTTTAAGGGCAGTCAAGAGTTTTTACGAGAGTATTAGAGCCTGTGTTGAAATTAGAAATGGAGAGAGTGAGTGGTTTGAGGTAAAAGTGGCGCTTCGCCAGGGACGTGTTGCGTCGCCTTGGCTGTTCAATTTACACATGGATGGGGTGGTGCGAGAGGTAATGCAAGGGTAATGGCTAAAAATGGATAAAAGTGGGAAATAAGCAAGTTGTTTGCTGACAACACTGCGCTTGTGGCAGGATCAGAGGAGGGATTAGAGAAGTTAGTGACAAAATTTTGGAAGTTGTGTAAGAGAAGAAAGTTGAAGATAAATGTGGGTAAATGTAAGGTGATGAGGTGTACAAGGGGAGGAAGTGGCAGCAAATTGGAAGTGAGTATTAAGGGAGAGAGACTGGAGGAACTGGATAGTTTTAGATACTCGAGTGCGAACGTGCCAAGAAAGGGAGGAGTGGAGGTGGAGATAGGATGTAGACTGAGATAGGCAGGTAAATGCCTTGAGGAATTAAAAAGTGTAATGAGAAATGGACATTTGAGAATGGATGCTAAGAAGAAATTGTATGAAGGCGTGATTGTGCCGACAGAATTGCATGAGGCAGAAACATGGAACATAAAAACATAAAAGAGAAAGAGGAGTCTGAATGTGTTTGAGATGAAATGCCTGAGGAGTATGATAGGGGTTATTAGGCTGGATAGAGTGAGAAACGAGGAGGTGAGGAGGAGAGTGGGTATGGGAAGGGTGTATGGAGATAGAGATGATGAAAGAGTATTGGGATGGTTTGGACACATGGAAAGAATGAGTGAAGAAAGATTAGTGAAGGAGGTGTAGAAGGCAGAGGTGAAAGGAGTGAACATGAAGGGGCGACCAAGTATGAGATGGATGGGCTAAAAGGGACATTGGGAAAAAGGGGAATGTCTGTTGAGGAAGGAAGGGAGAGGATAGAAGATAGGGGTGAATGGAGAATGGTTGTATATGGATAATGCTGTGATCCATAAAAGGTAGTTGGGGGGATGGGGTGAGGGAGTATATGTGAATGATGTTTTGACGCCGCCCGAAGGGATTTCTCCCCGTCTTCTCTTTTTCTACATGAGGGAACGGAGAGGGCGGTCGCCGATTAAATGAAGCGGCCTTGCTGTACACGTGCTTCTGACCCAGGGAAGTGGGCGAGATGCAGGGGTGACCTGTCATCTAGGAGGAGCCAAGATAAAAGGGAGAGAGTGGGTGAATGGGAGTGGAGTATGTAGGGATGAAATAGGTGGGAGTGGATTTTATGCCTTTTTTTTTTTGGCTACCTCACATGTAAGGGGGAAATAGCCACTGGTATATGCATCATCATCATCATCATCATCATCATCATCATCATCATCATCATCATCATCATCATCATCATCATCATCATCATCATCATCATCATCATCATCATCATCATCATCATCATCATCTATTTACTTTTCATTATTATTATTTTTTTCTGTCCCGGCTACCAGAGCACATTGGACAAAGGTGGCCGTAGCTAAGCGTCTCTTGGTTTTAGAGGGAATGGTCGATATACTTACTCCTTCGTTCCCTGATCCGTACTTTCGATAAATAGAACCATCTTTGGAGGAAGCTGACCCCTCCCATACAGGGTGACCCTTTACCCTTCATTCTGAATGCCGCCAGACGATTTTATTCATCTCAGTAGCTACCCCACGGAAGAGAAGAGGTTATATTGAACTCCCTTATCTACCTGTTGGCCCTTTTCTTTTTATTGTAAGTCCCCGTCAGTCGATTTCATTCACTTGTATGGATATTGTGTCGAACTCATGAGAAGGAGGTCATGAGTTCGATTCCGGGACCGCAGCGTCCTTCTTACGTTGGTTCCCGACAACCCAGGCCAGGCGGGAAGGCGACTCAAACATCGGCCTAAAAAGAAAAAATAAATAAAACAAAATAAATAAATAAATAAAAAACAAAGCGGCTTGCCCTAACTGACGACGGTTTACCCTAACAGAGGTTTCTCACTTCCCACTTCATGGGAGTGGTATGAGTTTTGGTGAGTCTGTGGCAACCCCTCCCCCCTCCCCACCTCCCCCTAACCCCTTCTCGGTAGTAAAGAGGTTAAATGGACTTACACCTTTGTCCTTTGTGCTCTCTGACCTTTGGTCTTCGGCCTTGGTCTTTGGCCTTGGTCTTCGAGGTCTTCCTGTTTGTAATCTCTTGGACTTCTTCGTAAATTATGGGCTTCCTGAAGTCTGTTTCTAGTCAAGGTTTGTTAGCATTATCATCAATAATACCGACACCGTCACCTCTACCACCACCACTACCACCACCACTAATGCCACAATAATCACCACCACCCAAAACTACCACCATTAGTACTACTACCATCATTATCATATGTACCGATACCATCCACATGACTAGTACCAATCATACCACCACAACCATGACCGTTAATGCCACAGTACCCACTACTATTCACAACTATCACCATTTGCACTACAACCATCATCACCATCACAACCTGTTTCAACGTCACCACTACCACCACTACAACCACAACCACCACCACCAATGCCAGAATACCCGCCACTACTCACAGCTACCACTACCAGCTATCAGCATAATCACCATTACTACCTCCAACAACACCGCCAACAGTGACACCATCAATACCATCAGCAACGCCAGAGCTGCCAACACTACCACTACCAATACTACCACTACCAACACTACCATTACCAACACTACCACTACCAACACTACCACTACCAACACTACCACTACCAACACTACCACTACCAACACTGCAACTACCAGCACTACCACTACCAACACTGCCACTACCACTACCACTACCAACACTGCCACTACCAACACTACCAACACTACCACTACCAACACCACCACTACCAACACCACTACCAAAACTACCACTACCAACACTACCACTACCAACACTGCCACTACCAACACTATCACTACCAACACTGCCACTACCAACACTACCACTACCAACACTACCACTACCAACACTACCACTACCAACACTACCACTACCAACACCACCACAACCAACACTACCACTACCAACACTACCACTACCAACACTACCACTACCAACACTACCACTACCAACACTACCACTACCAACACTACCACTACCAACACTGCCACTACCAACACTACCACTACCAACACTACCACTACCAACACTACCACTACCAACGCTACCACTACCAACACTACCACAAACACAAAAAACAATACCAACAAGAGCACCAGGAATCCCCAGAACCGCCATTATCGTCATCGTCTTGATTGTTATCATATCATTAACATTTCGTTTTATTGCTTTATTTACATCAATGCAAAGATACAAAGATTACGGTTGATATCATAATTGACTTCATTACGTTGTCGTTATGATTATCATTACCATTTGCTTTTGTTATTTCACTTGTTGTCGTTCTCTTTACTATTATTGTCTTATACATAAACATCATCTTTACTGTGTTTTTTAACGTCATTATTATCCTTATCGTTATCAATAATCATAATTACATTTATCTTTATCAAACCTGTGTACTTAACTGTGTTGACAGGATAACCTTGTCTATGCCCAACCTTCTTCCCCATCCTCCTACTCGATAGGACGTTATCTCCCCAACCCTTCACTCCCAAATTAAAAAAAAAGAAAAAAAAAAGCCTCCCCACCCCCAGGCCCCTTCCTCTCCATCCTATCCTCATCTTATATGGAAGTTCATACTGAGTGTGCCTATGGCTGGAGGTCCTCTACACCCTTCTCCCGCTGGTTCCTCTGTGTGGCCTTTCGTCAGGGGGAAGGGTAGGGAGCAAAACACACGAAGAATGTGGCAGTCTCGAAGAGGGAGCACCAGCAGAGAGATGGAGTAGGTATGTGCTAATGGCAGCAGGACGAGCACGCCTTCCAAGTCTTCTACGTTAGTTGAAGAAGTGGCTCGCCCGGGTCTATGTCCATAGTAAGAGTAGTTTGATTATACAGCGATCAAATTATTCTGTCAGTCAGACTCCGCCCCCGTGATGATGACGTAAGAGCCAAAGCCGATGCGATTTGTTGTTGTGTTTTTTTCTTGTAACCAATCAGGGTGGCTGTTGCATCTGCGTCATCGGAAGAGGTGGAGTCCGGGCTGACTGAGAAATGTAACTGGTAAAATGAAAACAGAAGGCAGATATAGGTCTGTTGCCCTTTTTTCTCTTTCCTATTTTTTCCACCACCGTGGCCACTATGTGGGTTTCCTGGCTGTGCTGTAGTGTTGAGTGTAATATATTATATCTTATTTTATTTATTCATTTATTCATTTATTCATTTATTCGTTTTATTTTGTTTTATTTTGTTTTATTTCATTTTATTCGATTTTTTGTGGTAACAAACTCATTTTCGGTGACACTCATGTCTCGTACATAAAATAATTTTAAGGAGTAACAGATGATAATACTATTACTGGCAATGTCGGAAACAATGACGTAGGTAATAGTCGTAATCCAGATAGTGTGTGTGTGTGTGTGTGTGTGTGTGTGTGTGTGTGTGTGTGTGTGTGTGTGTGTGTGTGTGTGTGTGTGTGTGTGTGTGTGTGTGTGTGTGTGTGTGTGTGTGTATGTGTGTGCGTGTGTGTATGTGTGTATGTGTGTGTGTGTTGTGTTGTGTTGTGTTGTGTTGTGTTGTGTTGTGTTGTGTTGTGTTGTGTTGTGTTGTGTTGTGTTGTGTTGTGGAAATTATAGTAGTTGTGGTAGCTTAGATCTTTTCACGTCAATTACACACACACACACACACACACACACACACACACACACACACACACACACACACAGTACACGTGATGAACCGGCTTACCAGCGTTGCCTAAGATAACTACAGAATTGGAATATACCATTGTAATAAGAATAGTACTAATCGTAAAATCATTAACAGCAATAGTTTTATAGTAGCGAGGTATCGCACAACAGATATAGCGGTAGAAATTAAGTGGTAAGGGTTACAAGTACTGTCATATGTAGTAGTTATAGAAGATCTAGCGGATGCAGGGAAGGCAGTCAATAGTTATAGATGTAGTAAACTTGACAGTAATCACGTTAGCAACTGCAACAGTCTAAACATACAAGCGCCTGTAATACTGTTAAAATTGACAATACTTTTTTTCATATTCTTAATCTCGGTAAGCTTTTTGTAAGGATGATTATGATTGTTTTAATCTGTGTTGCTTTAGTAATGATGTTAAGCTCGATGATTTAAGTTTAGTAGAGAAAAAGGTGTTTGTCGGGTCTGGTTAAAATTATGAGCTGGATCAGGAGGAGGAGGACGAGGAGGAGGGGGAGGAGGAGGAGGAAGAGAAGGAAGAGAGGGAGGAGGAGGAGGAGGAGGAGGACGAGGGAGATGACGAGGAGGAAGATGAATAGAATGAGGAGAAGAAGGACGAGGAGGAGGACGAATAGGAGGAGGAGGAGGAAGAGGAAGAGGAGGAGGAAGAGGAAGAGGAGGAAGAGTAGGAGGAGGAGGAGCAGGAGAAGAAGGAGTAGGACGAGGAGGACGAAAAGGAGGAGGACGAGGAAGAGGATGAAGAGTGGGATGAAAAAGAGAACGAAGAGGAGGACGAGGAGGAGGAGGAAGAGGACAAGGAGGAGGAGGCCGGTTGAATTACTTCAAGAGGGTATGATTGCTCCATCAGGAAATGACCAGAAAAGAGTAGATTCTTCAACAGGAAGAAGAGTACACGATCACTTCTTCAGGAGGACAGGAGAAGAGGAATTCTTCAACTTCTTGAGGTGTGGCAGGGAGAGTGGAAGTTCTTCAACTTCAGGTGGTGTGACAGGAGAGGAAGTTTTTCAATTTCAGGAGGTGTGACAGGAAGAGAGGAAGTTCTTCAACTTCAGGTGGTGTGACAGGAGGAAAGGAAGTTCCTCAACTTCAGGAGGTGTGACAGGAAGAGAGAAAGTTCTTCAACTTCATGAGGCGTGGTAGGAGGAGAGGAAGTTCTTCAGCTTCAGGTGATGCAAAAGGGGGAGAGGAAGTTCTTCAACTTCAGGAGGTGTGATAGGAAGAAAGTTCTTCAACTTCAGGAGATGTGACAGGAAGGTAGAAAGTTCTTCAACTTCAGGGGATGTGGCAGAAGAAGAGGAAATTCTTCAACTTCAGGAGGTGTGGCAAGAAGAAGGAAGGTAGGAAGTTCTTCAACTTCAGGGGATGTGGCAGAAGGAGAGGAAGTTCTTCAACTTAAGTGGAAGAAAGAGGGAAGGGTCACCACGAAGAAGGAAGGAAATAGGCAAGAACTTACTTAACAGGCAAGGTCATCATATTAAGACAGCAGGGCAAGTGTCGCAGTAATGGATATGAAATGGACAAATTAAGGTTTAAGAAGGAAATAGGCATGAACTGGAAAATACTTAGTAACCACGTAGTGAACGCTGAAACAATTGATTATTTTAAGAGATAAAATAACTTTATGAATAGAGATAAAATGTGGTAAGTTACATGATACTGCCTAGTTTGGGCCTTATGGTCTCTTTCAGTCTCCTTCATCCTTATGTTCTTCTGTTCATGTGCAGTAACCATGTAGTGAGCTCTGAAACAATTGATTGTTTCAAGAGAAGTTGAGGTAACTTTATGGACAGGGATGACAGGTGGTAAGAGACATGGAACTGCCTAGTGTGGGCCTTATGGTCCCTTGAAGTCTCCTCCATTCTTATTTTCTCATGTTCTTAACTTCGGGAAGAAGAGTAGAAGGAAGAGGGAAGGACCAACACGAAGAAGGATCGCTGAACAGGATCACCACGCGAGTAGAAGACTCGGAGGTGTGGGGCCAAGGAGGGTGAGGTTGCGGTGAGCATAAGGAAGTAGTTGCGACAAAAAAGAACAGGTGTCAGAGAGGGTGCCCCGATTAAACAGATAGCCAAGTTTACACACAAGATGGATGGACATGTATCCTACTGCCGCTTCAGATCGGTAGGGTGGTAATGGCGGTAGTGACGGCAGGAGACATATATTCTGTCACCATATTTGATCAGTATGGTGACAGTAGTATAGTAGATCATTTGGTAGAAGTAGTTTATGATCGGTAATGTAGTGACAGTAACAGTAGTAGATCATGTAGTTAGCGTGGTAGTGGCGATAACAAGGTAAGTTACTAGTAATGGTTGTGATGGTGATAGTCGTGGTGGTAGTATCACAGGACGTGCCGAATGTTGCTAATCAAAGTTAAAGGTGTATATGAAATGGTGTTAGTAGTGTAAGTACTAGCATTGGCAATTTTCAGGGATATTATATAAACTACTGATATTAGAAAAGAACGGAATGATATTGATAACAGTTACGGCAACAGGGTATTATGTCAGTGTATCATTGGAGATAACCAGCGCTTCTATTCTTTGAAACATTATCGCACCAGAAAGGTAAAGTCATAAAGATGGTGAATGAGAGGTTATCACACTGAGCTATTTTTCCTTCAACCTCCCATTCATCGGCAGTACCCCCCCCCACATCCATAACTTTTTCCGTCGTAAAATCACTATAGCAAATAATTTTGTTTTCTCAACAATATACGTAGAATGTCATTTGATATGCTGGAGGGAAATTACTTTCCACCAGTATATCGGACTCTTTCCCGAAAGCTGCGGTCTGCAGATTTGCTCCAACAAAAGAAGGAAAATAACGACAGCGTAGCACAACATAGGGATAACACCTATGTAGTTAATGAATGGAATAAACTTCCTGCACAGGTAGTGCAATGTAGTTCAGTTCGAAGCTTTAAGAATCATTTAGATAAATACCTAAGTAAGATGCTGTAATGATTATGATTTATCTTATATTATTTGTTTTTGTTTTGTTATCATTTGTCTGTCTGATTTTCATTTATTATTAGTTATATGTCAATTTATTATTATTTACTATTTACCTGTTTGTTTATTATTTAACTATACCTATGCATTTATTTATGTATTTTATTTGTTATTTACATTATCATAGTTTTTATTTATTATTTTATTATTAATATGATTTTTTTTTCGCATCCGACCTAGATATGGATCAAAAGGTCTCCTGTCGGCATGCTCCGCCTTTGTAATCCTTTGTAAAACACAAGTTCAAAGATATCAGTATTGTTTATTGAGAGAAGATTAGTATCCTGCCACAAAAGAATGACACGTGACACTTGATATAGTATGCTATTTGTAGAGTCAGTGTCATATGCTGGTTTATGGTATGAGAGTGTCCATGAAGTGTGACAGTGATCATTCATTATATTGTTTATTCATTTATCAATTTATTTATTCATACATTCATTTATTTGTTTGTTTACTCATTCATTTATGCCACATAGTGCCAAATACCAAGAAGTGTCAAAGAACAGAATGTTTGGTGCCAAGAGCATCGGAATGATAAAAATACAAAGAGAAAAAGTCTGCCAACAAACACATCAAATGAAATTTGAAGTCTGTCATTGGAACCCATGGTCAGCTGACTCCTCCCTCTACTTGCATAGCAGCCCGCTGATTGGCTGATTAGCGGGCGCATCCCTGTGACGCCGTGCGCCAACTGGGCAAAATTTTGGCCGTAGTACGAAGGATTTCTCTTTTTATTTATTTGTTTTTTTCGAGAAGCATGACTTATAGGATTTTTATTGGCTATCGCTAGGCGATTTTATTCTATTGGAAAGATCTTCATATGTTCTGGCCCGCTTAATCAAGACTGATTTCAACCACACTATTTTTCTTTTCTTTTTCTTCTTCTTCTTCTTCTTCTTCTTCTTTTTGCTTTCTTTTTATTACATGATTTTTATAATATCTTCCTATATATAATGAACAGTATTTTTTATTACTCATAATCTTTTGATAACCTCCTCCTTTATATAATAGGCAACTGAGTAATAACAAAATTTAAACAACAAGACCTTGCTCATAGTGCTAATATAATTTCAGAGAATTCTATAATACTACAACTCATGTTCTTTAATGAACAGCTTACTAATGAAAAAATATATAAAAGCAACAAAAATCTTGTGAACACGATATATTTTCATAATTGTAATACAGCAACCGAAGTTCTTTGCCAGTCATTCGAAAGGGTATTTTTTTTTTTTTTTCAAAAGTTTTGTTTTACTTAATTTTGTTATTGTTTCTCATGCACTTTTGCGCTGGTTCCAAATATGTACTTGCTTTTCTTCTTCCATCGATCATTTTAGTGATATAGAAAATTATACTAATATGAAGAAATGTTTGGTGTACGGAAAACACACAATTGTCGCTTACAAGTTTCTTTTTATTCAGGTTTATACTATAAATATTGACGTTCTTGACCATGGCTACAAGAGGATGCAGGAATTCACTAGATTCTGTTATGTATGTGGTTTCTATGTTGGACCTAAGCACATATCACATAAAATTATGAAAGGTGCGAAGTACTGGATTGCTGACTGTACTGTATTTTGGAATGAGTATGGGTGGCTATTAAAAACCATGGGCCCCTCATGTGATATGTGGAAGTTATCGATCAAATTTAGATGCATGGCTGAGAGGTGTAAGAAAAGTAATGCCATTTGTTTTGCCGAGTGTTTGGCGAGAGCCAAAAAATCATCTTGATGATTGCCATTTTTTGCATGATTGATATATCAAAGTACTGAAAAGTTAAGGGAAGAAAATCCCCTCCATATCCTTGTATTTTATCCTCTATTGCACCTGTGCCACATGATGATATCTTACTGGTTCCACGACCCCTAGAAAATGCAAGTAAATCTTATCAAATTGTGAACTCTATTCTTTGTAACAGAATCAATATTGAAATCTTCCAAATATTTAGCTGTTTTTTTGTAATACGATTACACATAAATTTCATGTCTATGTTCCAGCTGATAATACATTTTTTTAAGGTAGAGGATATGATGGAGGGTCTCATCAGGAGACTGGGAAGGTTGTGACAATGAAGAAATGGATTTTTTTCCAAGACTGAGTACCCGGCCACACTTTCCAAATCAACATGAACTGGATGAGCTCATTAGGAACTTGAGGCTCACTAGGTCAGGAGCTGAGCTTTTAGCATCCAGACTGAATGAATGGAATGGGTGGGAAGACTATATATCAACTTTTTTATACAGGGAAGCACCTTGAGGAATTCGAAGTATGTATTTTGATATAGGTGAGGATTTTTGCTTATTTCCGAATCAACTACTGGAATTGAACTCATTGAGACAATGGCGACTGTTCATAGTTCTACAAAAAGCCTCAAAGCTGTCTTAACTACATGATGGAAATCAGTATCCATCTCTGCCTATAGCATACTCGGTGTAGATGAAGGAAGAATGTAACAATGTAAAAAGGGTTCTCGAAAAGGTAAACTATGATGAGTTTAAATGGGATGTTTGTGGTGATTTTAAAATGCTCCCCTTCTTACTTGGATTATAGGATGCGTACACCAAGTATTCATGTTTTCTTTGCCTATGGGACAGTCGGGCTGATAATGAATACTATCAGAAAGTGTAGTGGCCCCCTCGAGATGACTTGCAGCCAGGAAAACTCAATGTTATTAGACAGCCTCTTGTAGAGCCTGCCAAAGTATTGCTACCCCCACTTCATACAAAGCTTGGTTTGGTCAAAAAGTTTGTGAAAACATTAGATCATGGTGGAAAGGCATTTCAAGAGATTCGTCTACTCTTTCCAAAACTATCAGAGGCCGAAGTTAAGGGTGGTATATTTACTGGTCCACAAGTAAGGAAAATGATGAAGTGTATGCAATTTGAGAATGCAATGAGTGATGTCGAAAGAGAGGCGTGGTGTGCATTTCGAGATATAGTTAATGGATTCCTTGGTAATAAAGATCCAAACTACATGCCTCTCATAGCAAAAATTTTGGAAACTTTTAAGAACTTAGGATGTAGGATGTCGTTCAAAGTTTTTTTTTCGTTCACATTTTTAAGTTGGGAGGAGTCAATGAAGAGCATGGTGAGACGTTCCACCGGGACATTGCTGCAATGGAGAAAAGGTGCCAAGGAAAATGAGACACTGCCGTGATGGGAAACCATATATGGTCACTGGTTCTTAAAGATCAAGAAGCTCACAGTAGGAAATCACGCTCATCAATACGTTTCTAGCGGGCTCTTATAACCGTATCATATGCTTTTATACTTATATTTTCTCATTAGCTTAAAAAGGTAATACAAGGACAAAATAGCTAATAATCATAGGCAGTACGAATATGCTAAATACAGTGTAGTATCGGAGTTCATTATAGTTTGTTTTGCATGTAAAACTTCAGCTATTTTTTTAAATAACCTTCAAAACAATAAAAACATTTAAAGAAACAAAACTGGTGTGAACTAGTGTATAATTCGCCCAGTGTGATGCAGCCTTCGGCTCAAGAGTCGCCAACAATTTGTCCAGTGTGACGCTGCCTTTGGAGAGACGTCCTCAGTTCGTAGACCTTACTAAGGCATACCCGATCTTCTTAGGGATAGCTTTTTAACCAGACACCTGCCACGTAAATAATCGTTCATAGTACTGAAAAAAAATTGAGATAGCTAGCTATGTTTTCAAACGAAGCATTTCGAAAAAGGTATGTTTGCAAACGAAACCATTTCGAAAAAGGGGATCTGTCGAGACACACCAGGTGGTTGTTAGAATAATTTGTTCTCGGTTTATGGTTTCTTGGGATTATGACTCCATGCAGCCTCACTACTCTAGCAATATTTCTGAATACGACCTTTTCTTAGGATCATGCGTGTGGTGAGACAAGATGTCAAGACGAACAAATAAAGTGAATTGTCTCAGGATCTCCCTAAGGTAATTGAAGACACTCTCCCGTGAGCGTGGGTGGACGAGACGGGGGACGATGAAGGTAAATCGGAATTTGTATGCGCGGAAGCAGAAGGAAGGTCAACTCTTGAGAGAAAATGAACAAATGCCGGGTTGAGAGGCTGCAATGGAAGTAATGTTTATGGGACCTTTAAAGAGAAGCCCTCTGGTGGCTGGGATGGGAACCTCGTCGAGGTGGGTGTTGTATTCGTTTTATTTATTCATATGTTTATCTATGCATCTGTCCATCTATTCACGTGTTTGTTTGTTTAGTATATTTATTGATTCATTTGTACGTTTGAATATTCATATCTTTATTCACCTATTCATTTATTCATTTATCTATACATTTGTTTATCTATTTATCCATACAAATATTTAATTATCCATGCATCATTGTGTGTGTTTATCTACTTATTCATGTTATTCATTTGTAATTTCAATAATGGATGCGATAAGTATGCAGTCAGTAGGGACCACAATGAGCCAGATGAAAAAATAAAAAGATGAAAGTTGAAATGGAAGATAAACCGAAAATAAATATGTAACAACATATCGCACTGTTAATTCCTTTTTTTTTTTTTTTTTTTTTTTTTTTTTTTTTTTTTTTTTTTTTTTTTTTTTTTTTTTTTTTTTTTTTTTTTTTTTTTTTTTTTTTTTTTTTGACTTCTTGTCCACGTTAGAAAACATGACATTTGTGACGAATGTGATTTACAAGGATCGTTGGGAGTTGACAACAAAGAGCACTGCTGTTGGGAAGAGAACCCTGGACTGCTGCTAAAACCTATCCGACCCGACTCGAGCTTAGTAAAAAGAAAAAAAAACACATAAATGTAAACTGAGGGTTTACTGATTATCTCTCTACTCACGCACTCTCGTCTGGCCCGGGCGCTGAAGTGGGGAGGGGAGGGGGGTCGAGGGGGCTAAGGGGGGTAGCGACAGGGGCTCGAAGGAGTGAGGAGGTGAAAGAGCTGGGGGTGGAGGGGGACAGTAGTCCAAACAGGAACAGGAAGCGAGAGAACTCTGAGGAGGTTTTGGAGGCGAAGGAGAGGGAGGGAGGGAAAGGCGGAAAGGAGGAGAAAGGAGGGAGAGGGAACCAGTGATGACTGGAGGGCTGGTGGAGGGGGAGAGGTGGAGGAAGAACTTATTGAAAGGGAAAGGGAGAGGGGGAACTAAGGAGAAAACGGGGAGGTTGAGGCAGGGTGGAAGGGGTGAGGAGGCGAGGGAGGAAGTATGTAGGGAAATGAGAGAGAAGGAGAAGGTGGAGGAAATAGAGAGGGCAGTACTCGATGTGACAAGGGAGGTAGTAAAAAAAATATTTGGGTGATGGAGGTGGTGGTAGAACCAGGAGGAACCTGTGGTTTCAGACGTGCCAGAAGCGAAAGGAACCCTATCTATGCCTTCGTCAGGAGGACTCACAAAGGGGACGGACTCACGGGATAGGGACGAGATTGGGAACAAGTTCCCCGGGAGGATTGCTGGGTCGAGGGGGCGAAGTGTGATAAGACGGGGACATCGAGGGGGCGAGGGTCTCCGAAGGGACCTGGGGGGGGGAACCTTGGGGGAACCCTGGGGGCACTGGAGGACCTCTGAGAAAAATCGGAGATGAAAAAGAAATCTGAGAAAGATTAGCTAGGCGAGGGGTCGACCCTCCTGCGCAAGAACTGGGCGAGGTGATACGATTTGGAATCAACACAGAGTGCCAGTGCTGAATACAATAGATAGTGCCACTGTAGAATACACTGTCAGTGCCTCATACAATAAATAGAACCAATATCGATTACAATAATTAGTGCCTGCCGAATGCAGTAGCTAGTGCCAGTGTAGAATACAGTAATTCGTGCCGGGGCCTCATTTAATTAGTATTTACAGTGACGAACACAATAATTAGTGTCTGCCGAATACAATAGTGTCAATGTAGAATATAGTAATTCGTGTCAGTGACTCATTTAATAAGTAGTGCCAATGACGAATACAATAATTAGTGTCAGTGTAGTATACAATAGATAGTGTCAGTGCAGAATTTGTGTCAGTGACTCATTTAATAAGTGGTGCCAATGACGAATGCAATAATTAGTACCATTACCGAATACAATATTTAGTGTCAGTGTTTAATGCAATAGGTAGTGCCAATGTTGAATACAATAACTATTTGCAGTGCCTCATGTAATAATCAGTGTTAGTGACGAATACATTGGTTACTGTTAGTGCCGAATACATCAAATGATGCCAATACTGAATACGGTAATCATTGTCAGTGTTTAATGTAATAAGCCGTGGCACAGTGATGCACGTAGATGCAAACGCAAGAGCCTATACATCCTACAGTCTGATCTTATTTATTTTCCGCCTTCACACAAGAATCTAAGTATATTTCTCAGGAGGTCTTTGTATATTTTCTACTATTCTAACTATGTATTATTTACATTATTAATTTATTCACATAATTACATTATGATACCTATTTCTATCTATATTATCATTACATTTACATATTTGTTTGTATGCTTTATTCACATTATTATATTATAACACTAATTATTTTTACTTACATTATTAATATGTTTACATATTAGGTTCTCTGCATTATTTACATTATCAATTTATTTATGATTACATTACACTGATTGTTTTCTTATTACGGTATACATTTACATATTAGTTTCTATGTGCTATTTACATGATTTATTTTTTACATAATTACATTACACTATTTTATACTTACATTTTAATTACGTGTACACATTAGTTTCTTTGTGTTATTTCCATTTTTTTTTTCATTATTACATTACACTAACTATTTTGTCCTTACATTATACACTTACACATTAGTTTTCATATTTCATTTACATTATTTATTTTTACATTATTACATTGCACTAGTTATTTTATACTTTATTTACATGATTTTTTTTTACTTCAATAAATCACACTAATCATTTTTACTTACACTGTTATTAGTACATTTACATATCAATTTGTATGTGTTTTTCACATTATTCATTTTTTACATTATTACATTACACTTTAGGGTCTATATGGGGCGCCCCTACGGACCAGAGCCACACATCATTTTGGCTGTGACAGAGGAAAAATCTGTTCATAGAGAAATGATGGCACTTTTATTCTACGACTGTCCCTCCGTTATGCTGTCCCCCAACCCCTTGTTACTGTCCTGTACAATTTCTCTGAATATTCATTTCCTTTTTCGCCTACCTTCCCTGTGGTGGGGGAAAAGAATACTGCCACCAAGTAATTCCACTTGGATTGTAAGAGGCGAGAAGAAAGGGACGGGGATTGGGACTAGGCATCCTTCTCCTTGTAGCCCCACAGGGGACATTCCTAAAAGAAAAAGCAAAGGCATAAGAGGGTCTGGGAGTTTTCCGACCAGCACCCTAAGGTTTGGGTCTTTTAATGTGCGTGGATGTGGTACAGATGAGAGTAAAAGGGAAGAGATAGGTAGTATGTTTGTGAGAAGAAAGATGGATGTGTTGGCTTTGAGTGAAACTAAGCTGAAAGGGAAGGGTGAGTGTAAGTTTGGGAGTGTAAGTGGGAGGTTATCAGGAGTGAAGAGAGGGCGAGGGAGGGAAGGGGTGGCTATACTAGTAAGTGAAGAGATAGGTAAACGTGTAGTGGAGTGGAAGGAGGTTTCCTCAAGGATAATGTGGATGAAGGTGAAACTGGGAAAGGAGATGTGGGTTTTTGTAAGTGCATATGGGCCTGGCAGTGAGAAGAGCGTAGAAGAAAGGGAGGCTTTTTGGATAGATTTAAATGAGTACATAGAGGATTTAGGAAGAAATGGCAATGTAATAGTACTGGGAGACCTTAATGCTAGGGTAGGAAAATATCCAATTTATGGAATGGTTGGGAATTGTGGAGTTCCAGGAAAGAATCGTAGTGGAGAGTTGATGGTGGAAATGTGTCTAGAAAGAGAGTTGATGATAGCAAATACAGTGTTTCGGAAGAAAGTCAAGCATAAGTACACATGGGAGAGGGTGGTGGATGGAAGGGTGGTAGATAGAGCGTTAATGGACTATGTAGTGGTAAATAGGATTATAATAGGAAGAGTTAAGGATGTGCATGTGCTAAGGGGAGAGGATGGGGGAATATCAGATCATTTTTTGGTGGAAGGTAAGTTGAGAGTGGAGGATAGATGGAGAAAGAGGAAAGGGACAAAAGGTAGGGAGGTGCTTAGAGTGAATTCTTTAAATGAAAAGGAAAAGGAGAGGGAGTACAAGAAGCTGAAGGAGGAGAGGGAGAGAGTGAAGGAGAGAGTAGAGCTAGGTGTGGAGGAGGAATGGGGATGGTTTAAGGACGGAGTCACAAAGTGTGCAAAGATGATGTGTGGAACAAGAAGGACAGGGGGAAATAGAAGAAAGGGTATTGGATGGTGGGATGAGGAAACAAAGAAGGTTGTAGAAGAGAAGAAGCGAGCTTTCACAGATTGGTTACAAAATAGGACGAGGGAGTCATATGAGAGGTACAAAGAAAAGAAAAGAGAAGTAAACCAAAAGGTAAAGGAGGCAAAGAGGAGAGCAGATGTGAAATGGGGTAAGAGTATGACAGAAAATATTGAAAATAATAAAAAAATGTTTTGGAAAGAAATTAAGAGAAGAAGAGGAGGCGAATCAAGTAGAGAAGAAAATGTAAAAGGTGCAGATGGAGAGATGATAATGGAAGAGAAGGCAGTAAGGGGAAGATGGGTAGAATATTTTAGGGAGTTGCTAAATATGAAGGAGGATAGGAAGGGAAAGATAGCTGCAGTGGGAAATGCTGGGAAAATGACCGTGATGAGTGAGGGAAATGGAGGAGAAATAAGGAAAGATGAAGTGAAAGCAGCTGTTAGGATGATGAGAGCAGGTAAGGCACCTGGGTTGGATGGATGAGATGCAGAATGTCTAAAAAAAGGAGGTACAGTGATGGTGGACTGGCTGGAGAGGTTATTTAATGTTTGCTGGAGAGAGGGTAGAGTGCCGGAGGACTGGAGGAGTGCCTGTATAGTTCCACTTTACAAGGGAAAATAAGACAAGTGTGAATGTAGTAGTTTCAGTGGGATTAGCTTATTAAGTGTAGTTGGGAAGGCATATGGGAGGATCTTGATTGAGAGGATTAGGAGAGGAACAGAAGGAGTAATTGGTGAGGAACAGTGTTGATTTAAGACGGGTAGTAGTTGTGTAGATCAGATTTTTGTGGTAAGACAGATATGTGAGAAAGCTATAGGAAAGGGGAAGGATGTTTTTTGGGCCTTTATGGATCTGGAAAAGGCTTACGACAGGGTAGACAGAAAGGCACTGTGGGAGGTTTTGAGGATATACGGGATAGGAGGAAAGCTTCTAGGAGCTGTCAAGAGTTTTTATGAGAGTAGTAGAGCTTGTGTCAGGATTAGATATGGAGAGAGTGAGTGGTTCAAGATAAAGGTGGGACTTCGTCAAGGATGCGTTATGTCGTCATGGCTGTTCAACTTATACATGGATGGGGTAGTGCGAGAGGTAAATGCAAGGGTAGTGGGTCAGGGATTGGAGATGGTTAAAGAAAATGGAGAAAAGTGGGAGGTGAGCCAGCTGTTGTTTGCGGACGACACTGTGCTAGTGGCAGGATCGGAGGAGGAATTGAGGAAGTTGGTGACAGAGTTTGGGAGAGTGTGTGATAGAAGAAAGCTGAAGATAAATGTGGGTAAAAGTAAGGTGATGAGATGTACAAGGGGTGAAAGTGGCAGTAATCTGGAAGTGAGCATTAAGGGAGAGCGACTGGAGGAAGTGGATAGTTTTAGATACTTGGGTGCAAATGTAGCAGGAAAAGGTGGAGTGAAGGTGGAGGTAGAATGTAGATTGAGAGAAGCGAGTAAATACCTTGGTGGATTAAAAAGTGTAATGAGGAATAGACATTTAGGAATGGATGCTAAGTAAGGTGATGAGATGTACAAGGGGTGAAAGTGGCAGTAGACTGGAAGTGAGCATTAAGGGAGAGCGACTGGAGGAAGTGGATAGTTTTAGATACTTGGGTGCAAATGTGGCAGGAAAAGGTGGAGTAAAGGTGGAGGTAGAATGTAGATTGAGAGAAGCGAGTAAATACCTTGGTGGATTAAAAAGTGTAATGAGGAATAGACATTTAGGAATGGATGCTAAGTAAGGTGATGAGATGTACAAGGGGTGAAAGTGGCAGTAGACTGGAAGTGAGCATTAAGGGAGAGCGACTGGAGGAAGTGGATAGTTTTAGATACTTGGGTGCGAATGTGGCAGGAAAGGGAGGAGTGGAGGTGTAGGTAGAGTGTAGATTGCGAGAAGCGAGTAAATGCCTTGGTGGATAAAAAGTGTAATTAGAAATAGACATTTGGAAATGGATGCCAAGAGAAGATTATATGAAGGAGTGATTGTGCCAACAGCACTGTACGGGACAGAAACATGAAATATAAGAGAGGAAGAGAGAAGAAGTTTGAATGTGTTTGAGATGAGGTCCCTGAGAAGTATGATTGCGGTTACTAGGCTGGATAGAGTGAGAAATGAGGAAGTGATGAGGAGAACAGGGGTGGAAAGGGGGTTGGGAGATAGGGTTGATGAAAGAGTATTAGGATGGTTTGGTCACAAGGAAAGAATGAGTGAGGAAAGACTAGTAAAAGAGGTATGGAAGGCAGATGTGGAGGGAGTGAACATGAGGGGACGTCCTAGGGTGAGGTGGATGGATTGGGTGAAGGGGGCTTTGGGGAAGAGGAGAATGTCTGTTGAGGAAGGATGGGAGAGGACAGAAGACAGGGGTGAGTGGAGAATGGTTGCATATGGATGATGTTGTGATGCATGAGGTGGAATGGGCGGGGGATGGGGGGTGAGGTAGTGTGTGTGAGCAAATTTTGACGCAGCCCGAAAGGATTTCTCCCCGTCTTCTCCTTTATGCATGGGGGGACGGAGAGGGGGGGTCGCCGATTTAATGAAGCGGCCTTGCTGTGGATGTGCTGTGTCTTGTGACACTGCTTCTGACCCAGGGCAGTGGGGACAAGGTGCAGGGATGACCCGTCATCCAGGAGGTGCAAAGATGAGAGGGAGGGTGGAGGGGTGTGAAGTGTATTCAGGGATGGAATGGGTGGGAATGATTTTATGCCTTTTCCGTTTTGGCTACCTCCCTTGTAAGGGGGAAAAAGCCTTGGTATATGTATGTACATTACACTAATTTTTGTACTTACATTATTATCACATTTGCATATTAGTTTCTATGTGTTATTTACATTATTTATCTTTTACTTTATTACATTATAATAATGACTTTGTACCTACATTACTATTACATTTACATATTATTTCTGTGTGTTATTTACATTATCTATTCATATTATTACATTACACTAATTATTTTGTACTTACATTATTAATACATCTACATAACAGTTTCTATGAGTTATATCTATTTTTTTTACATTATTATATTATGCTAATTCTTTTTATTTATATTATCATTACATTTACATATTAGTTTCTATGCGTCGTTTATAGTTTTCATGTTCGTTAATAGCGCCTCTCTAATTCGTTTTATCAAAGTTGTCACGTGATCATTTTGTTCATCATAGTTTTCTTCTTATGACTTTCTCACCCATGTGTTGGTGGCGTAATCGGAAGCGTGCTTGTCTCGCATTCAACTAGTTGTGGGTTCGAGTCTCACATTCCTCTCCGATTCCCAGCAGTGACTGACCCACCACGAAAGACCAAATGCATAATATGGCAAAGGTGACGGCTTCGGCCGCAGCTACTCGACCCTCTTGGCGCAAACTCTTTCATTTTCCTCTTTGGTCACTTTTTATTACCAACATGTTCTTCGTTTTTCCTCTAAATTTGCTAGAATACGAATCAGTTGCCATCTTGGTTTCTAGTATTCTGTCTTTTTTCATTTAGTTTATTACAGATTGTTTGGTCAAGGGTCTAACTTGGAGTCTAACTTACAAATTCAGAATTTGTTGCCGTTGTAGAAAGTTCATTTTCATCTATTTTTTTCAAACTCTCTGCTGCCTCTTCTTCTTCTTTTTTTGTATTTATTTATCTTAAAATTGATATATCTTCTTATTTTCTTTATCTTGTATAAATGCATTTTTATCAATCTATCTACATTTCTAGATCATCATTTATTAATCTATTTCTTTATTCATTTATCTATTCATTTATTCAATCATCCTTTCATTTATTCATTTATCTATTCATTTATCTATTTACTTATTTGTCGATATGTTTATTTATTTACTCGTTTATTTGTTTATTTATTCCTTAATTCATTTATCTATTTATTCATATATCTATTCATTTTTAGTACGACAGATAAAGATATCAGTAACCTCTTCTTTATACGAGTACATCTATCATGACACGACATACTTGTATACATCTTGGGACGCTTAACGTCCTCCGTAAAGAGTGCCTCTACAACTCTGAGCCTTTGTGGGTCCTTTGCATCGGGGCCCTAAATGCCATTCAGGCCACAAACATGTCCGCAGTGAAGCGACATACTGGATGTTTATCACGCCACCATTTACATCTGTTGTCCCAATTTGGTGCGGAAGCAATGTGTGTGTGTACGTGTAGTGTGTGTGTGTGTCTGTTTGTGTGGTGTGTGTGAGTGTGTGCGTGTGTGTGTACGTGCGCGCATGTGTATATGTGTGTTTGTGAATGTTTATGTGTATGTGTGAGCGTATGTGTGCATGTGTATGTGTGTGTCTGTGTGTGACTGTGTGTGTGTGTGTGTGTGTGTGTGTGTGTGTGTGTGTGTGTGTGTGTGTGTGTGTGTGTGCGTGCGCGCACGTGTGTATGTGCGTTTGTGAGTGTGTATGTGTGAGCGTATGTGTGCATGTGTGTGTATGTGTGTGTGTGTGTGTGTGTGTGTGTGTGTGTGTGTGTGTGTGTGTGTGTGTGTGTGTGTGTGTGTGTGTGTGTGTGTGTGTGTGTGTGTGTGTGTGTGTGTGTGTGTGTGCGCGCGTGTCAAATGTGTTCTAGTAATTATGAAATCCCCACTCCATTGTTCATCCGCCCCTCTTCCGTTCTCTCCTTCTCCACTCTCTCCTTCCCTCCCCACATCCGCCCCCCTCTCTTCCACTGCCCCCCCACACCTTTCTGCCCCCCCCCCCCGATCCCTTCCGTATCCTCTGCAGATATTTACGAGAGGTGCTTTGGGGCACCTGACGCATATTAGGTGGTGTTATGTGGCAGGTGGTTTGTGACAGACAGAGAGACGAAATTGAAAAAGCTGTAACTGAGCGTCTCCTGCTGTAAACACATCACATTGTCGGTCGATAATATATTTTGCTTCATACCAGGACCTCACAAGTAAATTATTATTAAGAAAACATGGTGTAAATATATATATATATATATATATATATATATATATATATATATATATATATATATATAGATATATATATGTATATAGATATGTATATATATATATATATATATATTATACATATATGTACATATACATATACATATATATACATATATATACACATATATATATATATATACATATGTATATACATATATATATTATATATATATATGTATATATATATATATATATATATATATATATATATATATATAAAAATATATATATATATATGTATATATGAGTAAGGTGGAAGAAGAAGATACGGGACTATGACTAAGTTTATTCCTGACCGGTTTCACTTAGAGCTTCTTCAGATGAAGCTGGCGGTATACATAGAAGACCCGACACCGGAATCCTAACAGCTAGGCAGGGGACGCGGGTGGGATGAATAAATGATTAATCTGCCGAAAATAAATTGAACCGTGTGTGTGTGCGTGTGTGCGCGCACACACACGTACACACACACACACACACACACACACATACACAGACACACACACACACATGTGTTTCCCAAATCATGAATTAGAATAAGTAAAAATTTAAAAGTAGAGTGAGCTGACGTGAGTGTAGAATGTGTGAAACCTGCCGGACAATAGATCATCGGATATTTCCCCCACCGAGCTAGGTCGGCGCCGTCCTTGCGTTGCTCCTAATGGCTGCGTATTTCAGTATGTATTTTGACCATTTTATATCCCCTACTTTTTGGTTCATGTTGTCCTCGGCAGCTATGTATAGGGCCTCAATTTCCTTTCTCCGTCTTCTTGCTAGGCCTTTTCTTAACACTTTTTTCCTCTTGCCAGTAGGACAGATGATTTTTTTTTTTTTTTTTTTTGTCTACGTGGCCCACCAGCGCATTTGAGAGGAAATGGTTTCTCAAATCTACCTTGTGTTCTCTTATTCTCGTTTGGAGACATCTATGGCTCTCGCCAAAGTACGCCTTCTTACATTTGCTACAGGGAATCTTGTAGACCATACTTAGGTCGTTACTTTCGTAGTTGGTGTTACCAAGTGTTTTATTTTCTTACCTGTGAGTGTAAGACTAGATCCCGGAACAATTAAGCATTGTCTGTCCTGTTTGACTGGGTCCTTACGTTGTCTGATGTTTTGTGGTTTCTTGAGGGCGATGGACAAAAACGAATCTGGATAGCCCAATTTCCTAAAAAAAAAATAAAATAAAATAAATGAATGAGATTTCTTCGTCGAGGAACTTCTGGCTGCAAATTCTCTGAGTGGAATCCCCGGCTCGTGTATCTTAGGAAGTCTTCTTCTGAAAGGTGTAAAAAAGATGTGCATGGATTGGACAGGAGATCTTCCATTTTTTTGGATGTACTCTATCTTATTTAGAATTACCACACCTCCGCCTTTGTCTGCCGTCGTGACTATATATATCACAAACACACACACACACACACACACACACACATATATATATATATATATATATATATATATATATATATATATATATATATATATATATATATATACATACATATACATAAACTAGTCAAATTACCCGCGCGTTGCTGCGGGCACGTGATGATCATTTTAATTTTGATAGAATTTGTGGAGAAAAGTTACATGTATCAATATAACTCAATGGAAAAGGTAACACAAATAAGATGTTAAGAAAGTAAGAAAAAACAATTTGAGGAGGGGGACACCCTTTCATTATCTTTGAACTCGAATATATTACCGCTCGCGAAAAAGTAAAATAAGAATAAGCATTTGGTAAAATTATACATTCATTTTACATTTGCATGCTTTCTCCTTACAAAGGCTATCATAGTTTGTGGCAACATTAATTTCACAAATATAAACAATATTTATGAACACATACAATGGTTTGTTTATTCATAGTAATTTTTGTCACAAAAATGCCAATGGTGTTAAGGGGAATCTACAGTAGTGGCGTGTTACCCCACCATACCCCTTTAACCCTTAACCCTAGCCAAAATAATATATTTTTTAAATAAAATATAGTTATCCAAGTACCTGGAGTGATAAGGTATCAGAATATATATGGTTATGGGGGTCTATCTCCAAAACCCTAGGATGAGTTCGTGAACAAACAAACAGACAGACAGAAGCTACTACTTTATTATAGTATATATACATATATATATATGTGTGTGTGTGTGTGTGTGTGTGTGTGTGTGTGTGTGTGTGTGTGTGTGTGTGTGTGTGTGTGTGTGTGTGTGTGTGTGTGTGTGTGTGTGTGTGTGTGTGTGTGTGTGTGTGTGTGTGTGTGTGTGTGTGTGTGTGTGTGTGTGTGTGTGTGTGTGTAATGGCGTCAGGACCAAATGGGGTTTAGGCAAATGTCTAAAAGGCCAAATTTCTGGTTAAACCTGGTTTAGAAATTATTTCCCAGCTGGAATAAGATCACGCTTTACGAATTGTATTTTAACGGAAATTCCTTGGTAATCTTCAACTCTGATTTTGACTCGCTATCCTTCGGGTTCTGTACAGAAAGCCTCTTTTGGTGGATCTGCATTACGCGAGTCTGTTTGCAAATTTATTTAATTTCCTGAAGAAATTTTTTTACTCTTACGTGGATTTTTTATTAGCTTTAGATTTTCGCGGATGAATGAGCAAATGTGTTGTTTTTTTTTTCGTGTTTCATTGCTTTCGCAAGCTTTCGTTTTGGTTTTATTTTATGGTAATATTTGCTCACGGTGTTATTTCTGAAACATTTTCCTCCGCACTATAGGGCTTTCTCCACCAATTTCAAAATTGAACTTTTAACCCAAATCTACCTGATGGTCGCGCGGTAGCCTAGTGGATACCGTGTCGAACTATGAGCAGATGGTCGTGAGTTCGGTTCCCGGGACCCGCTTCGGGCTATGTAGCGTTGGTTCCCGACAGCCCTGGCGAGGCGGGGAGGCGACCAAACATGGGCCTACAAAGCCCAGCACCTTACCGTAGCAGACAGAACTTCACCCTAACTGGGGTTTCTCACTTCCCACTGCCTGGGAGTGAGATGGTGAGTGGAATGGGGAGTCTAACTAATGGCTCCTGAAGAAATATTGGTGTTGATTAACGATTCCCCAATGTATTCAGCCAAACATGATCATTGAACATAGATTTAAGGTCGGAAAAGGTACTGAAAGTCATTGAACATAGATTTAAGGTCAGAAAAGGTACTGAATGTCATTGAACATAGATTTAAGGTCAGAAAAGGTACTGAATGTCATTGAACATCGTTTTAAGGTCAGAAATGTCATAAAGGTCATTTGATAGTTTTAAGGTTAGAACAGGTTAGAACAAGGTTAGAACGATTCCCCAATGTATTCAGCCAAACATGATCATTGAACATAGATTTAAGGTCGGAAAAGGTACTGAAAGTCATTGAACATAGATTTAAGGTCAGAAATGTCATAAAGGTCATTTGATAGTTTTAAGGTTAGAACAGGTTAGAACAAGGTTAGAACGATTCCCCAATGTATTCAGCCAAACATGATCATTGAACATAGATTTAAGGTCGGAAAAGGTACTGAAAGTCATTGAACATAGATTTAAGGTCAGAAATGTCATAAAGGTCATTTGATAGTTTTAAGG
>NC_134805.1:45666249-45668749 GCF_046742065.1 Oratosquilla oratoria | reverse complement strand
CCTTCATCCCTTCCCCCTTTCTCCTTCACCCCTTTCCCCTTTACCTCTTCCCCTTTTCCACCTTTCCCCTACCCCCTTTACCTCTTCCCCCTTTCCACCTTTCCCCTACCCCCTTTCCCTATTCCCCGCTTCCCCCTTACCCCCTTCCTCCCTTTCCCCCATTACTCCCCTTTCCCCAAACCGCCGTCATGTACATGAAATCGTCTTTTGTCTTCACCAGAATAATATCTCTGAAGGAAGCCAATGTACAGAGGATATCAATGTAGAGTCCTTCAACAAATAGAGTATGAAAGCTGGTAATGGACATTGATCTGCCTAGTGCAGGCCTTATGGTCTCCTGTAGACTCCTCCATTCTTGTGTTTTAATGTTCTTTTGAGAGCGGGGTTACACGGGCCTTTTGCTGTGTTTCTCTCTTCTTTCCTTCCTTCTCCCTTTCACTTTTTTTTTTTTTTTTTTTTTTTTTTTACTCTTTATATTTTCTGTTGCGGACCCGAGTTTGATCCCCAGTGGTAGCCAGCTAACAGGGCTGTCCCTGCACATAGGGCAAAGGTGCCGTTTTTACCCACCCATTCCCATTAAGAATCTTCCGAAGATGTCTGATCGTTTAAAGGGCTTAGCTTGTGGTTAACGCCCCCGTCACACTATCACGATTCTCGTCAAATGTTGTGAATTTGAAAACCTGGAAGACGACTTGGCTTACAGTATTCTAGACTTCCTTAAGTCTACAATCCAACAAAGAGTCTAATATCCGTATAGGTTTAGCTTCTCTTAGTTCGTAGTTTACCTTCTCGCCATGTGACGCAAAGTTGATTTGGCATTTGGAGATTCGAAAAATGAAAGAACGTAGCCCAAGTCGTTTCTACTCAAACAAACTCGTTTGAGTTTCGTATGTGTGAGCAGGGGTTGAAGACATATTTAATCTGCTTTCTTAACCTCTTTCTTAACCCGCAAACAACAGATGTCCATCGTTCCCCTAACTGAAAGTCATCCCCCCCAACTCCTTAGATTAATAAAATCATACGGCGTCACGAAGAACAAAACACAATTGTGTCACAATATTTATGCGTCTCTTTTAGTGCCTTGGTTTCGGTGGTACCTTGCATTACTGAGTTCCGGGTTCGATTCCACCGGCTACCGGTAACCTCTTCTCAGTAATCTCGTTCCTGAGATAATGATGGATCTAGCCGCACATAAGCGCTTCCTGTCGTATGATGACAGTGTTGAAGGAGTTTGGAATTTCGATGAGCACCCAACCACTAGTATGAGTGGGTTGCCCCTACCCGCCGTCCCTCCCCTTCGTGGTCTGGGACGTAAACAGTGGTCATCCCGCATTCCATAACGCGCGCATGCGTAGACAGCCTCACATCCTTTGACACGCAGACGTACGTGGCGATTCTATCCAGTTGAGGGGCCCGGCCGAGGCAGTGAACGGGACCTTGGGCGACCGTGACCCCGTTGCCTCTTGAGAGGACCTTTTCGGGTGAATAGAATTGCCTGACACCAGGGAGAAGTGTCTGTGAAGTGCGTTTCCGTATTGAAGAGTGGGAAACTTTGAAGTGTATTTAAGGCCCTGTTCACACTAGCGGTTTCAACCGCGGCGGTTCAATTACGATGTAAGTCAATGGAGGCGTTCACACACAACCGCACAGTTTTTCCTTGACTATGCGGTACCACCGCGGTTCAAACCATTAGTGTGAACAGGGCCTGAGAGTGGAGAACCTTAGAGGGTGCCACTGTATTGAAGAATCGAAAGCCTTGGACAGTGCCATACTGCTGTTTATCTTCCTCTATAGGCACTACAAACATCACCTCTCTGCTCCCATCTACCCCCTTCCCCATATTCCCCCCTTCCCCCATCTCCCACTTCCCACATCTCCCCCTTTCCCCCATCTTCCCCCTTCCCCATCTCCCCCTTCCCCCATCTCCCCCTTCCCCCATCTCCCCCCTTCCCCCATCTCCCCCCTTCCCCCATCTCCCCCCTTCCCCATCTCCCCCTTCCCCATCTCCCCCTTCCCCATCTCCCCCCTTCCTCATCTCCCCCTTCCCCCATCTCCCCCCTTCCCCCACCTCCCCCCTTCCCTCACCTCCCTATTCCCCCACCTCCCCATTCCCCCATCTCTCCTTCCCCATCTCCTCCCTTCCCCCATCTCCCCACTTTCCCCATCTCCCCTCTTCCCCCATCTCCCCTCCCCCCTCTCTATCCTTTGGCCTCACGATCTCGCCCCCTTGCGGCTTGGTGGCTTCGTGGCTTCGTGGCTTGGTAGCCTCGACTTCTCTTCCAGGTGGTCGTCACCAGTTACCGAAGTGACCTTCTGGCAGGCGGCCCAGCGTCCGGGGGAACCCGTTCGGGGCCAGATCCTCGTCACGCCTTTCATTCCTTTTCAGACACGCTTCCTCCCGAGGGGATTTGGATGTCATTCGATCACAGCTTCCGTCAAGGAAAGGCCACAAGGTGCCTTCAACTCTTTTACTGTTTCATTTACTGTTTAGTGCACAGTA
>NC_134805.1:45638749-45646249 GCF_046742065.1 Oratosquilla oratoria | reverse complement strand
CCTTCCTTCTTTTTACCCCTTCCTCCTCCCCCTCCTCCCTCTTCCATTCCTCTATCTCTCCCCCTCTTCCCTTTCCCTTTACACTCCCTCTTCTATCTCCCCCATCCTCTCTCCTCCATCTCTCCTCCTCTTCCCTTCCCCTTCCCCATCCCTCCTCCATCTCTCACCCTCCTCCCTCCCTTTCCTTCCTTCTTCCTCCATCTCCACCCTCCTCCATCTCTCCTCCTCTTCCCTTCCCTCCTCCATCTCCTTTTTCCCCTCCCCCTCTTCCCCTCCCTCCTCCATCTCCCCTCTCTTCCCTTCCCCCTCCCCCTCCTTCCTCCATCTCCCCCTTCTCCCCCTCTTCCTTTCCCTCATGCATCTCTCCTCTTCCTAACTCTACTTCCCCCTTCCTCCTCCTCCTCCTCCTCCTCCTCCTCCTCCTTCCTCCTCCTCCTCCTCCCTCCTCCCTCCTCCCTCCTCCATCTCTACCCCCCCTCTTCGCTTCTCCTTCCCCTTCTTCCCTTCATCTCCTCCCCCTTCCTTCTTCTCCCTCTCCCCCTGGACTTGTCGAGACCAATTTTGCTCACACGTGGGCTCTTTTTTTTTTTTTTTTTTTTAAGCTTTGATCAAGCTCTTAAAGTAGATATTGTTCTTGGCTGTTTTGCCCTTAAAGAGGACGTGCGGCTCTAAACACACGCATGTCTGTCTCCTCCTCCTCCTCCTCCTCCTCTTCCTCCTCCTCTTTCTCTTCTTCTTCCCTCTCCTCCTCCTCCTCCTCTTCTTCTTCCCTCTCCTCCTCCCCCTCGTCCTCTTCCTCCTTCTCGCCATGCTCCTTCTTCTCTTCCTCCTCCTCTTTTTCTTCCTCTTCCTCTTTTTCTTCCTTCTCCTCGTCCTCCTCCTCCTCCTCCTCCTCCTCGTCCTCCTCCTCCTCGTCCTCTTCCTTCTTCTCGTCATACTACTACAAAGGATTGTAAATGCGGACCATGCCGACAGGAGACCTTTTGGTCCATATCTAGGTCTTCTTTTCCTCTTCCTTCCTTTTTCCCTCCACCTTTACCACGTCTTCTTTCTCCTCCTTTTCTTCCTCCTTCTACCTCTCCTCTTCCTCCTCCTCCTCCTCCTCCTTTTTGCCTCCATCTTTCTTTACCTTCTCTTTCTCCTCCTTCTCTTATTCTTCCTTCTCTTTCTCCCTCTCCTTCTCTTTCTCTATCTCCTTCCTCTTCCTCTCCTCTCTTTTCTCTATCTTTCTTTACCATCTCTTTCTTCTCCTTCTCTTCCTTCTCCTCCTCCTCCTCCTCCTCCTCTTCCTCCTCCTCTTTCTCCTCCTTTTTCTCCTTATTCATCTCCTCATGCGTCTCTTCCTCCTCCTTCCTTTTCTCCTCCTCTTCTTCCTCCCCTCTTTCTCTATCTACTCTTCCTGTGGCTCTTCCTTTTCTTCCCTTTCCTCCTTCTCTTCTTTCTCCTTTTTCACCTTCCCTTTCTCCTTCTTCTCTTTCTCTTCCTTCCTCCTTCCCTCTGCTTCTCCTCCTCCTCTTGTTCTTCTTTCTCCTCCTCTTTCTTCCTTCTCTTTTTCCTGTTTTTCCTCATTCTACTCCTCCTCCTTTTCCTCCTCCCCCTCCTCGTTCTCCTCCCTCTCCTCTTTTCCTCTTCTTCCTCCTCTTCTTCATCTTAATCGTTCACCTCCTGGTAATCCTCATCTTAATCTTCCCCCTCCTCCTAATCCTGAATGTCATTCTTATCCTCATCCTCCTTCTCGTGTTTCGTTTTTCAAAAAATGTAATGTTTCTTTACGTGTTACAGTCAGTATATGTACATACTCTGCATTCATCAACTCCCTTTGTTTCATTTTCATTCTAACTTTATTTGATCTTATTTTCATTTTATAATCTGTATACTTGTTTTTATCTTTTCGTTTTACATTTGCATTCTTTTTTACTTTTACATTGTTTTATTTTATTTTATTTTTACTTTTATTTTGTTTTGTTTTTTAGTTCTATTTTGTTTAACTCTTTTCTTATTTTATTTTCTATTATTATTTTTGTTATGTATTTTTTTCATTTTCTGTTCTTCGTCTCGCTCTCACTTCCTGAGGCCATACTTAAAGACCTAATCGAAAAACTAAACTGCTACGCCGAAGAACCAGCAAGACGAAGACGGGGTCAGCCCATGAAGGGCCACAAAGGTATTACGCGACGCGAGATTTTGGACCTTAAGGTCCTAAACCAGGGGTCCTGGGGAGTAGGACATTGTTAGTGCAATCTAATTGGTCTTCACGTGGTCTCTCCGCAGGATTCCTTTCTGGGAGCAGTCTAGAGTTCATTAGTCAACCACAGGATGTCCTTAGAAAGCTTCCACCTTGGCCTCGGCATTGATCTGGCCATCATTTTCTTGGAACTAACAATTAAAAAAAGTTGATAGATAAATAGATAATGAATGAATACGTAAATAAATAAATAGGAAAATAAGTTTATAAAGAGATAAATGAATAAAATAAAATGAATAAATAGATCAAATAGAATGAATGAATATATAAAAGATAAATAAATAGGTAAATGATGAATAAGAAAATAATAGAAAAATAGATAATAGGTAAAATTACTGATTATAGAGTTCAGTCAGAACCGACTCGTGTCACCACCATGGTCCTGAATCACGTGTTGCAATCGTGATTGACTGTTATTACTTTCCCGAATGAGAGTTCAAAGTTCGTATATAGATA
Source organism: Oratosquilla oratoria (assembly GCF_046742065.1). Lineage (NCBI taxonomy): Eukaryota > Metazoa > Arthropoda > Malacostraca > Stomatopoda > Squillidae > Oratosquilla > Oratosquilla oratoria. The sequence goes on along the minus strand of NC_134805.1, from coordinate 45,643,548 downwards.
TCTATGTGTGTGTATATGTATGGTATATGCCTGGATCCCGTCCCTTATGTTTTCATCGGTCAAACCAAATGTGTGTGTTTGTGTGTGTGTGTGTGTGTGTGTGTGTGTGTGTGTGTGTGTGTGTGTGTGTGTGTGTGTGTGTGTGTGTGTGTGTGTGTGTGTGTGTGTTCACCTTGGTCTTTGGATCACGTGTTGGAATCGTGATCGACAGCTATTTCCCCCCCGGATGAGAGCTCAGAGCTCGTATAACCGATCTATGGGTAATGCTATGACCTTACACACACACACACACCCAACTCCCCGCCCACGAGAGTTGAAGTAATGACTCGAAGAGCAGCGATACTGAAATAATTTCAGCCCTGGGCAGGATTCGAACCAGGTACCTCCGGCACCGCCGTACTGACAGTCTGGGACTCTACCAACCGCGCCACCGAGAGAGAGAGAGTGTGTGTGTGTGTGTGTGTGTGTGTGTGTGTGTGTGTGTGTGTGTGTGTGTGTGTGTGTGTGTGTGTGTGTGTGTGTGTGTGTGTGTGTGTGTGCGCGCGTGTGTGTGTGTGTGTATGTGCGTGCGTGCGTGCGCGCGTGTGCGACCTTCTTTCTTCTGAATTCAGCCTTTGACATGTGTCGGTTCACTTTATCTCCATCTGAACGTCATCTGTCGGGAAGTGGGGAAAACTTATTGTTTTTAAATCTACTTAAAGCGATCTTTATCGTGTGCTGCGCCAGTGCTGAGGAAAAAGGCGAAAAAAGTTAATGACTATGTAAATATGTTTTATCTATGTAATTATCTAATTATTGATATATTTCTTTACATTTTCAATTTTTCAATTTTCTGTTTTTTAAGAATCTCTGTGACAAAATCGTCTTATGCTCGCCAGAATAAAAGCCTACAAAGGACTTTTTGATAGCCAAAAGCTTCGAGAAAATAACCCTTATATTCATAGAAAATAAGGTCGAAAGTTCTTTGCAGGCATTAACATAAAGGGGCCCTAAAATTTACTTTAATAACTTTGATCAACAATGTAAATTTGTCCCAAGGAAAACAATAGCTTTATCTTACGTTTTTGCATGCAGAATCCAAAAATAATATCCTTTTTTTATTACCTACAGTTTTTGTGTTCCACGGTATGTTACGTGTATTACGTAGGATAAATTTCAGTCAAACTGTTGACAACACTGAGTTTGGCAACACTGCCTGAGATTGTTATGTATTTTCAGCCAATCCGTTCTTCAAGTGAACCACATTTATTGAGTCAGGGAGATCTGAATGATCTTGTGCGGGATTTAAACTTGTCAAAAAAGCAATCTGAACTTCTTGCTTCCAGGTTAAAGGGCTGGAATCTTCTCCAGAAAGAATCCAAAGTTAGTTTTTATCGTAAGCGACATTGTGATTTTGAACAGTTTTTCTCACTTGAGGATGGTGTGGTGTTTTGCAATGATGTATATTCTGTTATGGAGGAACTTAACCATAAATATGACAGGAATGAGTGGCGCTTGTTTATTGACTCTTCAAAAGTGAGCCTGAAAGCTGTTTTGCTCCACAATGGAAATAAGTTTCCTTCTGTTCCTCTGGCCCATGCAGCTAACATGAAGGAAACATATGAGAGTATGAAGCTTCTATTGCAAAAAATTAAGTATGAAGAACATAAATGGAATATCTGTGGTGACCTAAAGGTTGTGGCACTTTTACTTGGAATGCAGCTGGGTTACACAAAGTTTTGTTGCTTTCTCTGTGAGTGGGACAGTCGGGATAAGAAAAATAATTATGAAAATAATGTGTGGCCGATACGATCTCTGAATGTCGTCAATCCTCCTCTTGTTGATTCAGAAAAAAATTATCTGCCTCCTTTGCATATTAACCTAGGGTTGGTGAAAAATTTTGTTAAAGGTATGGATAGAACAGGAAAGGGATTGACATATATGAAAAATATGTTTCCTAGAGTAAGTGACGCAAAGATCAAAGGTATTTTTGTTGGACCACAGATTAAGGAGCTGATGAGAGACCAGAATTTCGATGAAGAGCTAAATGATCTTGAAAAAGCTGCATGGCTGTCATTTAAGAAAGTTTGCGCAGAGTTTTGGGGGAATAACAAAGCAAATAACTATTCTCAAATCGTAAAAGAGCTACTGACATCCTACAAAGCCTTGGCATGCAATATGAGCCTAAAAATCTACTTCCTAGACTCTCACTTGGACTTTTCCCCTGCAAATCTTGGCGCCGTCAGTGACGAGCACGGTAAGAGGTTTCAACAGGACATTATGAACATGGAAACACGGTATCAAGGAAATGGAGCTTTTCAGTGTTGGCTGATTACTGTTGGACACTAAGAAGGGATCTCCCAGAAGCAAAATACACACGAAAATCATATATTTCTATATTTTAGAGGTAAGTTTCACTGAAATATCAGACTCATTTATTAGTTATAATTGTTTATAATCTAATATGCTATCACAGAAACACTATTGTATAAAAATTCTGAAAACATATTTGAAATCACCGGAGAAAATTCTATCATTTTCCCCTCCTTTTGCATGTGTATTTTATTTAATCTTAATCAATTTTATTGACCAGTGTAATAAAAAGCAAAAAAGTGGGACTTTTGTTCTTTTTCTTTTCTCCCTTCTTTCATTCTATTTCTCTGTTTTCATTATTTCTCCCTTGTTCCTTCAGCTTGTTTTTCATTTACTCTCTTCTCTATCTCATCCTTCTATCATATTTCTTTTTCTTTTTCTTTTTGTCTATCTCTTTTTCCGTCTTCCTCTCTCTCTCTATCTATCTATCTATCTATCTATCTATCTATATATATATATATATATATATAAATATATATATATACATAGATAGATATCAAATGACAGATGAGAGAGTTTGGGTGGTGGTAGTAAAACGAAGATGCTCTCGGAATAGGTTAAACTCTTACGTTACGACCACTTTGGTCTTCTTCAGAGAGTTGTTTACAGAAGCTTTTAAAAACACATTTTTTATCACTCCTGAGGGGCCTCTCGGTCAGGTCAGGGAGGTGAACATTTGTCTGGTGTTCTCAGCGAGTCTAGTATAAGGACACCTGCCACCTTTGATAAGCAGATAAATCCCTCTTTTCCATTAGTGTTTTCTTTTGCGTTTATGTATGCAGCTTCAATCGTTTTTCTTGTTTTCTTTTCATGACCCTTTCTGAGGACATTGGCCTCTTTCCAATGGGGAAGGTGGCCAAATTTGTCTGCATGCTGACACCACCCAAAATCTCTCATATATATATATATATATATATATAATATATATATATATATATATATATATATATATATATATATATATATATATATATATATATATCCCTCTCTATCTTTTTCTTTCTATATTTCTATCCATATATTTCTCTCTCTACTCTCTCCTCTCTCTCTCTCTATCTATCTATCTGTGTTTGTGTGAGTGTGTGTGTGAGTGTGTGTGTGTGTGTGTGTGTGTGTGTGTGTGTGTGTGTGTGTGTGTGTGTGTGTGTGTGTGTGTGTGTGTGTGTGTGTGTGTGTGTGTGTGTGTGTGTGTGTGTGTGTGTGTGTGTGTGTGTGTGTATGTGTGTGTTTAAGCGTACGCGCATTTGCATATGACCTACTTCCCCACTTTACGTTTTCTTACAAAAAATAAAATATTTTAACAACAAAAAGAAAACATGCCATGGGAAATGGTATAGACACGCTCTAAAAGCCGTAGCCAGATACGATGTTCTTTTATATTGTGGTCTGCTTCAATCGCTCTTCCGGATAATCACTAATAATCATGATTTCAGTCGTAGTTATGTTATAATCATATGTAATCATAACATATGATACGTTTATATATAACATGTATATTAATATATATATATATATACATATATTTCTATATATATATATATATATATATATATATATATATATATATATATATATACATGCGTAAGTAACCACTAGGAAAAGTAAACTAACGAAGCAGAGCGCTTTCGTATAATTACATCTTCATTGCTGATAAAAAAGAAGGAATTATAAAATGAAGAAACGAGGTACAGAATATATGACTAAGTGAGACATGGTGAAGAGGGAATTCGGAGAGGTAGTGGAAGAAGTATACGTGACATTGGATACCGTCTTGGTAACCTACAAGTATAGGACAATTGTTCATTACTGGTATATTACAATTTAAATAATTTTGAAATTTCATTTCAAATATAACTATCTAATTTGTAGAAACCTTGAAGATTAACATTTATTCCCTCACTAGATTTGATCAAACTGCATTCAATTAAATTTCTTTCTGTGATGTTATTGTTGTATGTTATGACTTTAGCGTTATCCCAGTCAACAGAGTGGTCAAAATGGATCATGTGATTGAATATCCCGCTAGATTGGTTTCCCTCTCTAACGTATATCTTGTGTTGATTGAATTCGTGTTTTGAGTGTTTTAGCAACCTGACCAACATAAAACTGATTACATGATTTACAAGGTATTTTGTACACACACCCTTTGTCACTATTGACAGAATTGCTCATAAATAATTGTCAATAGTAATAAAGGGAGTATGTACAAAATAACTTGTAAATCATTTTTATGTTGGTCAGACTACTGAAACACTCAAAACACGAATCAATCAACACGAGAAATACGTTAGATAGGGAAACCAATCTAACGGCATATTCAACCACATGAGCCATTTTGACCACTCTGTTGACTGGGATAACGCTAAAGTCATAACATACAACAATAACATCACAGAAAGAAATTGAATTGAATGCAGTTTGATCAAATCTAGTGAGGGAATAAATGT
>NC_134805.1:45621249-45623749 GCF_046742065.1 Oratosquilla oratoria | reverse complement strand
TTACTAGACAAAAAAAAAAAAAGACCAAACATCGTTGATTTTAGTAAGTGTCAATCATACAGAGAAATCAAACTAATTAGGTAGGGAGCTTCCACATCAGGTGCTTATCTGATCCTGATGCCCTCACCTTTGCCCATTGTACCCGGATGCCCAAAGTATAGAATGACAAACACTACATAAACGCGTGTTCTTCTTTACTCTTGTTCTTGTTCTTGTTCTTTTGTTTCTATTGCAGTGTCACGCAAACACATTTTTCACTTTCTTATTTGCTTTTGAAAGATCTACATTTTCTATGGAATGGTTGCGTTAGGTCAAGTTAGGTTAGATTAGGTTAGGTTAGGAGTTATTTAACAACGTAAATTTCATGTTAGATATCCGTGTTTGCGTGATTCTGGAACTTTACCCTTCTTTCTCTTTTCTACGCTCACCATGACTTGGGTAGTCTTCCCACACCGATACGATCGCTGTGTAAAACTGGTCGTGACAGTCTTGCGCCAGGAGGCGCCTAGCTGCGACGAGAAGATGTTGAGTGCAAGGACGGACCAGGTGCCAAGGGATCCTGGATAGAATGAAAGAGTACCACGGAGATTAATAAAATCGCCTGACGGCAATTGGGATGAAAAGGACAGTACCGCTTGGAACGGAAGGGTCAGAGGAGTGGGGGAGTGGGAGGGAGTCATTAGAGTTGACTTTACTCCACATTGGACACCCAAGGAGAGCCACGGGATGAATTAAATCACCTGGCGATAATTGGGAGTAAAAGGAAAAGGAACATCGGGTAGGTAAGGAGTAAAGGGATTTATTCATAGGAAGGCGAAACTACACAGGACTGTGGAGCATTGGTTTCAATTTCACTCACTCCACACGCAATCGAGTTCGATTCCCAGCGCCTTCCTTGACACTCCGAATTCATGTATTGTTCCATCGCACGCGCGTGTATGTGTGTGTGTGCGTGTGTGTGTGTGTGTGTGTGTGTGTGTGTGTGTGTGTGTGTGTGTGTGTGTGTGTGTGTGTGTGTGTGTGTGTGTGTGTGTGTGTGTGTGTGTTTATGTAGGTGTATGCACATCTAATGCTGTGTACATATTCGAATCACGTAATTACATGTAGATTATATTTAATTTCGTCCCGTGTTTACACAAAATTAATTATGCATATCAACAAATGGTTTCAAAACACCCCCACGAACCTCCACACGCTGGTGGGCATTGTATTTCAACCGAGCGGCAGATGATTTTATTAAAATGAAAGCGGGAAGGGGGAGAAGTAGGGGAGGGGAGGAGAGAGGGAAAGGGAGAAGGAGGAGAGCGGCAGATGATTTTATTAAAATTAAAGCGGGAAGGGGGAGAGGTAGGGGGAGGGGGAGGGGAGGAGAGAGGGGAAAGGGAGAAGGAGGAGAGAGGGGGAGAGGAGAGGGGGAGGACAGAGGAAAGGGGGAGAGGAGGAGGCGGGTGGGGAGGGGAAGGGGGCTCACCATCGATCGACAGACTCCTCTAAAACTAAACAAAACCGTCTGGCGTTAGTTACTAAATTAATCACTTAACTTAGATTAACTTAGATTTGTTAAACTCGTTGGTGACGAAGATGGTTAACTAATGGCGAATAAGGTTTTCAGGTGGTAGGCAGAACAAGGATATTAAGCCAGTTAACCGACTTGGGAGGGTTTGTTAGTTAATAACGGTAATGGAGATTATCTTGATTATAGCGCCGGTCAGGTTTTTTTTTTTTTTTTTTTTTTTTTTTTTTTTTTTTTTTTTTTTTTTTTTAGCTGAAAGGCCTTGACTCTAATGGGATAATGTGTCAATCTTTCCGATTTATTTTCCCCCTATCATTTTCTTTTGTGTTTACATACCTAATTCATCTAATTATTATTTATATACTTATCTTCTTATCTACGAGTATTGCTTGATTATTAATATAATTTTTGATTGATTAATATACTCATTTATCATATTCTTTTATCGAACAATTATTCTATTTACTCATCTATCTTATTGTATTATTTATATATTTATCTATTTATTTAATTTTATATTTTATCTTATTTATATAAATATTACTTCACCAATGACCAACGTTCCTATCCTTGAGGACAATAATATGGAGTTGTAGATGTGGAGCATTGGTTTCAATCTCACTCATTCCACACGCAATCGAGTTCGATTCCCAACGCCTAACGGTGGGTGGCTGCCATCTTCCTTGACACTCCGAATTCAGCAAAACGGAGGGGTAATTGAAGTAGATCTTTTTTTTTTTTTTTTTAGGGGTATTAGGAATAGTTTTTTGAGTGGCTGAGTATATATATACTGATATATATATATATAATATATATATATATATATATATATATATATATCCCTAGGGCCTAGGGGTATTCGACCAAGATCAATTTATTCATTTAATAATTTATTTATTTATTTTATTATTATCATTATTATTAATAATATTATTATTATTATTATTATTAATTATTATTATTATTATTATTATTATTATTATTATA
>NC_134805.1:45606249-45608749 GCF_046742065.1 Oratosquilla oratoria | reverse complement strand
CACCACTTTCACCCCAAATTACCCACACACCCAAAATTCTAGTATAACCCAAACCCAATTATTTTTTCTTTTTATCTCTTGTTATCAAGATTTAACGTCAAAGAAGAGCCTCTTTAAAGAGCGTTCTCTTTAAAAAGAAATAATGAAAATAATTAAAGAGCACATTCGTTACACGTGAGGATTTTGTCATGTTTAACGTCAATTGATTTTATTCTGGCTAACGATGAATTATTTAATTCAACTTAAAAGATCTTTGGGCCTCTCGTTGCAAAATCTCTCTCTCTTTCTCTCTCTCTCTCTCTCTCTCTCTCTCTCTCTCTCTCTCTCTCTCTCTCTCTCTCTCTCTCTCTCTCTCTCTCTCTCTCTCTCTCTCTCTTCCCATTTTTTTTTCTCTGACATCTATCTAACTCCTGCCATCTAAACTAATTCTTCCACTCTAATCAGTCCCGACCAGGTTAGTCTAAAACGAGTTTAAAGTCCCCGAGTTCGACGCGACTTTCGTGGTGGGACTCGAACTTCATCAAAACTTTTCGAGTTGTCTCTTCTTGCAACCTCCCCCTCATCCTCATCCTCCTCTTCCTCCAGAACTCTTTCCATAACTTAAGTATGGTAATATTCTCCATCAACTCCTCCTCCTCCTCCTCCTCGTCCTCCTCCTCGTCCTCCACCTCGTCCTCCTCCTCCTCCTCCTCCTCCTCTTCCTCCTACTCCTCGTTCTCCCACTCCTCTTCCTCCCCTTCCTCCTCCTCCTCCCCCTCCTCCTCCTCCTACTACTACTACTACTACTACTACTACTACTACTACTACTACTACTACTACTACTACTACTACTCCCTTTCCTACTCTTCTTCCTACTCCTTTTCCCACTCCTCTTCCTCCCCCTTCTCCTCCTCCTCCTACTCCTCCTTCTCCCATTCCTCTTCCTCCCCTTCTCCTCCTCCTACTCCTCCTACTCCCTTTCCTACTTCTCCTCTTCCTCCTCATCATCATCCACCTACTCCTCCTCCACCACCACCTACTCACCCTACTACTCCTCCTACTCCTCCTCATTCTCATCATCCTCATCCTCACCCTACTCCTCCTACTCCTCCTACTCCTCCTCATCCTCATCCTATTCCTCCTCCTCCTCCTACTCCAACTCTTCCTACTCCTCCTCCTTCTCCTACTCCTCTTCCCTCTCCTCCTCCTACTCCTCTTCTTTCTCCTGCTCCTACACCTCTTCCTCCTCCTCCTCTTGCTCCTCTACTTCTCCTCCTTCTCCTTCTCTTCCTCCTCCTCTTTCCCTTCCTCCATCTCTTCCTCTTCCTCGTCCTCCTCCTCCTTCTCCTTCTCTTCCTCCTCCTCTTTCCCTTCCTCCATCTCTTCCTCTTCCTCGTCCTCCTCCTCCTCCTCCTTCTCCTCTTCCTCCTCCACCTTCCTCTTCTCTTCCTGCTCCTCCTCCTCCTTCTCCTCTTCCTACTTCTCCTCCTCCTCCTCCACCTATTCCTCTTCTTCCTGCAGAACTCTTTCCAGAACTTAAGTATGGTAACATGCTCCATCAACTCCTCCTCCTCCACCTCTTCTTCCTCCTCCTCGTCCTTTTTCTCCTCCTTCTCTTTCTCCTTTTCCTCCTCCTCCTTTTCCTCACCTTCCTCTTCCTTCTCTTCCCTCTTCCTCTTCGGCCGTTTATTAATCTGTCGTTTTTTTTTCGTTATTTTTTCCTTCCTTTGCATATTTATTTTCATGTTTTCTTTTTCTTTTTCTCGATATACTGTACAGGTGTCCTACCAGCCTCCCTCCTCCCACCCCCTCCTATCTCCCCCCTCCCATCTCCCACGCTCCCCCACTCCCATCTCCCATTCTCCCCCACTCTCATCTCCCATATTCCCCCATTTCCATTCTCCCCCTCCCTCCCCCCTAGTCACTTCACCCAATCACCCTCCCCTGTCCCACTGGCCTCTACCTGGGTAATCCCCTCAGCATCTGCCTCCCCCTCCCCCTCCCCCTCTCCCTCTCCCTCCCACCCTCCCCCTCCACACCCAGCCCAACCACCTGATGAATAGAGTCCATTTTCTAATATTTACGTTGTTATTATTGTTGTTATTATTATACAATTACCTATTTTACTTATTCATTAATTCATTTGTTTATCTGTTTGTTTATTCATTTATAGATTTATTTGCCTGTCTTTTTATCTATTTTCATGTATTTGTTTACTTATTTATTTCTTTTTCTTTTCTTTTTTCTTTACTCTATTCATTTGGGCATCTCCGACAAATTCATACTATTTCTATTATCATGACAGTTTCTAGAAATCGGAGATTTTTTTTCTGAATGAAATTGCCCGGCGGCAATTCCAATGAGCCAATGAAGACCTAAACGTAGGTGAAAGCGTTTAACCGCGCTTTTTTTTTTTAACCTCCAGCTACGAAAGGGTCTTCCCTCATCTCAATAGAATAATTTAGCGGCAATACAAACATATATATATATATATGTGTGTGTGTGTGTGTGTGTGTGTGTG
>NC_134805.1:45593749-45598749 GCF_046742065.1 Oratosquilla oratoria | reverse complement strand
TATTGTAAGGTATGCTTTGTACAATTGACTGAAAGGGTGAACCTTTCCCAGGTTTACCATTTCGGCGATTCATAAGGAGTTCACATTCTTGTAACCGTTATACCCCCTGAAGACGATTCCTGGACGGGAATCGAAACGTCGGGCAAATAAACCCTTCAATTGAATCTGGTGTTTACAGTTTCCAATATATATATATATGTGTGTGTGTGTGTGTGTGTGTGTGTGTGTGTGTGTGTGTGTGTGTGTGTGTGTGTGTGTGTGTGTGTGTGTGTGTGTGTGTGTGTGTGTGTGTGTGTGTGTGTGTATTATTACGGCAGGAGCTATATAGTGTAAATCTATCTGGAGGAGGTTGAGAGAGTCCTCTAGACTCTAGAGGCCCCAAACTTTTCCCAATTGATCTTTCATCTCCAGTCTGACCACCCTCTGCCAAGCTTACCAATTCTCGGCGTCCAGTCAGTTAGTAACACTTTTACTTCCTCTTTCTTCCTCTTTTTTTTGGGGGGGGGATGGGAGGGGAGGTCCGACGACCAAGGATGCTGAATCAGATTTGGTAATAGGACGTGACGTCACCTAAATTGGCTTGGGTCGAAATAGGATAGAATGTCCACGGATGTTCAGACTTTGGGTGAGGTTAAAATTTTCCCACCTTATTGGGTTCCCAAAGTTCCAGTTTGACCCCCATTCCCCTTCGTGACGTCACTAAAGTTCTTTCTCATGAAGAAAAATACATAATTTGAAAGGTTCTGCCTTAACAAATGACCTTTCGTTTGATGAAGGAAAGTTTCATTCTGTTAGTTTGCCTGGTGTATGTAAGTATTAAGTGCTTGTGTGTGCATTTGTAAATGTTTTTTATGTATACAAGAGAGGAGCAACGCTCCTAGGGTTATGTCTCTTACTCTCTGATTATTTATAATATCAAGCTTAAGACGTGTGTGTGTGTGTGTGTGTGTGTGTGTGTGTGTGTGTGTGTGTGTGTGTGTGTGTGTGTGTGTGTATTTACCTAGTTGTATTTACCTAGTTGTATTTTGCGGAAAGGGGAGCTATGCTCGTGATGTCCCGCCTTTGTATCTTGCAGTGTCTAGTTTGTTTTTAAACTCATGAATGGTTTTTGCGCATACTATTTCATTGTCCAGTTTGTTCCAAGTGTCCAAAACTCTATGAGGAAAACTGTTTTTCTTCAGTTCTCTTCTATAGCTATATTTTTTCTTTAATTTTCTTTCCATGTCCTCTTGTGTTTCTTTTGTCCCAGTTAAGTAAGTTCTCTCTATCGAGTACCTCTGTGCCTCTCATGATTCTGTAGATGGTCAATAGGTCACCTCTCTCTCTTCTTTGCTCCAGTGTCGGTAACTCCAGTTTAGCCAATCTCTCCTCGTATGATAGGTTTGCAAGTGCAGGTGCCATTTTTGTAGCTGCTCTTTGGATTCTTTCTATTTTCTTTATATTCTTTTTGGTACTGGGGGACCACAATGTCGCTGCATACTCTAATCTAGGCCTTATCAATGTAACCAATATTCTTTTTATCAAGTCTTCGTCCAAGTATGTAAACGCCACTTTTATTGATCTTAGCAAGTTGTAAGTCTCCCCGACAATTTTGTTAATCTGTATATCATAGGACAAGTCGTTCGTGATAATTACTCCCAAATCTTTTTCGGATCCTACTTTCTTTACTTCTTTGGATCCAATTGTATATTTTCCTGATATTCTGTTTTTGCTTTTTCCAAACTCCATTATGCTACACTTATTAGTATTAAAGTCCACTTCCCATTTCTGACTCCAGTTCCATACCCTATTTAGGTCTTCCTGCAGTGCTTCACAGTCCTCATCAGTTTCTATTTTCCTTAGCAGTTTGGCGTCATCGGCAAAGAAGCTCATGTAGCAGTTCACGTCCTCATCCATGTCATTCATATAGATAGCAAACATTATTGGTGCCAGCAATAATGTGTGTGTGTGTGTGTGTGTGTGTGTGTGTGTGTGTGTGTGTGTGTGTGTGTGTGTGTGTGTGTGTGTGTGTGTGTGTGTGTGTGTGTGTGTGTGTGTGTGTGTGTGTGTGTGTGTGTGTGTGTGTGTGTGTGTGTGTGTGTGTGTTTACCTAGTATTTACCTAGTTGTATTTTGCGGGAAGGGGGGCTACGCTCGTGGTTTCCCGCCTTTGTATCTCGCAGTGTCTAGTTTGCTTTTAAACTTATGAATGGTTTTTGCGCACACTATTTCCTTGTTCAGTTTGTTCCAAGTGTCTACCACTCTATGTGGATAACTGGTTTTCTTCAGATCTCTTCTGTAGCTGTGTGTGTGTGTGTGTGTGTGTGTGTGTGTGTGTGTGTGTGTGTGTGTGTGTGTGTGTGTGTGTGTGTGTGTGTGTGTGTGTGTGTGTGTGTGTGTGTGTGTGTGTGTGTGTGTGTGTGTGTGTGTGTGTGTGTGTGTGTGTGTGTGTGTGTGTGTGTGTGTGTGTGTGTGTGTGTGTGTGTGTGTGTGAATGTTTGTCTTCCTGATACACTAAATCCCTTGTAATTCCGAATTATTTCCTTCTTTTTCTCTATTCCTTCTTTATCTTCCATCTCCATCCTTACCCCTTCATTCCAGTCCCACAACCTCCTCCTTCTCTTTGTATTCCCTTCCAGTCCTTCTCGTTTTCCTATCTTCCTCTTTCTCATCGCTCTCTTCCGTCTTCCTGTTTAAACTTTTCCCTATAAGTTTTCGTCCCTATTTCCCCTCTCTTTTATATCCCATTTCCCTTTTCTTCCATCTGTTCATCTTCTCTCCATTTCACTCTTTTCCCCTCGTCTCCCCTTCCCTTGTTTCCTTTCCTCTTTTTCTTCTTCTTCTTCTTTTTCTTTTGTTTCGTTCTGTTCTATGTCGCGCATCCTCTTTTATTGTGTTCCTCTTCACTTTTTCTGTAATTTCTCAGAATACTCTTCACTCGCTTTATCTCCTTTTCTCTCTCTCTCTCTCTCTCTCTCTCTCTCTCTCTCTCTCTCTCTCTCTCTCTCTCTCTCTCTCTCTCTCTCTCTCTCTCTCTCTCTCTCTCTCTCTCTCTCTCTCTCTCTCTCTCTCTCTCTCTCTCTCTCTCTCTCTCTCTCTCTCTATTTCCTTCCCTCTCTTTCCTTCTCTCCCTTTCCCTCTTTCCCTCTCTCCCCATCACTCCCTCTCTCTCCCTTCTCTCCCCTTTGCTCCCTCTCTCCACCTCGCTCCTTTTCTCCCCTCTCTCCTCTTCTCTCCCTCTCCCACCCTCTCTCCCTCTCCCCCTCTCCCCCTCTCTTCCACTCTCCTCTCTCTCTCTCTCTCTCTCTCTCTCTCTCTCTCTCTCTCTCTCTCTCTCTCTCTCTCTCTCTCTCTCTCTCTCTCTCTCTCTCTCTCTCTCTCTCTCCATCCCTCACTCCCTCCCCCTCTTTCTTGAGTAAAGTATTCAGCACAGTTATGTATCTGTTGAATTCATGACATGACAGATGAGTGAGAAAGGATGGGAGGGAGTGCATGAGGGAGATAATATTCTAGGTTCCTAACAAAATGGCATTTTAGCCAAAATCTAGAATTCTAGTACAGTATACTAGCTTGCTTGTACATCCTCTCCCACCATCATCCACACTGTTACCTATATTCCTAGTAAACTACGTTGTCTCTGATCCTCCAATCATATATCAATGATTCCATTTATTCTAATTCCATTTTTATCTATCTATATACCAAGAACTTTTTCCTCCATATAAGAGGGGTAGCCATACCAAAGGCATGTACCTACTCCCACCCATTCCACTCCCCTCCACCACCCCTTCCCCCCTTCCCATCTTAGCTCCTTGTGGATGACGGGTCGTCCCCTTATCCCGCCATTTATAATTGAATAAGAAACCAAATTTCTCCGTTCTTTTGTCATAATTATTGGTTATTTTAATAGAAGATTGGATAACCTTATGGATAGGGATGATAGGTGGTAAGGGAAATGGAACTGCCTAGTGTAGGCCTTAGGGCCTCCTGCAGTCTCTTGCAGTCTCAACAACGCCTACCACCCTCCAACCCCCTACAGCAACCCCCAACCACCCTCCAACCCTCCTACAACAACCCCAACCACCCTCCAATCCCCAACAACAACTCCAATCACCCTCCAACCCCCAACAACCATCCCCCACCACCCTCCATCACCCCTTTCAATAACCCCCACCACCCTCCAATAACCCCCACCACCCTCCAATAACCCCCACCACCCTCCAACTCCTCCAGCAACCCCCAACCACTTTCCAACAACCCCAACCCCCTCTAACCCCCTCCAACCACCCCTCCAACAACCCCCAACCACTTTCCAGCACCTCTAACCTCCCTCGAACTCATCCAACAACCCCTAACCACTTTCCAACAGCCCCAACCTTCCTCTAACCATCCTAACCTCAACCACCCCTAACCCTCCAACAACCTCCAACCAGTTTCCAACATTTTCAACCACCCCTGCGACCCCCCATCCAACAACTCCGTGTCCACCCCCAACAACCCCCAACCACTTTACAACCCCCAACTTAGCTCCAACCCTCCTCCAACCAACAAACATAACCCTCCAATCCCAACCCCCTCCAACGTCCTCCCTCTAACTAAGAAACCCAACCCTCCAACCCCAACCTCCTCCAACGTCCCCCCAACGTCCCCCTCCAACCCCAACCTCTTCCAACCCCAACCCCTTCCAACACCCCCTCCAACGCCCCCCTCTAACCCTGCAACCACCATCCCCCTTCCAAATTCCCCCTCCAGCCCACCAACCAACCCCCCCGCAACCCCCAACCCCGTTTCCCTTCTCGCAACTGCCCACGGAGAAACCCCTCGAAGATAAGCCTCACTGTTCCCCTCTGCCATGGCGGCCCTGAATGCGGGACGCCCCTTTGCATCAAAGGTGGAGTCTGCGGACCATGAAAAGGCCGACTTCCACGCCACCTACAAGATTCGCACCCACTCCTCGTGTTTTGAGAAGGAGGAAGGAGGAGTGGGTGAGAAGAAGTGGATAAAGAGGAAGGAGTGGATGAG
>NC_134805.1:45586249-45588749 GCF_046742065.1 Oratosquilla oratoria | reverse complement strand
ATGATAGCAAAACAAAAACAAATAAAATTAAAATAGATTATAATCATTACAGCATCTTGCTTAGGTGTTTATCTAAATGATTCTTAAAGCTTCGAATTGAACTACATTGCGCTACCTGTGCAGGAAGTTTATTCCATTCATTAACTACACGGTTGGCAAAGTTGTTTCTACCTACTTCCAAATTGAATCTATTTCCGGACAGTTTGAGACCATCATTTCTTGCCGGATTCTCATTCAATGTGAAAATTTTGTCACTTTTTATGTTGTCAATTCCCTTTAGAATCTCAAAGACCTGTACCAAGTCACCTCTGAGCCTACATTTCTTTAGGGAAAAGATATTCATATGTTTTAGTCGATTTTCGTATGATCTATTTTTTACATTTAGAATCAGTTTTGTGGCTCGCCGTTGTACTTTTTCCAATCTGTCAGTGTCTTTAATGAGATTCGGTGACCATACGGAAACAGCATATTCCAAATGTGGACGAACTAACGACTTACATAGCTTGTTAATGAGTGGTGGACTTTTGAAATCAAAAGATCGCGCAATCAGTCCTAGAATATTATTTGCTTTCTCAGAGGCTGAAATACACTGCTTGAATGATTTGAGGTCGTTACTGATAATTACGCCGGGATCTTTTTCACTATCCACTTTTGTTAACGAACCTCCAAATAACTTGTAATCGTACTTACTGCTATTTTTACCTATGTGCATTACCTTGCATTTACTTGTGTTGAAATTCATTAGCCACTTTTCAGACCATTGCTGTAATTGATCTAAATCTTCTTGAATATCTAATTGGTTTGAGTGATCATTTGCCATTCCGCACAGTTTTGTATCATCAGCAAATTTGGAAACAGTAGATTTTAGTCCATGATCTATATCATTTATATATACCATGAATAGAAGTGGCCCAAGAACGGAACCCTGAGGAACTCCACTTGTAACATTTTTCCATCTAGAAGTTTTTCCATTTAAAACAACTCTCTGTTTTCGACCATTCAACCAATTACTAGTCCAACTTAATAGGCTACCACTTATTCCGTGTAAAGCTAATTTAGTAAGTAGTCTTTCGTGTGGGACGGTATCAAAAGCTTTTGCAAAGTCTAGATATATCAAATCTATATTGTTTCTTTTGTCATAATTCGAGATAACTGTGTTGTAGAATTCGAGTAAGTTAGTCACGCAAGAACGTTTCCGTCTGAAACCATGCTGGCTATCATTTATCAAACGGTTACTTTCTAAATGATGTTCGATAGCATCTCTGATGATAGTTTCTATTATTTTTCCTTCGATGGAAGTCAAACTTATAGGCCTATAGTTATTTGGCTTCTTTTTATCACTTTTTTTGAATATGGGAATAACGTTAGCTAGCCTCCATTCTCTTGGGACATCTCCGGATATGATGGATTTCTTGAAAATAATTTCTAATGGAACAACAATCTCATTTTTCATTTCCTTTAAGATTCTTGGATGCCAACCGTCAGGCCCTGGTGTTTTATTGACTTTGAGTTTATCTATACACCTTTTAATTTTTTTTTTTTTTTTTTTTACCGTAGTGAGTAAGTTTACCTTAGACTTTTCACATATTTCAGTTTGGAGTTCACTTTGAGGTGTTTCGTTTACGAATACCGAGCTAAAATAATTGTTTAAGATATTACACATTCCTTCATTTGAATATTCAAGTTGACCGTCAGCAGATAATAGTGGACCAATGAAACGATTTCGGTCACAATATCTTAGACTTCCATAAGAAAATCTCAACAATGTGTCCAACATACGTAAAGGTTTAATTCATTTTAGCTTGTCATTCACCTTCTCACTGTGTGACGAAGTTGGATATTTGAAAAACAGAAAATCGTAACCGAAGTCGCTATTACTCAAACGAGATAGCAAAAGCAAGTAGCATGCTAGTGAGAAATGCTCCCGATAGCCTCAAGTTATAAAACACTTAATCGCCATCTACCACACGTAAGGGAACACAGTGCCGATATTCTTATCCCCCACATGATGTGGTAACCTGTGTGGCCTTCTACTTAGTGTTTGCGGGAAAATGTGTATAAAAGGAAAGAAATGGATAATACTGTAAAGAAGTTTGCATTACTTAAGGAAGAAGTGAAAAAGAAAGTTGAAGGATTTACATAACAGGGTGGCTTTGGGACCTGAGGCGCGGAGGTTCTCTCTCTCTCTCTCTCTCTCTCTCTCTCTCTCTCTCTCTCTCTCTCTCTCTCTCTCTCTCTCTCTCTCTCTCTCTCTCTCTCTCTCTCTCTCTCTCTCTCTCTCTATGTATGTATATATATATATATATACATATATATATATATATATATATATTTATATATATACATATCCTTTTTCACTTCCTTTTTTATTAACATTCTTTCTTATTTAGTTCCTTTTCTTTTCTTTTCTCTTATTTTCTGTCTTCTTTTTCCTTTCTTTTCATTTCTTATTTCCAGTCTTCTATTTTTTGTAATTTTCTTTTTATTCGTTTTCTTTTTT
>NC_134805.1:45558749-45563749 GCF_046742065.1 Oratosquilla oratoria | reverse complement strand
GATTAATATTGGAAATTTTGACATTTTTCATCTAGAGGAAAAATGAATTTAGGGAAACCTAAAAAAATGTATATAGGAAAACTAGAAATACAAATGTAATATAGAAACTAGGTAAAATAAACTAATACAAGGAAACAAAAAAGCAGTTATAGGGAAGACTAAAACTGAATACAGGTGAAACTAGAAATATGATAATAAGGGGAAACAAAAAAATAATGCAGGGAAAAATAATATAGGAAAGCTAATAACAAATGAATATAGGGAAAAATATAAAGAATAATGTAAGGAAAATCTGAAAAAATATAGGGAAAATTTTAGTGCAGGGAAAACAAAAAATTATAGTAATAATAATAATAATAATAATAATAATAATAATAATAATAATAATAATAATAATAATAATAATAATAATAATAATAATGAAAATAAAAATAATAATTATAATAATAATAATTATAGTAATAATAATAATAATGAAAATAATGAAAATAAATAATAATTATAATAATAATAATTATAATAATAATTATAATGATAATAATGAAAATAATAATAATAATTATAATAATAATAATGATAATAGTTATAATAATAATAATCATAATAATAGTAATTAAATCGAATTATATAATCAAATAATGATTAGATAATGATAATAGCAATAATAGTAATAGCAATAATAATGATAATAATAATAATAGCAATAATGGTAATAGCAATAATAATTACAATAATAATAACAGAGATAAATAGTTTTGTGTTCGAAAGTAGCGTCCTTTGAGTTCTACTATGAAAGAGTTAACTATAATTAATTAGCATTGCACTAACAGAATTTAAAGGATTCAACAGTAGCCCAGCAGACTTTGTGACTTGGGGCATTTTCTCACCTGCCTTTGATTTTTTTTTTTTTTTTTTTTTTTTTTTTTTCTTATTGAGTGGGTTGGTTGCTAAGATGCTGAAACACCCTGTCATCCCTTTTTCTTAATACGAGTACCAGGACCAGAATTCACACCCTCTAGGAGACGTGCCAGGACAAAAACTCATTACACATTTCTCCAGGGCAAAGCACCTGGCCTCCTCTTCATGACCCTGGACGGGGACCAAATGGAGAACATCCCGAAGACTGATACTCCTTGTCTCCATCAGACAAACGCAAGACGCCATTGCAGGCTGCGTGTCTCTCTCTCTCTCTGCATCTGTCTTTTCCTGTTTACGTATTCATGGAATTGCTTTTCGGTTCATTTCTGTATCTTTGGCTTCAACGAAGGCCATCCTCCGACCTTTGACCGTGTCTTCTCCGGTTCCCTCTCCTTTTCAATACTTAGCATGTTATGAAACGTAAACATGTAGATGATGATATTTTTCTCTCTTTCTGTTCCTGTTTCTCGCTCTTGCTCTATCTCCTTTTCTTTCTTCTGTCTGTCTGTCTGTCTGTCTGTCTGTCTGTCTGTCTCTTTCTCTCTCTCTCTCTCTCTCTCTCTCTCTCTCTCTCTCTCTCTCTCTCTCTCTCTCTCTCTCTCTCTCTCTCTCTCTCTCTCTCTGTCTGTCTCCCTCACTCTCTGTGTGTCTATCCCCCCCCTCTCTCTCTCTCTCTCTCTCTCTATATATATATATATATATATATATATGTACATATATATATATATATATATATATATAATATATATATATATATATATATATATTATATATATATATATATATATATACATATATATCCATCTATCTACCTATCTATCAATCTCATAGGGCATTATTATACACATAACCTAATCTCGGTTGCAGACTTTCTAGTTTTATTCTCCTCTTCTTTCTTTCAACTCAACGTCAGATTATCAAATTGAACCGGAGACGGATTCCTGGATTAGAGAGGATTAAGTCATTAAAGTGGCCGACTTGACACGTATTCTCATGTCAAGTTTCAAATTATTTAATTTTATCGAAGACGAGAGATGCTTATAGATTATAGTTGGGGATTAAACTTGGGACAACAACTTCCAGTTGAATACAATCACTTGACGGCAGTTGGAGTAAAGAATAAAGAAGTCAGAAACACGCAGAAAAATAGCTGTAATAAATCATAGAAAATGGAAAATAAATCTATAATAGACACAAAAAAGATATAGCATATTCATATATATATATGCATATATATATATATACATATATATATATTATATATATATCATATAAATATATATGTATATATATATACAGTATATATATATATATATGTATATATATATATGTATATATACTGTACATATATATATATATGTATATATATGTATATATATGTGTGTATATATATATTATATATATATCATATAAATATATATGTATATATATATACAGTATATATATATATATATATATACATATATATATATATACATATATATATGTATATATAGATGTATATGTATAATATATATATTTGTATATATATATATATATTCATATATATGTATATATATATGTATATATATATGTATATATATATATATGTATATATATATACTGTATATATATATATGTATATATATATATATATATATGTATATATACATATATATACACAAAGGATGATCAAAAAGTCCCTGTGCACCTAATTTTTAATGAATATGGGTTGTAAAAAAATTACTATAATGTATGTAGATAGCGTTTTATTCAATATTTTATAAAAAATATCATATTGTAAATGATATACATGTTTCCTGCTGAGCTTTATAATAGATGCTGGAAATGGTAACCATCTGCCTCAGTACATCTTGTGGCGTGTGTCGTCATGTTTCTGAAGACGTTTTTCAACACAGTTTCATAATTTGTGATGGTTTCTTTCAATTCATTTATTGTGTGGGGATTACTGCAATAAATTTTGTTTTTCGTAGCAACCCTTAAGTAAAACTCTGGAGGCGAAAGATCAAAGATCTTGATGGCCAGAGATCCTTAGAGAATGCGGTTACCAAAAAATGTCTGCAAAATCTCAGTGAAGCATTTCATGTATGCGCAATAGCACCATCTTGCTGAAGGTAACCAATTCTTTTGTCAGTTTCAGTAAATGTTGTCAAAAATATTTTCACAATTTCATTAATGTAGCGTCCGGAATTGATTGTCAGTAAAAAAAAAAATGGGCCAACAGTTCTTGGGCGCGACATTGCACAGCGAATCCCAATCTTTTGATCATGCAGTCTGGTTTCGTGCATAGCATAAGGATTTTCTGCGGACCGTATTCGACTGTTTTGATCGTTTACATACCCAGACAAATAGAACCATGCCTCATCAGTGAAGAAAGTATGGTCAAAGATGTCTTTACCATGTTCTTACACGAAATCTCTGAGCCGCTGACTATATCGCATTCTTTTCCATTTGTCCGGTTCTTTTAACTCATGGATTACTATAAACCTATAAGGTTTGAGATGTAACAATTTCTTAATAGCTTTATGTGCACTTCCATAGGACATAACGGCTTGTTTGGACAACCTTCGAATAGACTTATTAAGGCTACCTTCCATTCTCGCTGCAATTTCACTCACTGGAGTCATATACCGAGTTTTATTCTTGACTAGTTTCGCTACAAGCTTTTGAAAAAGCTTGTAGCGAAGCTCGGAATAAGACTCCAGTCTTTCCTCTTCCCTCCCACTTCAACTTGTCAGAATGACTCAACAATATGTATATATATATATATACATATATACATATATATATATATGTATATATATATATATGTACATATATATACATATATATATATACATATGTACCTATATATATATATATATATATATATATATATATATATAACCAGAATATATATACTCGTATATATAGCAAATATGTTTATATGGCAAGAATATATGACAAATTAATGAATAAATAGATGAATAAATAGAAATACAGTACAACAAAAAGTATAACAAGAAAATTTATAGAATAGATAAAAGTCACACCCAACAATAAAAGGATCTTCGCGAGCAGCACAAGAGCGCCTTGAAGTCTGTTTGGGTCTATCTTTACAGCCTTTCATGCGCGGGATAAAGTTTATCATTTAATTTCCTTTCCTCCGGCTTAGAATGACTTATCACCAGGCTTGTTGCAACTTCAGTTGAGCTCCTGATTTGCCCTCCCGCTGCCGCTTTCCCCCCCCCCCGCCTTCCTGCTGAGCGCGTCCCCTGCCCCCCCCCCTCCCCCACGGGTCCTCATCTCCGCTCCCTGCGTCATCTCTTCCTTCCCCGGGAACTCTTTCATCTTCGTCAAAGATTCTTTTATGTTGTGTTGGACAAAATACTTTTTTTTTTCTTTCTTTCTTTTTGGTGGTGGTGTCTTCAGTACTTGCCGAGTCCTGTGTGAGCCTTCATTTGATCTAAAATGTGTTCCTTTAATAAATGAAAGCGGCCCTGTACACAGAAGTACAGTGGAAGTGGAAGGCCCCTTTAGGTTATGAAAGGATGGCCTGCAAAAAGATAGAGAGAGAAAAAAAAGAGTATATGAATTGAAAAGTAGGTTACCAGCATCCCGCTTGCTTCTTCGCCGAACTGAATGGGTCAGACCCATTTTTATTTTTTTTTCGTTCTTTTTATTTATCCTTATTATAATTTCATTCTATTTTATGTATTCTGTTTCATGTACTTATCTATTTGATGCTATTTTCATTTTTTCTTTATTTCTATTCTACTTATTTGTTTATTGTTCATTATCTAATTATTTCTTTATATTTTATTTCACATTATTCTATTTCATCTTATTTACATTGCTATTCTTTGTTTTTTGTGTTCTATTTTCATTAAACTTATTTATCTATTATTTATTTATCTATTTTTTATTTTCATGTACTCCATTTTATCCTATTTTATCTTATTTGGTACTAATTTATTTATTCTATTCTATTTTATTTTATCTATGTATTCTTTTAGGGAGATAGGAAAGACCCAGAATCTATTTTCACTCCGGCTGACGTCATCGTTAGTTTCCAGTGACGTCACGTGCAAGATTTTGGTTAG
>NC_134805.1:45553749-45556249 GCF_046742065.1 Oratosquilla oratoria | reverse complement strand
TGAATTAAATCATCTGACGGCAAACAGAAGAAAAATGCGAATGGAATTACTCGTCTGGTTCAAAGATTGGTGACCTGATTTGACCTGATCCGGCCGCGCAACCATCTACCGGGGCGGGACCCTAGAGCAATTCATCTGGGCGAGGGACACCAGAACTGTCTGGGCGTAAATGAACATTTATATCATCTATCTGGGATGTGCTACGTGCAACTGATGAACAGTGAACACTGAACACGCTCCGCTTTACAAAGTAAGAAAATACCGACAGAACTTTTGGCCCATAACTAGGTCGGATGCGAAAAAAAGATGAATAAATAAATCAATAAATGAATAAACAAATAAATAAATAAGGAAATAGATTAATAAATAGAATGGATAAATAGATAATGACTAATAAACAAATAGATAACAAAATCGTCTGGCTTCAACTAAAAGAAAGATGTTAACTCTGTCATTACACACACACACACACACACACACACACACACACACACACACACACACACACACACACACACACACACACACACACACACACACACACACACACACACACACACACACACACACACACACACACACACACACACACACACACACACACACACACACATACCACGCCTCCATAATTTATACATAAATTTTCCAGAGGCCCTCTTGAGCTGAATTTCACATTTCCACTTGATTTTATATTTTCCAGTTGTATCCAACTGCGGAAGAGAAATATCAGTTTTAGTTTCCATATACTCCGTTCTTCTTCAACAGCACTCATTTCCCCCTCTTTAATTCTAAATAATTTCCGTTTCTGTGGGAAGTGAGAAAACTCTAGAAGAGTAAAGCCTTTTTATTTTTTCTAGGCCGATGATAGGTCGCCTCCCTGCTTAGCCAGGACTGTCGGGAACCAACGCGACATAGCCCACAATGATCCCCTAAAATCGAACTCGCGACCGCCTGCTCATGAGTTCGACACGGTATCCACTGAGTTACCGTTTTTGTACGCTTGGTAAACCCAGCTGTTTCCTTTTCAACTTTGAACTTTGCATTCCAGGGAAACTCGACTGGAAAACTCACATACCTCCAATACTTAAGACAATTTTAACGAAATTAGGTATCCTGTGCTGCCTAAAAGACATGTTAACACCAAGTGAACTTCTGACACTATACGCGACCCCTGTATAATGTACGGATCTCACATGTAGAATTCCTCTGAGCAAGACAGGGCCCAAAAATTTACGCATCATCTTTAGCCCCTTCTTGTCAACCGCAATTTTGTATTAAAATATATCTTATCTATCTTATCTGCCTTATATGATCTATCTCATATATATTTTTCATCTTATCTAGCTTATCTACCTATCTATCTTATATATTTTATCTGTCGTACCTATCTATCTTATCTATTTTATCTATCGTACCTATCTTATATATATATATATATATATATATATATATATATATATATATATATATATATTATCTATCTTATCCATCTATCTTATCCATTTTATCTATCTTATCTATTTATCTTATCTATCTTATTTATCTTATCCATCTATCTTATCTATCTTATCTGTCTTATCTAATCTATCTTATCTATCTTATCCATCTTATCCATCTTATCCATCTTATCTATCTTATCTATCTTATCTATCTTATCTGTCTTATCTGTCTTATCTGCCTTATCTGCCTTATCTGTCTTATCTGTCTTATCTATCTTATCTATCTTATCTATCTTATCTATCTGATCTATCTCATCTATCTCATCTATCTCATCTATCTTATCTATCTTATCTATCTTATCTATCTGATCTATCTCATCTATCTCATCTATCTCATCTATCTCATCTATCTCATCTATCTCATCTATCTCATCTATCTCATGTACCTCATCTATCTCATATATCTTATCTCATCTCATCTTATCTTATCTCATCTCATCTCATCTCATCTCATCTCATCTCATCTCATCTCATCTCATCTCATCTCATCTCATCTCATCTCATCTCATCTCATCTCATCTCATCTCATCTCATCTCATCTCATCTCATCTCATCTCATCTTATCTTATCTTATCTATTTTATCTACATTATCTATCTGTCTTATCTATCTTATCTATCAATCTTTTCTGTCGTTATTTTCACGGACGTTAGTTGTTCTTCTTTACTTGACTGTGTGCCTCCCCTCCTTGCAAGATGGCGTCCCAAGAGATTCCCTGAGATGTTTCGCCATTTTTTTTTTCTGCAAATACTTTTTGCTTGAGTTGGCTAGTGTTCTATTTTTCTGTCATTCCATCGGGAAGTTGAGTGATATGGACTCTAGTTTAACAGCGCTTCTATCCTCTCCATCGAAATGTTTTGGAATTCTCTCTCCATCACACTGGTTGACTGGGTTAGAGCGTCGCTATTAGAGGTTAGAGGTGACGGCAGTTCGAGCCTTGCCGCCAGCGAGTTGGACCAAGGGTTCATTCTCTTCTACAGAGAATGAAATAAGCAAATTGAT
>NC_134805.1:45518749-45521249 GCF_046742065.1 Oratosquilla oratoria | reverse complement strand
ATCTTCTCATCCCCATCTCTGTCTTCCTCCTCTTCTCCTTCCTCCTCTTGCTCCTCTTCCTCTATCTATTCCCATTTGGTGCCTTCCCCTCCCACTCACTCCCTCCCTTGCTAGGGTGGGAGGTGGAAGGGAGAAAAGGACAGGAAAAAGAGTGCAAAGAGAGAGAGAGAGAGAGAGAGAGAGAGAGAGAGAGAGAGAGAGAGAGAGAGAGAGAGAGAGAGAGAGAGAGAGAGAGAGGGAGGGAGAGAGGACGAGTAACTGAAAGCAAAAAGAGAAGAGGAGAAATATGGGAAAGAGAAAATGAAAGAAAATAAAGACAAACAAAGAAAGGCCAAAGGAAGGAAAGAAAACAGAGACCAAAAAGAGGAAAAGGAAGAAGGAACACAGAAAAAGAAAATGTGAAAAACGGAAACGGAGAATAAAATGAAAAATAAAAATGAGATATATAAAAAATCTAAAAGAAAGAAAAGAGAAGAAAATCAAAAAAGAAAGAAAATCCCAGAAGTTTAAAGAGAAAATGTAAAAAATAAGAGAAAGGGAAAATTTTATAAAGAAAAAAAGAGAAGAAGAGGAATGGGTAGAAGGATAGGGGAGAGAAGGAAAAGAAAGAGAGGGGAAGAGAGCGGAGTGGCAGGAATGGAAAGCTGTGGAGGAAGAGAGGAGGAAGAAGAGCTGCACAATAAAGGGAAGAGATAATGGAGGAGAAAAACAGGGAAAGAGGAGAAGAACAAGAACAAGGACAGAAGATCAAGAAGATGAAACATAGAAGAGAAGTATGAAATAATAAATGGAATGGGAAGGAGGAGTCCATTTTGGAAGATATATAGAGACGAGGAGAAGAGAGGAGTCAAGAAAGAGAGAGAGAGTATGGAAGGAGGGAAACAGGAGAGTAAGGAGTGGAAGGGTGGGTGGGGAAGGCAAGGTCCGGTAGATATAGCTTGTGTTTCGTCTGTTTTCTTCTTGAAGGAATTACTCTCAATGAAATTAATACCATTTGAAAAAAAAGATAAAGTATATAAAGGCTCACGACTCGCAAAAGAGCTGGTCACCCCATTCAAAAAAAATTTTTTTTTAATTAATTAAATAAAATCGATCGTTGAAAACAACCCCCCCCCCTTTTTCGAAAAAGGAAATTTCGGTCATGGAATTCTTAAATTTCGTGAAGAAGATCCTTTTGGAATCGTAACAGCGTTTCATAAGTCGAGAGCCTGTGTTGCTGCAGACGCGTTCCCGCCTTACTTGTTGATCTTGTGAAGGGCACACTGGTCGCATTATCCTCTTCGTTACAAAACTGAATAAAACTACCTAAGGTCAGGCAGTCATAGCAGACGTATATGACACCAAAATGGTTAAAAAAAATTAATCGAGATTAGTTTAAACCCCATTACAGGAGGGTGAGGAAGTTTCCTTTGGCTGATTGAAATCACCAGACGGCATCCTGAAAGACTATATAAGTTCGTTAAAACAGTCACCTTTGCCCTAAGTGTTTGAGATAAAGGAATATGTGTCTTATCAAACCCTATTTTCGATTTTTTTCTTTCTTTTTGTCTTCGAATTCCCCTCATTACTAAGTGGGCTGATAGCATACTTTTGAAGCGTCCGATTACCAGCAGTGACTGTTAATTACCTGCTCCCATCAGTCCAAATGCATAAGAGGTCAAAGGTGACGGCTTCGGCCGCAGCTATTCAGCACCTCCTGAAGTAGGATCCTTACCACCTTCATTACTAAGCTGACCCCGGTACGCTCCTAGCGGCTATAGATGGCTGCCACCTGCCCCGTCTATCTAAGCACATAGGGTAAAGGAAACGGCATAGGCTGTTACTAAGCGTCTCCTAGCGTGAACTTCTTTTTATTCTTAATTCGGTTGTGGTAATAGTAGCAGCCTACTACCACCACTACCACCACTACCACTCCTACCAATACTACCAATACTAGTACTACAACTACCACCACTACTTCTACCACTACCACCACTTTTACTACTACTACTACTACTACTACTACTACTACTACTACTACTACTACTACTACTACTACTACTACTACTACTACTACTACTACTACTACTACTACTACTACTACTACTACTATTACTACTACTACTACTACTATTACTACTACTACTACTGCTACTACTACCTCTACTACTACGACTACGACTACTACTACTACTACCATAACTAATAATTAATGATAATAATAATGATAATAATAATAATAATGATAATAATAATAATAATAATAATAATAATAATAATAATAATAATAATAATAATAATAATAATAATAATAATAATAATAATAATAATAATAATAATAATAATAATAATAATAATGATAATACCACCACCACTACTACTTCTACTACTACTACTTCTACTACTACTGTTACTGTTACTTCTACTACTACTACTACTACTACTACTACTACTACTACTACTACTACTACTACTACTACTACTACTACTACTACTACAACGATATTCTATTTCCCTTTCA
>NC_134805.1:45508749-45511249 GCF_046742065.1 Oratosquilla oratoria | reverse complement strand
ACTCGTACTTTATTACCGTACGCCTTACAAAACCCTGTGGTGGACTTTATCAATTCTATTCTGGCTAAATAAGGATATCTGATTCTGTGCAAAGGACTGGAGGACCCCCCTGCATGAAAGAGACCTAATTCGATCGTGACCCCCTGAAGATGGGTTGTCATTCTCTCAACCGTCTGTCCTAAGAATAAAACCAATGACATCGGACACCACCTATCCATCTATATACCAAGAGCTTTTCCCCCTTACAAGGGGGGTAGCCAAGTCAAAGGGCACGTACCTTCTCTCGCTCACTCCACTCCCCTCCACCACCCTCTCCTCCCTCTCATCTTAGCTCCTCGTGGATGACGGGTCGTCCCTGCATCTCGCCCATCGCCCCGGGTCAGAAGCAATGTATCAAGACACAGTATATCCACAGCAAGGCCGCTTCACTAAATTGGCCACCCATCCCTCTCCGTCATGCAGAACAAGTGAAGACGGGGAGAAATCCCTTCGGACTGCTTCAAAATATAATTCACACATAAGCACACATCCCCCGCCCCTCCCTTCCTTGCATAACAGTACAATCTATACACAGCCACTCTCCACTCATCCCTATCTCCTGCCTTCTCCCTTCCTTACTCAACAGACATTCCCCTCTTTCTCAACGCCTCCTTCACCCCATCCATCCATCTCATCCTCGGTCGTCCCCTCAAGTTCACTCCCTTCACCTCTGCCTTTCACACCTCTTTTACTAACCTTTCTTCACACATTCTTTTACTAACCTTTCTTCACTCATTCTTTCCATGTGTCCAAACAATGCCATGTCCTTTTTCAATCTCACTCTCCTCCTCACCTCCTTGTTTCCCATCCTACCCAACCTAGTAACCTCTGCCATATTAAAATAAGTTCTTTTTGAGTTGTACATTAATATGTATTCGTAGGATCCTTCTCCTCTTCCTTCTCATCCTCCTCCTCCTCTTCCTCCACCTCTTCCTCCCCTTCCTCCTTTTGCTCACTTCCTCCTCCTCCTCTTTCTCCTCATCTTTCTCCTTTTCCTCTTTCTCCTAGATTTCCACCTCGTCCTCTTCATCATCCTCCTCTTCATCCATCTCTTCCTCCTCTTCCTCTTTTTGCTCTACTTCCTTCTCTTCCTTTTTCTCCTCCTTCTCCTCCTCTTTCTCCTTTTCCTCTTTCTTCTTTCTCCTCTTCCTCCTTCTTCCCTCCTCCTTTTCCTTCTCCTTATCATTCTCCTTATCCTCCTCCATCACCTCTCCCCTCTCCTCATCTTTCTCCTTTCCTTCTTTCTCCTTCTCCTTTTCTTCCTTTTCCTCGTTTTCCTCCTTCTCCTCCTTCTCCTCATGCTCCTTCTCATTTTCCTTATCATTCCTCTCCTTGTCATCCTTCTCTTCTTCCCTCTCCTCCTCCTTCACCTTCCATTTCTCCTTTTCCTCCTCCCCTACCTCATCCTCCACCTCCCGCTCCTCCTTCTCCTCTTCTTCCACCTCTTCGCCCTCCTTTTCCTCCACGTCTTTCTTCACCTCTTACTCCACCTCCTCCTCCTGCTCCTGCTCGTACTCCTCCTCCTCCTCCTCTACCTCCTCTTCTTCCTCTTCCTCCTCTTCAACCGTTGTAGACTTCGCTCTAAAGTCAGATGATTTCATTCACCTGTCGCGGACAAAGACTCTGCCTTCTAAGACTTATGTAAACCTTAATCTCTCCAATGTATGAAGAATAAAGAAATAATATTTTCATGAAAACAAAATATCTTATGAAATATTCGAGTAGTACTTCGAATCATACTGAGTTTTATAGATTCATTTGTTTAATTTGTTTGTTTGTTTTCTTACTTATTGTCTTATTTGTTTGTTTGTTTGTTTATATATTTGTATTTCCTTCAACTTCCTCCCACCGGGATTCCTGCAACGCATTAATTAGTTTGGCCTTCCGCCTTCCCCCCTCTCCCCCTCTCCCCATCCTCTCCCACCCTCCCCTCTCTCTCTCTCTCTCTCTCTCTCTCTCTCTCTCTCTCTCTCTCTCTCTCTCTCTCTCTCTCTCTCTCTCTCTCTCTCTCTCTCTCTCTCTCTCTCTCTCTCTCTCTCTCTCTCTCTCTCTCCCCTCTCTGTCTGTCTGTCTGTCTGTCTGTCTCTTTGGCACATATCAAGTCTGTCCCTACCGCGCTTGTTCCGTTGACAGACATTGCTGTCAGGAGCGAAGGGGGAGGCGGAGGGGGAGGGGGAGGGCTGGCTGAGGGGGAGGCGGAGGTGGGTGCGGTGGTTTCTGCCTCCCTGAATGAAACAGAGGATCCCTCACGTTCTTCGACATTCCCATTAGTCTTGAGGAACTTGCTTGTCTTATGTGTTGCTATTCATCTGTTTTGCTTGTTCTGTGTCATCTCCCTTTCTCTTCTTTTGTCTTCTTTTTATTTTCTTATTTTTTCCTCGTCCTTCCTTCCTTCTTCCTTTTTTTTTTTCTTCTTTATCCCTCTCTTTTTCTTTGCCCTTCTTCTTCTTCTCTTCTTCTT
>NC_134805.1:45498749-45503749 GCF_046742065.1 Oratosquilla oratoria | reverse complement strand
ATTTTATAGTTGCGCTGTGCGATTGCGTCATTGTTGGTTTGCCTCTCTAACCGGAAACATGGATTTTTCGAAAGAAGGCTGCAGATTCTACACCTTCACAAGGTGGAAACTCGGGAAAAAAGCAACGGAGATCAGAGAGGAATTGTTGCAAGTTTTTCCCGAGTCTACTCCATCACTGGAAACTGTTTCCCGCTGGATTCGAGCTTTCGCAGCCGGAAAATTGCAGCTAGAAGATGATCATCGTCCTGGCCGCCCTCGGACATCCGTGACCGAAGCAACGACGGTCCGTGCGCGGGCCATCATTGACGAAGATCCAACTGTTACTCTTCGATTCTTATCCTTGGAGCTCGGTGTCAGTTATGGGAGCGCACATGACATCGTGCATGAACACTTAGGGCTGAGGAAGAAGTGTGCTCGATGGATACCTCATTTGCTTACGGAAGAGCAGAAGAGCGAACGGGTGCGGATTTGTCGTCTATGGCTGGCTGAATTCGAGCCAAATGGTCCGAAACGGTTCTCAGATGTAGCTACCGGAGATGAGTGTTGGATTTCTTTCTTCACCACCAGAGACAAACAGTCTAACATGGTGTGGTTGAGTGATGAAGAACCTCGACCTCAGATTCTGAAGGAAGGATTTCGCAGCAGGAAGCGCCTTTTCACCATCTTCTTCAATTCACAAGGACCAATGTGTGTGGATGTAATGCCTCAACAGTGTACTATCACAGCCCAGTACTACACTGATCACGTCCTTCCTCGAGTCCTGGAATATCAGGCCAAGACTGCACCAACCCGTCGCCGATCGCGCCTTTTGCTGCACCATGACAATGCTGCCCCCCACAAAGCTCGCCTCACTGTGCAGTTCCTGGAGCAGCAGGGGATCACACTTCTCCCCCACCCACCCTACTCGCCTGACCTTGCTCCCTGTGATTTTTGGTTGTTTCCAAAGATCAAGGGTGCGATCGCAGGGAAGCTGTTTCATCGCATCCAAGATCTGGCGCGAGCAGTCAATTCAGAGCTACGAGGTATATCGGCTTCTGAGTACCGTGAGTGCTTCATGAAGTGGCGAAAGAGGATGGAACGTTGCATAGAGGCAGGAAGGGAGTACTTTGAAGGAATGTAGGCCACTATTTGGATTTACCTCTGTACCGTGAAAATATATGGTATCACTGTCATTACTTTTTGATCACCCCTCGTATATGTGATGTACGGATCATGGACACTGTGTCGAGGAACTAAAACTGGTGTCCTTATAGGCTTCTTTCTTCGAGCCTACCGTATATGCAGCAGTGAACTCCTTGAAGACGAGTTGTCTTTTATCAGAAAAACTTTTAAAGGATTAAAATATCCAGGCGGCCTGATAACCAAAACAGAAGACAAAGCTAGAAAAATCCACGATAAATCGAACGCCCAAACCAGCGGACCAAACGACCAAGCGTCCGGATCAAATGACCATACAGTAACAAAAAACCTAGTCACACCGCATTTCATTACTGTACCTAATTCTGATAAAACCGAAATTATTTATAGATATTCACTGAAAGGTGGCATAAACATCGCCAAGGTATCATGCAATAAAATAGGTAAAATGTTTAAAAACCACACTAATGACAACAACGACCTCAGTGTGATCTACCGCATTCCATGTAGTGGCTGCCCCTCGGCTTACATCGGTGAATCAGGTCGAGGAATCGAGAAGAGGATAAACGAACATAGGAATGATTTAAAAGCACACAGAACGTCCAACTCCCTGGTCCGCCACCTCGAAATATGCAACAACCTTCCCGAATGGAGTAAAGTTGAAATTTTACACAAAGGATTACAAAAGAAGATGAGAAAGACAGTTGAAGCTGCACATATAAATGTCCAGGAAAATAATAACGACAGAGAAGGATTTATATGCCTATCTAAAGCAGCCAGTCTCTTAATAATTAATGCGCTAGAAAAAACCTGACACTCGAAGCTTCACAAGTTCCCCCACTACGGGTATAAATGTTGTGACCAAGATGTTCTGTAACAAGTTCTCTGAGGAAGGTTATAATAACCGAAACGTAAGAACAATAAATGTATTCTTAGCCCATCTTCGTTTACCCTTCCCCACCTATCACTCTCTCATTTGTCTTAAACAATTTATCAACACATATATATATATATATATATATATACATGTTGCAAGGATGCAAGAAGATAGATGGCCAAAGAAAGTGCTCAATAGTGGAGTGCATGGAAGACGACTACTTGGACGACCTAGAAATGACTGGAGGAGATGCGTTGAAGAAGATGTGCAGATATGCAGAATAGAACCAAGAGAATGGAAGGAGGTGGCACAGTACAGACAGACATGGCGAGACATTTCAAAAGCGGTTATGGATCACCAAGTGGTCCGTAGACCAGCGGAGTAAGGGTAAGTATATACACACACACATATATATATATATATATATATATATATATATATATATATATATATATATGCAGGAAAAACACTGGGAGCGTGTGTTCTTGAAAATGCAAGGTTGACCACGAAGAAAAACTATTAAAGCAGAGCGCTTTCGTGTATTCACATCTTCAGTGCAAATAATACATGTGTGTGTGTGTGTGTGTGTGTGTGTGTGTGTGTGTGTGTGTGTGTGTGTGTGTGTGTGTGTGTGTGTGTGTGTGTGTGTGTGTGTGTGTGTGTGTGTGTGCATATATATATGTATGTATATATATAAATATATATATATAATATATATGTGTGTGTGTGTGTGTGTGTGTGTGTGTGTGTGTGTGTGTGTGTGTGTGTGTGTGTGTGTGTGTGTGTGTGTGTGTGTGTACATATATAGATTATACTTATTTGTTGCCACTGTCACCAGACAAATTGACTCAGCGGAGGTGGGATAGCGATGGATGAAGATTCCTGTTCCCTTAATTTGACCCATCATCTGATTGAAACCGCCTAAGACTAGCCAGAACAAGCTACTGTATATAAAACACGTCACTCTATTCAAGGGATATGAGCAGTATGTACGTCTGATCTCCCCACGTACCCCCCAACCGTCTGTCGCGCATTTTTCTCACTCAGTTTCTCAATTAATTTCCTTATGTACCCCCATACTCTTATGTATTACTGTTCTCTAACCTCTTAGTCACCACTAAATTCAACAGTAAATAATAATCACTAGTTTTCCACTAACTCCCACTAATCTCTTCAAGAACATTAACTTTAAAAGTAAATATTAATCTCTAAGCATACACTAAATTCAACAATAAATAGCAATCAATAAACATCCACTATACTCCCACTAGCCTCTTCGAAACCACTAGCTTCAACAGTAATATTAATCACTAAGTATCCACTAACTCCTATTAACATTTTCGAGACCACTAACTTTAGTAAATGGTACTCACTAAGCACTCACTATTATCCCACTAAACTTTGAGACTACAAACTTCAACAATGATATTAATCACTGAGCATACACTGACTTCCATTAGGAGATAGTCTCTTGAGGTCCCAATACAGCGTTTCCCAACCTGGGGTGCTAGCAACCCTTCTGGGTGCTGAAATCAATTATAGGGGGTGCTGGGAAGTGATGCACATAAAAATCATATTGATATATGTATCATTGATTGCCTAGTTGTGCACATTTGAGTTTCTCCATGCTATTTTATTTTTCTAGGGTGTTCTTGTTTATTCTACAAACAATATTGTCAATTTGTTTCAGTTCTAAGGAATCAAGAAAATAAATCATCAAACAGTACACCAGTACACTTCACTTTCTTTTGTGCTTCTCATAACAAAATAGGGGTGCTGGACTGCTTAGAGATGACAACAGGGGGTGCCATGGTCGGATAAGGTCGGATAAGGTTGGGAAACGCTGGCCTAATAGGAGAATATACAACTGATAATCTATAAGCTTCGTTTTCTATACATTCAAATGCAAAAATAGACCGAGAAATTACGACAACAAAAAATGGAAGAAACATGTATAAGCTTTGGCCAGTCATTATACAAAAACCTGAAGTTTAAGTGTACAAATAGGCAGAAGAGGAAAGATGCTTTTGTCTGTTATAGGATCATTTTGTATTTGGTCAAATATACCCGACGGTCGACAAAAAATAATTTCATTGAATTCTTCAAGGTAATCAAATCATAAATACACTAAGAAAATTTCCCTGAACTAGTACTTGACTGATTTTTTTTTCCATTATATTTATTTCCTTTTATTCATTTTCTACTTAATCATGTATTATATATTCATTTATCATTCGTTTCTTTGTTTATTTATCTATGGAAATGTTTATTTATTTATAATTTATTATTTTCATGGTCTTTGTTTTGTATGTAGGAAATATAAATTTTACAAAAAAACACGGCCCTGAATTTTTCGTCTGCTATCGAAAGCAGATGTGAAGGAACTGGGAGGGGGGGCGGAAGGGAGGAGAGGGGGGCACACCTGACTCACAAGAGTCCCTACTCCCCTCCCCCCCCCACTGGCCGACCTGTCATTTTCCAAAAGCTAAAAGCAATCTTTGGCTGGTTTAAAAGCGGCTAACCACTAGTGTGGAAACACAAATACCCACAGTTTTCCTCAATTATTTTCTTTAAAGATAACACCTTTGGTAATGAGATATTTTTTCGTATTTGTTTTTCGTATTTTTACATTCTGACATCGTCTACAAAAGACAGTATATACTATAATGGTGTGAGTTTGATACGAGTATATTAATTATTCTTCGTGTTTTTTTGTTTTGTTTTTTTACAGCATTTAAACTAATGAACAAGTCATAACCTATTAACCATTAAGACCATCATCTTATATGGGGAAAATCTTTTTAGCATATGTATGTATGTGTTCTGTATGTATTTATTTATGAGTGCATGTAAGTATGTATGTATGTATGTACAGTATGTATGTATGTATGTATGTATGTATGTATGTATGTATGTATGTATGTATGTATGTATGTATGTATGTATGTATGCATGTATGTATGAATGTATGTATGACATATGCTGT
>NC_134805.1:45488749-45491249 GCF_046742065.1 Oratosquilla oratoria | reverse complement strand
ACCTCCCTTGTGAGGGGGAAAAACTCATCGTGTATAGATAGAAAAACGGTCGGAAAGGTTGACTTTCGCCTGTCTCACATCGCCTAGAGTCCACCAGAATAATATCTACAATGTGTTCCAAAAGTGGCCAGACCATTTTTTTTTTTTTTTTTTTTTTTTTTTTTTTTTTTTTTACTATTAGTACAAATTACAACAATGATTAATTCTCTTTTCTAGGTGTTAGTACACACACAGGTAAAGAACAAAGTTACATTATGATAAATGTTAAACTTTTTTCATGTCTGGTGACTTTTAGATCACTCTGTATTTTGTCCATCAGCATGACAAAGAAAGTGGATGAGATGTGCTGAAGAGGTATTCTGAGTCAGCAGTCATGCTGAACTGAAGACCATGACTCAGCCGAGAGTGTATGTATGTATGTACGTGACTTCTTCCACCTTCATCAGTATGTATGTATGTATGTATGTATGTATGTATGTATGTATGTATGTATGTATGTATGTATGTATGTATGTATGTATGTATGTATGTATGTATGTATGTATGTATGTATGTATGTATGCATGTATGTATGTATTTATGAATTTATGTATGTATGCATGTATGTACTTATTTATGTATGTATGTATGTATGTATGTATGTATGTATGTATGTATGTATGTATGTATGTATGTATGTATGTATGTATTTTATGTACGTATGTATGTATGTGAATATGTTTTTTCAGAGCTGCTATTATTATTTTTACTAGGATTATCATCATAATCAGCATTATAGTTTTTAATATCATAATTATAAGTAAAGATATTATTTGATCAGTATATTTGATCATTTTTATTATCATTAGTAGAAGTAGTAGTAGTAGTATCATCAACTGTACGGTATCACTCATTGCTATGTATTGTATTCATTTATCTATTTATTGTTATTCTTTTAGTTTTAGTTTAATTTATTTGTTCATTTCCTTATTTTATTTATTTATTCATTCATTATTTAGTTATCTATTTGTTTATTTTCATTGTTATATTTTTATTAATTTATTCTATTTTATTCATTTATTTGTTCTATTTTATTTTATTCGTTTATTTCTCTTTATTTATTTATTCATTTATTTACTTATCTATCTATCTTATTTTATTTGTTTATTTATTTATTTATTTATTTATTTTATGTGTTTTTTTATCGTTTTTCTAAGCTGCCCAGGTTCCCATACAAGTAGTCATTTCCTCCTTGTCTACCCTTCTCTCGTATTTGATTGTATTTCACTGCAAAGTCTTAGTGATGGCGAGGTGAGACAGCGACGCGAGGAGACGCCGTTGGTGTCCCGTCAGGCATTTCCTGAGCGGCGCCTTCCAACGACGTTCACGAGAACGCAGGCGCCTCCTCCATGGGTCCCCAGGCTCCCCAGAGTTTCCGATGCGTATCTCCCTGGGGCACTTAGGGCTCCTCCGTCGTGTCCGGACCCACGCCGAAGAGGATTAGGACCCAACTGCAACATGTCCGGGGAATGGATTGACCATTTAAGAAGGAAATGGTTCTCACCCAAAGGGTTTGTGGTCTTCCGAAGCGACATGACGTCATTCTTGAAGAAAAAAAAAAAATGGGCCGTTGAGGATTTCTTCAAAGTGCCGAAGACGACAACGGAAAAGACTAAAAGGAAATCTCATCCAAAGGCTTTGTGGTCTTGGGAGTCGAAATGACGTCATTCTTGAAGAAAAAATTAAAAAGAAATGGCCGTGGGGGGTTTCTTCGAAGTGCCAAAGACGTCAACAGAAAAGACCAAAAGGAAATGTGCACGAAGGCGCGCCCTGGCCGACCACACACGGTTTTAGGAGAAACTGGAACAGAAGCGGTTCCAGAAACACAAAAGTAATGAGTGCAAATAACACCAAATATACATAAGAACACACTCCTACGTACATAATTCCCTCACACGAAATTGCTTTTACTGATCAGGGGTTGTTGTAGGTATGGGGAATTGAAAAAATATAAGATAATGATAGTAGTAATAATACTGATGATAATAATAGTAATAATACTAGCAATAATGATAACAATAGTAGTAGTAATAATGATAATAATAATAATAATAATAGTGATAATAATAATAATAATAATAATAATAATAATAATAAATATTATAATAATAATAATAATGATAATGATAATAATGATAATAGTAATAATAATAATGATAATAATAATGATAATAATAATAATAATAATAATAATAATAATAATAATAATAATAATAATAATAATAATAATAATAATAATAATAATAATAATAATAATGATAATGATAATAATAATAATAATGATGATAATAATAATAATAATAATAATAATAATAATAATAATAATAATAATAATAATAATAATAATAATAATAATAATAATAATAATAATAATAATAATAATAATAATAATAATAATAATAATAAAATGATAATGATAATGATAATGATAATAAGAATAAGAATGATAATAGTAATAATG
>NC_134805.1:45473749-45478749 GCF_046742065.1 Oratosquilla oratoria | reverse complement strand
AAGCGCCTCCTGTCGTAGGGTCCTACGCCTGCGTGCAGCAACCAAAAGTGAGAGGGTTCGAACGCACAAAAGGTCAACGCGTAATGTCAGTACGGACTTCCCCGAGCTCCGAAAAAAATCTAACCTACCTAGCCATCTCGCTTTGCGGGCAACGGAATCTTAAAGGAAAACTAACTTACCTGATTGCAACATACCAGACAAGATCTACGCTCGTGGGATACCGTCCTATTACTCCTGCATACTCCCCCTCCAACACTCCTCTTTTATTCTCTCTCTCTATCTATCTATCTATCTGTCTGTCTGTCTATCTCTATTTCTATCTCTCTATCACTCTCTCTCCGTTTCTCTCTCTATCTGTCTATCTCCATCTCTCTCTTTCTCTCTCTGTCACTGTCACTATCTCTCTGTCACTCTCTCTCTCCTTTCCCTCTCTCTCTCTCTCTCTCTCTCTCTCTCTCTCTCTCTCTCTCTCTCTCTCTCTCTCTCTCTCTCTCTCTCTCTCTCTCTCTCTCTCTCTCTCTCTCTCTCTCTCTCTCTCTCTTTCCCTCTGTCTGTCTGTCTGTCTGTCTGTCTCTCTTTCTCTCTCTCTCTCTCTCTCTCTCTCTCTCTCTCTCTCTCTCTCTCTCTCTCTCTCTCTCTCTCTCTCTCTCTCTCTCTCTCTCTCTCTCTCTCTCTCTCTCTCTTTCTCTTTTCTCATCTTGTCTCCTTCTCCTGATATATTTTCTTCCCTTTCTTCATTCCGCATGCCCTTTCTCTCATTTTTCTTCCCATCCCTCCTTCTTCCCCTTTCCCTCTCTCTCTTCTTCATTTTTCCGCTATTCTCTACTTCAACTTTCCCACTCAGCGACTCTTTCCTCTTCCTCTTCATCCCCTTCTCTTCTTTCTCCCTTCTTCCTTTCCCATTCCTTAACCTCTCCTTTCTTTCCTTATCTTCTCTTTTCTTTCTCCATCCCCTCTTCTTTTATATCTTCCCTTAATCTTCGTCTCTCTTCCTTCTATCCTCTCCCCTGTGACCCTGATCCTTCTCCTCCTCTCCTCCTCCTCCTCCTCCTCCCTCCTCCTCCCCCTCCTCCTCCTCCCCCTCCAGACCTATCGTCATATATGAGGAGCCAGGCAAGCGTCTGTGAGTGTAACCCATACTGGCCGCCCATCCACCCTCTGAAGTTCTCTAAGAGACGCCAGTGGTTCCTCTTCTTCCTCCACCAGCACCACCAACCACCACTACTCCACTACCACCACCTTTACCATCCCACCACCACCACCAGCCACCAACAACCACCACCACCAACAACCACCACCACCAACCACCACCTTTACCATCCCCCACCACCACTCCACCACCAGAATTCTTCTCTGTGGTCGTCACAGAAATGAATGAAATAGGATTGGATATATCTTACTCACGCCCTGCAACTCGATAACAATACATCCTTACGGGATTGACAGGAGAGACAAGCGACTTTATTCAGCTGAAGTGTCTTCTGCGAACTCTGGAGTGTCAAAGATTGAAGGATCATTACTTATTGATGGAACCGATAGCGTCAGTGCAATAATTGTCATTATCATTCTCAATATTTCCATTTTCAATTATGTTAGTGTTGATGTACGGCTTCCGAGTAATAGTATTGTCAACATATTCGATGGCAATAATCACATTGTCATCATATCTATTGCCAATAATGGTATTGCTAATATGTTGACTGACGTCACCTCTTCCGTGCCTCCAACGCTTTCCCCATTTTTGCCCGTATGGTCAATAAATATCAACCAATCCTTCTTTAGGAAGCTCTGACCAGCTCCTCCTCCCGCCCGGTTCCTCTAGCGGTGTCTCTCTGTGTCATGCTAAGTAGACAACCCCGTTTAAGGAGGCGCTGGCGTGTCTCTTGCACCGTCGCCTTCAGACATGGTGGCGCCCCCGCGCCTCTGTACCCAGTGCCGCGGCTTCTTACCACCGGCCCGCGACGCCTCGTTGGGGCGACGATGTCCACGGCCGAAAGAATCTACTTTGGCAACCGCCTATAATGTAAGACAGTGATGCTTAACCGGAGAGTCAAGGGGTATGTAGCGGGTCTTGGGTACTCCTTACAAGCTTCTAAGTCTCTAGGGCAGTGGTTCTCAAACTATGGGTCGCGACCCAAAGTTGGGTCGCGTGATCAATTTTGATGGGTCACAAGGACACGGAAAGTTCTCACGTTTTCAGAGTATTTCAAATACTTGACTAATTAATTTAATTTTCTGAAGGAAATGCAGTGCCGTGCATGGATTCTGTTAATTTAGTTTTGTTAAAGAAAAGCTGTACACATTATTTTTCTTCCAAAGTAAAGGGTATATACCAATGTCCATTTTGGGTCGCGAAGAATTGAAATGTTCCAAATAGGATCGCTCATGAAAAAGTTTGAGAACCACTGCTCTAGGGGGTTCCTGGGGATCTGCAGAGGCTTCTGTAGGAAACCGCAGACCTGAAACTCTTAGCAGTTTGTGCGTGTCAGATGATTTTATTCAGTGACCAACCAAGACTCAAAAGGTGAACGAACAGAGTTGCATAAGTTATGGAGTTCATGACCCGAAAACTTCTGCCATGTGACAAAGAGGGAGGTGGGAAGGGTGACTGGAAAGGGATTGAGATTTTGAGTCTTATCTAGCCTAATCTATACAAACTAATCTGACCTAATCACACCTAACCTAAACCAACTTAATCCAACATGACATAACCTAGTCAAATATAACGTTACCTATGGTAAATGCAGGCTTCGGACGTTAATCAGTTTGGCCATTTCTCTATTCTACTCTAAAGAGGTTACTTTTTCTAAATGAAGTATTTCCAATAACATCGTTGAAAAAATATGGTGCATATTTTTTCGTCCATTGTGATGTAGACGATAGTTAACTCACTCTAACCTAACCTAACCTAACCTAGGACATAACCTTATTGTGGAGAAGAGTCACCAGTAATATTTCCTGATGAAGAATCGGAGCCGGTTCTGGATCTATAAAAAAACGGTTTGCTCATTGTAAAAGTATGAATCTCATAACCTTTGAAAAAAAGGTAACGCAATTTACTATTATTTTCCCGCGTTTTTTTTTTTTTTTATGAAAAAAATCCTAGAGAGAAGGAATCTCTTAAAAGAAAAAAAAAATGGTGTGACTGATTGCCGCTCGAAAATAGACAGTGAATGACGCATTAATTTCATTCACTTAGAAATTCAAAAACCTAATCTCCCAAAAACAAAAGAGAAAAATAAGAAAAATTAAACGAAATTACGACCTCACCTAACTGACCTTAACATAACATTAATCTAATCAGGCCAAATTTCACCCAATCTAATTTGGTTTAATAAATCCTTCGGGATCACCAGTTGTGACATAGGAGGACAAAAGACACTCAAACATGTCAGCACCGAATATGTGTCCCTCTTGTGTACTACGGTACGGAAGATGCATTGTACATAAATAAGCATAGAAAAAGGTGAGGAGCGTACGCCAGGGGGCGCTGAGCAGCTGCGGCCGAAGCCGTCACTTTTACCCTGTGCGCTTGAATTAATGGGGGTAGATCAAACAGTCACTGCTGGGAATCGGAGACGAATGCGGGATTCGAACCCACAGCTCAGAGAATGCGAAACCAGGATGCTTCCAATGACGCCACATATTATTGTCTCTCTAAATAATGGCGTTCCAGTTTCCAGTTTCCAGCCAAGCGGCATTGGCTCCCGAATCGGGTTTCGATTAGGCGCATGTGACGTCATTAGGGTGCCAAGAGATCATAATGAGTCGTGCAGTGCCTTCAGTGCCATGGGAAAGTGCCAGATTGTGCGATGCCAAACACCAGACGATTTTATTACATCATCACAGCAGCGTGAACGGGTCTGGATCGACACCCCGAACCCCGACCCATCTTCACCCCCAAGAAGTTGTAAGTGTTATATTAAGTCTTGTACAAGGTGTTATAGCCTTTGAACGGGGCGTTTCGGTCTTGAAGGGGGTGATTCTATGAGCGGAAGTCAGGGGAGGTGGGGAAGGGGAAGGGGAGGGGGTGGGAGAGGGGCGTCAGTGGCACCATGGCTCTCAAGTGCCAGAAGGACTTCCTGTGACCGCTGGTTGGTTGGCACTGGTTGGCGACAGAAAGATGAGGCAGAAGCTACAGCTGCAGTTTTCCTATGGTAAAGATGCGACACTCTTTTTCTTCTTCCTCCTCCTCCTCCTCCTCCTTCTCCTCCTCTTCCTCTCCCTCATCTCCCTTCCTCCTTCTCCTCTACCACCACCTCCTCGTCCTGTTACTCCTCTTCTCTCTCCTCTTCCTCCTCCTCTTCCTCTTCCTCTTCCTCTTCCTCCGCCTCTTCATCATCATCATCATCCTTCTCTTCCACCACCTCGACCTGTTCTCCTCTCCCTCCCCCCGTCCTACTTCTCCTCCACCACTACTTCCTAGTCCAGCTACTCCTCTCTCTATTCTTCCTCCTCTTCCTCATCCTACGCCTCCTCCGTCCTCTCCTCTCTCCTCCAGCTGGCAGTGCTCAGTTCCATTCTCGCCTAGACTCACTGGAAGCGTACTTTCTGACCTCTTTGCGGAGCCAGACTTCTTTGGCTAAAAGTGTTTGGGTCCAGCCCCGTCGACCCTCATCCGACTGAAATCGTCCGGCACTAGCCAGAACAAAATATCTCAACGTGCGCCTTCGTAGCGAAGGTGTTAAAACAGACCCAGAGATTTCACTGAAAATAAATAGTTATGGTGGTGATTGCTATGGTGTTGTTGGTGGTGATGGTGATAGTGATAGTGGTAACTAATAGTGGTGATGGTAGTGGTGGTAGTGCTGGTGTTTGGTGGTGGTAGTGGTGGTGGTGATGGTGGTGGTGGTAGTGTTGTTGTTGGTGGTAGTGGTGGTGATGTTGGTGGTGGTAGTGTTGGTGATGGTGGTAGTGGTGATAGTAATAGTGATGGTGGTGGTGGTGGTGGTGGTGGTGGTGGTGGTGGTGGTGGTGGTGGTGGTGGTGGTGGTGGTGGT
>NC_134805.1:45463749-45466249 GCF_046742065.1 Oratosquilla oratoria | reverse complement strand
TGGTTTCTTAAATGTGAAATTGACGTTATGACCTTTGTATTTTTTTTTTTTTTCAAAATATAAAATAAGCTAATGCTATTGTTGTTGGGATTTCCTTCAGCTGAATAAAATCACTTGGCGGCAATTGGAAGAAGTACAAAAGCCGTACAAAAGTAATTGAACGCCCTTCTCTCTCTCTTTTTTTTTTTTTTTTCTTTTTTTTTTTTAGTTCCAAGTCTCTGGAGAAGGAACGTTTGCTTGCTTGTGAGAGGTCCGGAAGCATTCCTGTAAGCCTTGCTTGTGAGGTTTAAGTTCCCATTTGTGTGCGCAGTGTTTACTTGTGCACGCGCGTGGTTCTCCTTCACGTCTTTACAACGTCTGAATGAAATCTATTCCATACATGAGGAGTTTTATGTGTGACTGCCACTTGCCCAGGATGTTCCATCACATAAGGCAAAGGTGACGGCTTCGACCGTAGTCACGCTTCTCTTAGTAGCCATGTCGTGAGCGCTGAAACATTTGGTTGTTGCTATAAGAGAAGATAAATTTATGGATAGGAATGACAGGTGGTAAAGGACATGGAACTGCCTAGTGTAGGCCTGATAGTCTTTTGCCGTCTCCTCCATTCTTATGTTCTTATGCCCTTAGTGCGAATGCCTTACTTGAGGAAGTTCATCAATGTGCCAACCACTAAGTCTGAAACCCACAGCCCCACACTGGCTGGCAACGATCCCTTGGCCCTTCCACAGAGCTCTCTGGGTTACGACTTTGGACTGATGTCTGTGTTGTGTAAATGTCACCAACTGAAAATAGGAGAGCATCAGTCATCGGTTGTCAGATCCTTCTGTGTGAAGAAATGTAAGAGGTACAGTCGAAGTTGATGGAGAGAGATCTTGGATCCATTCCGATGACCGAATGTCAGCCCTCAGGGCCACCACATGCAGGTACCCGTCAATAATCCCTTCTTGGCGAAGACAAACTGAAGCATTATGCCATAAAGACCCAAACAGAGAAGGTCTGCTTACTAATGACGAAACAGGAAACACTCCGTACGACACGCAAGCTCTCATGGGAGCCTCGACCAATCAGCGAGCATCTTTCGGGACCAGTTGGACGTGAGAGCCAATAAGAAACTTCCGCGTTCGGATGACGTCACCATAAGTAGGCGTGGAGATATTTTACTTCCTTGGGTATTATGTCCTATTGAGATGACGGTGGAAAATGAGTCTGACC
The DNA here is from genome assembly GCF_046742065.1 of Oratosquilla oratoria. NCBI lineage: Eukaryota > Metazoa > Arthropoda > Malacostraca > Stomatopoda > Squillidae > Oratosquilla > Oratosquilla oratoria. The sequence goes on along the minus strand of NC_134805.1, from coordinate 45,465,037 downwards.
GCAGTGAAGGCCAGCATTCCATACCAACATACCCACATGGAGAGATGTGGTAGTGGACTGCATATGAACTACATGTTTATCTTAACCCTTTGACCGAAGTACTGCACTCAAACCTATGCAAACCCACACTCAATACCACTGACAAACCCACATGCGCTTCCCTAACCCTTCCACTACTGAAGGGGAAGGGGCAGGGGGGGCATGGGGAGACGGGGGTGGGGGTGGGGGGTTAGGAGGGCTCGGGAATGAATAGAATAGCCTGGCGACAGTTAGAATAAAGAAAAAGTAACACTCAATTCAATAGGTCAAGTATAGTTTACGTTATAGTATACACAAATACAACAGGTAATACAATACACTGTACATTGATTTTACAAATCCTCTTTGAAGTAAATTGTACCATAACTCTATTGGGTAGAGAAGAATATGAGCGTACGTCAGGAGACGCTAAATAGCTGCGGCCAAAGCCGCCAAAGCTCTATTATGCAGTAACAAACACTCACTGCTGGGAATAGAAGAGTAGTGTGGGATGCGCAGACCAGCACTCTCCCTATTACACCACCAGTGCACCATACCGAAAAAAATATATATTATTTGGTGTCGTAAGGAGCCTTCTTCAGAAATGTCCACAGTCCATATTTTAAGAAAAAGAGAAAGGAAAGAAAAAGAAGAAGGAAATTATAAAAAGAAAAAGTAAGAATTGCCAGAAGCATTTGCATCCTTGACCGTAACAATACAAAACAGACAGCGACGCCCGTCCGAGCAGTGCCAACGTTTGTAAAGGCATAACTAACGTTTATGAGAGTGCCACGAACGTTGGCACTCCTCCCAGGGCACAACTTGCTGAGGAACGGTGGCATAATTCTGCGAAAGCCGTGTTTACGGTGAAGCTTGTTAGCGATACGCTTGTTTGTTCTGCCGATGGTAACTTATATGCCCGACCGACGCTGCGAAGGTAGGCCTAGTTCGCGCATTCCGTTGGCGATGGGGTTTCTTTCACCTGGGGTAAATTACTCAGCAGTAACTTTGTTAACTTTATAAGGAGATTATCACCCCGACCGGTTTAGTTGTGATATAATTTAATCTTGAAATCAGTGAAAGGGTTTCCATGATTTAAAACGATGAAGGAAATCTACACGCATGGTATAGTGAATGAAAAAATAGCATATATATATATATATATATATACATATATGTATATATTTATATGTATATATATATACATATATATATACTTATATATACATATATATATATATATATATATGTATATATATATATATATATA
>NC_134805.1:45453749-45458749 GCF_046742065.1 Oratosquilla oratoria | reverse complement strand
AATAGATATAAGGTTTCCGTAACTACTACGTAAATGTCGTCTACGTAGCGGCAGTGAGTTTTGGGCCGTAGAGGGGAATCTTGGAGGATGTTGTTCTCGATGTGACTCATGTAAAAATTAGCAAAAAAGCAGCCAAGCTAACTCCCTCAATCTGATAGAACAACGTTCCATCAATATTCTTAAAAGGGGCTCCAGTTGTGCAGATGCGGATCAGTTTTTCTAGTGTTTGCTATGGGATGCTAGAGGGTGGGATTCTTTCATTATTGTAGACATTGCCGCAGATAATTTTAATGGTATCTTCAGTGGGCACATGGGTAAATAGGCTGTTGACATCGAGAGAAACAATGAATCTTTGGGGTCGGGTGGATCGAAGGATCGGCGTACTTGGAAGACATATATATTGAAATTAGTGCATTCAGTTCCTTGGCGGTGATGTATGTAAGGAGGGTACCTTGGAATATGATGGGGCGGAGGGGATATCGCGTCTTGTGTGTTTCGACATTGCCGTAAATGTAACCGGGGGAGTATCGCTGAGTATCTCATCGAGTTTGCTCTAGTAGTCTTCTTTTTTTAAGGATGACGAATATATTTGGCGCACGGCGGATTCCAATACTAGAGTTGGTTTTGAGTTAAGTTGCTGCTTCTCGTAACTGTGGAGTAATGATGTTGCTTTTACTGTGGCCTCTCTGGCGCTTTCAGCTCGTAATTGTTCCTGAAGGTCTTGGTTAAAAGGGATGGCGTAAAATCAGTACGTAAAATCAGTACACAAAAAATACATCACTTGACAAGAGATAATGGATTCTACAATTATCAGACACCACCAACAAAACAAAACAAATTTATTTATATTAGAACCACTCATGATACGAGAAGAACACCCCAACATTAACCAACAGAGCACGGGAGAAAAACGTACATTGAGATTATTCACAGACGGACACCAGGTTACCACACGGAGTGCCAACGGACATTAGATCACGCAGAAGGTTCTCCCCCAGTGACCTCACCACATACCCCTCACATATATAAAGCACACAATAATCGCCAATCCATAGCAGTCTTAATAAGGCGCAATGAGTGCGTGAAACGTGGACAATTACGGAGGTCTTCTCCATACACTTCCAAAATCTCTTAAAGATAAAGTAAGGTCCTTAGAGAAAGCCGAGAAGAGCTTGATCAGTAAAGAACTAACTTCTGGTCTATTCAACAGAATATATATATATATATATATATATATATATATGTATATATATATATATATATATATATATATAATACATATATCAAACACATTCAAACTCCTTCTCTCTTCCTCTCTTATGTTCCATGTCTCTGTTCCGTGCAGTGCTGTCCGCACAATCACTCCTTCATATAACCTCCTGTTAGCCTCCATTCCAGGATGTCTATTTCTCATTACACTTTTTAATCCACTAAGGCATTTACCCGCTTCTCTCAATCTACATTCTGCCTTCACCCCAACTCCTCCCTTTCCTGCCACATTTGCACCCAAGTATCTAAAACTTTCCACTTCCTCCAGTCTCTCTCCCTTAATGCTCACTTCCAGCCTGCTGTCACTCTCTCCCCTTGTACATCTTATCGTCTTACTTTTGCCCACATTTATCTTCAACTTCCTTCCTTCACACACCTTCCCAAACTCTGTCACTAACTTCCTCAATCCCTCCTCTGATCCTTCTACAAGCGCACTGTCGTCAGCAAACAACAACTGGCTTATTTCCCTCTTTTCTCCATTTTCTTTAACCATCTCCAACCCCTGACCCACTACCCTTGCATTCACCTCTTGCACCACCCCATCCAACTATAGATTGAACAGCCAGGGCGACATAAACCATCCCTGACGAAGTCCCACCTTTACCTCAAACCATTCACTCTCTCCATTTCTAATCCTAACACAAGCTCTACTACTCTCATAAAAACTCTTGACTGCTCTTAACAGCTTTCCTCCCATCCCATATATCTGCTGTACCTCCCACAGAGCTTTCCTGTCTACCCTGTCGTAAGCCTTTTCCAAATCGCCCAACAAACATCCTTACCTTTTCCTATAGCTTTCTCACATATCTGTCTTACCACAAAAATCTAATCTACACAGCCCCTAAATGTCCTAAAAACACACTGTTCCTCACCAATTACTCCCTCTGTTCCTCTCCTAATCCTCTCAATCAAGACCCTCCCATAAGCCTTCCCAACTATATTCAATAAGCTGATCCCTCTGAAACTACTACACTCACACTTGTCCCCCTTTCCTTTGTAAAGCAAAACGATACATGCACTCCTCCAGTCCTCCGGCACTCTACCCTCTCTTAAACAAACATTAAATAGTCTCACCAGCCAGTCCACCATAACTGTACCTCCTTTCTTCAGACATTCTGCATGGCATCCATCCAACCCAGGTGCCTTACCTGCTCTCATTATCTTAACAGCTGCTTTCACTTCATCTTTTCTTATTTCTCCTCCATTTTCCTCACTCGTCACTCTCGTTTTCTTAGCGCTTCCCACTGCAACTACCTTTCCCTCCCTATCCTCCTTCACATTTAGCAACTCCCTAAAATACTCTGCCCACCTTCCTCTCACTGCCTTCTCTTCCATTATCATCTCTCCATCTACACCTTTTATTTTTCCTTTTCTACTTGATTCTCTTCTTCCCCTTTGAATTTCTTTCCAAAATATATTTTTATTACTTTCAAAATTTTCTGTCATACACTTACCCCATTTCACATCTGCTCTCCTTTGCTTCCTTTGTCTTATGCTTAACTTCCTTTCTCTTTACTTTGTACCTCTCATACGATTCCCTCGTCCTAATTTGTAGCCAATCTATGAAATCCTGCTTCTTCTCTTCAACACCCTTCGTTTCCTCATCCTACCACTCACTACCCTTCCTTCTATTTCCTCCCGTCCTCCTTGTTCCATACACCATCCTCGCACACCTTATGACTCCCTCCTTGAACCATCCCCATTCCTCCTCCACTCCTAGTTCTACTCTATCCTTCACTACCTCCCACTCCTCTTTCAGCTTCTTCTTATACTCATTTTCCTTTTCTTTCTCATTTAAACAGTTCGCTCTAAGTACCTTCCTACCTTCTGCCCTTCTCTTTCTCCACCTATTCTCGACTCTCAATTTACCTTCCACCAGAAAATGATCTGATGTTCCCCCACTCTCTCCCCTTAGAACATGTACATCCTTAACTCTTCCTACTATACTACTGGTCACCACTGTATAGTCCATTAACGCTCTATCTGCCACCCTTCCATCCACCACCCTCTCCCATGTGTACTTATGCTCGACTTTCTTCCGAAACACTGTATTTACTATCATCAACTCTCTTTGAATGTGTCTGAGATGAAATGTCTGAGAAGTATGATAGGGGTTACTAGGCTAGATAGAGTGAGAAATGAGGAGGTGAGGAGGAGAACAGGAGTGGAAAGGGAGTTGGGTGATAGGGTTGATGAAAGAGTATTAGGATGGTTTGGACACATGGAAAGAATGAGTGAAGAAAGATTAGTAAAAGAGGTGTGGAAGGCAGAGGTGGAAGGAGTGAATATGAGGGGGCGTCCTAGGATGAGAGGGATGGATGGGGTAAAAGGGGCATTACAAAAGAGAGGAATGTCTGTTGAGGAAGGACGGGAGAGGACAGAAGATAGGAGTGAATGGAGAAGGGTTGTGTATGGATGATTCTGTGATGCATGAGGGGGAGTGGGTGGGGGATGGGGGGTGAGGAAGTATGTATGAGAAATAAATTGACGCAGCCCGAAGGGATTTCTCCCCATCTTCTCCTTTTCTGCATGAGGGGACGGAGAGGGGGGTCGCCGAATTAATGAAGCGGCCTTGCTATGGATGTGCTGCGTCTTGCAACAGTGCTCCTGACCCAGGGCAGTGGACAGAATGCAGGGATGACCCGTCATCCAGGAAGTACCAAGATGTGAGGGAGGAAAGAGGGTAGAGGGAAGTGGAGTATGTAGGGGATAGAATGGGTGGGAGTGGTTTCTATGCCTTTTTCTATTTGGCTCTCTCCCGTGTAAGGGGAAAAAAGCCTTTAGTATATATATGTATATATAATTATGTACTGTATATACAGTATATATATATATATATATATATATATATATATATTATATATATGTATATATATATATACAATATATATATATATACATATATATGTATACATATATATATATATATATATTTGCATGTATATATATATATATATATATATATATATGTGTGAGTGTGTGTGTGTGTGTGTGCGTGAGTGTGTGTGTGTGTGTGTGTGTGTGTGTGTGTGTGTGTGTGTGCGTGCGTGTGCGTGCGTGTGTGTGTGTGTGTGTGTGTGTGTGTGTGTGTGTGTGTGTGTGTGTGTGTGTGTGTGTGAGTGTGTGTGTGTGTGTGTGTGTGTGTGTGTGTGTGTGTGTGTGTGTGTGTGTGTGTGTGTGTGTGTGTGTGTGTATGTGTACATGAAAGAGAAGTAGTGTAATGCATGCATTTCTCGGAAGAGACTTTATAACTTTAAGTCGTGTTACATGCAAATGCCTCCACGTAAAGTTTGTTGGACTTGTTAAGCGTACAGGAACTGTATTACAACAACAGGTAACTTATCTAAGTCCAAGAAACGATGGGGAAGGAAATTTGTTTCATTGGTGGAAAAAATAAAATAAATAAAAAAAAAAGGAAAGAAACTATATTTATATATATATATATATACAGTATATATATATATATATATATATATATATATATATATACAGTGCATATATGATAGAAAATAAAATCAGAGTAATAAGATTATCTGACGTTACCGTTAATAAAATCCACCAACTTCGTCACTATCCAGGTATAATGAAATGAAATGTAAACCAACCAATCGGCATCACTTACCTGAGTAAAAAAAAAATTTGGCGACATCTAGAACAATCTTTGTCATCTAGGTATGTCAAGGAAGCGACAGGATTCCCTCAAATCAATAGTCACCTATCGAGTCATAAGA
>NC_134805.1:45421249-45428749 GCF_046742065.1 Oratosquilla oratoria | reverse complement strand
GAGTTCGTATATGACCGATCCATGGGTAATGCTGTGAACTTACACGCACACACATTGCGTGTGTATGTGTACACAGACATGACAGAATTGAATAGACACCAAGAAAAATGTATATCTGCTCTTATATAATGCTTAATGTTATGCAAATTTACCTAATATGTTATATTTACCTAGATTTATGTTTCAGAATCCATACAAGATTAATTTAGCATGCCGCGAACCAAAGGAGCAGTAGACCTATCTGAATTTGAGCGAGGTCGTATTGTGGGTCAACATGAAGGTGGACTTGGTCAACGCAAAACATCTGAAAATTTGTCAATACCCCTTTCTACTATTAGTAGAGTGATCGTACATTTAACCAGAGAGGACAAGAAGGGCACAAAACCTCATTCAGGCCGTCCCGGGCCCTCAGAAAGAACCTTGCGTCTTGTCAAAAGAAATGTCGAGAGGGATCCACATTCCAAAGCCCCTGACATAGTAGCACAAGCTGATGTCAGTCCCAGAACAGCTGTCAGGTATTTCCACAACCGGGGTTACTATGGCAGAGCTGCAAGAAGGAAACCACTCCTTTGTCCAGCCAATATCAAGCGTAGAAAGGATTGGGCTATTGAGATGGTGGAGAGACCTGTGGCCTTTTAAAGCACTGTCATTTTTTCTGATGGGTCACGATTAGCATTATTTTCTGACAGTGGAAGAGTGTGGGTCTGGAGACTCTGCATTTAAGAGTTTGACCTCAAAAGACTACAGCCAACAGTGAAACATGGGGGCATTTCAATAATGCTGTGGGGTGCAATTTGGAGTGATGGTTGATCAGAGCTTGTGGAGTGTCAAGAAAACATCAATTCAGGCAAATATGTTTCTATATTAAAGGAAGGACTCATTCTAATATTCTCCAGTGGTAGAATGAGTAAAAATGTCTTCCTATTTATGGAAGATGGAGCTCCTTGTCACACTGCTCAAGCAACACAAAATTGGTTGAGCCAAAATGGGATCAGGAAACTTCCATGGCCAAATCAGCCCCCGGATATGAACCCTATTGAACACCTCTGGGGCATATTAGACCGACAACTTCGTAAAAAGAACAGGAAGCCATCTTCAAAGCCCGAACTCTTAGGATTACTACGGGAAACATGGCAACTAATCACTAGCATGCCTTGAAGGGTCCTTGCATTGAAAAAAGCAAAGAGGATGTCAACCAAGTATTAGTTATTCACATTGTGACCATTTATAAGCACTTTAATTGTATCAATTGCTTGTTTAATAAATTAAACGATTTCTCTTGGTGTCTATTCAATTCTTTCATGTCTGTGTGTAAACACTGTATATATATATATATATATATATATATATATAAATATATGAATATATATGTATATATATATATATGCATATATATACATACATATATATGTGTGTGTGTGTGTGTGTGTGTGTGTGTGTGTGTGTGTGTGTGTGTGTGTGTGTGTGTGTGTGTGTGTGTGTGTGTATGTGTGTGTGTGTTGAGACATTCTGACAGGTTGACGTAAGTGGAGTAGGAAATACAGGAGTTTTAGTCTGAGTTTATTCCTGACTAGTTTCGTAGGTATGCTTTGAAAAAGCATACATGCGAAATTAGTCAGGAATAAAATCAGACTAAGGTTCCTGTGTTTCATATAACACTTAGTTATATACATATATATATATATACATATATATATATGTATATATATATCTATATATATATGTATATATATATATATTTATAAATATATATGTATACATATATATATATATATATATACAGTATACATATATATATAAATATATATATATATGTATATATATATATATATATATATATAGGAAGGAGTGTAGAAAAAAAATTGGGAAGGATTCGAACGGGCAACCTTCAGGACGTAAGTCGTTCACGCTAACCACCATTTCCTTTTTTTTTTTTTTTTTCTTCTTCTTCTTTTTTTCAAAACAGGAAAATTGTTTCTATGACTTCACTACAGAAGGGTCAGAACAGGATCACCTTTTCAGCCTAGGCCTACACTCCCCGCCTAGCCCCCCGCTGGGGGGAAATAGGTCTTAAGCAAAGTGAAGGATTTTCGTAAATGAGCTTTATTCTCTCAATAGTTTAGATTCAAAATTGCTTTTCCTGCGTCTGGGGTCTCCCGCTGCGATGTCCGTTTCTTTAAGATAAGAACGACTTCAAAATGCAAGGGAAAAACGACCTTAAAAATGGGTAGAATAAGGTCGTAGAGACCTGGACTGGTCAGTTACCTCCCGCTGTTCGCCTTCAGGTGAGGAATTCGTATTGTTTAGTAATTTGACCCTTAAGCTGAGGTTACTTTGTTACTCAAATTCCCTACCCGGCCACTGCCCAGCGAGCATCTCAGTTCCGAGGACGAATCTCCCAAGACGTAGAGGCCAAACGAATTTCGTCATTATCGACAAGCCGTAAGGGCCATAATAGCTCGTAAATCTGGCTTCGAGCGAGCCATTCTCGACTCTATCGACCGTCGAGATGGTCGGAAATCGCTTGGCGCGCCGGCTTCCCGCCGAGATGCCCCGCCCTTAATTGCCGAAGAACAATGGAAAGGTGTCAAGCGTGAAATTATAATTGCTAGTTTCGTGGTCCCGAGAGTTTGAACTCCTGGCCAATGACTGTGACTTTAGCTTATTTGAACGCTTTTTTTTTTAAATACATAAAAACAGGAGCACACTGGCAATAAAACGGTTATAAGATACTTGCATTTATTTTTCTTATTTTTTTAAGTAATCTTTAAACAAAAAATGTTGTTAGGAGTTTTTAAATTGAAGTCGAAGTTTAAACCGACACATCGAAACACTGTTTACATAGCGTCCGAGGGAACAAAGGACTGGTGTGAAAGAGGCGGGACGAAACAGCGGGGTTCCAGCATGACCAGGGAGGGCTCGGAGGGGGTGGGAGGAGGTGATTTTAGCTGGAGATATGCTATGAATGGCAGGAGGAGGAGGAGGCAGACGGAGTACTCGGATCTGGAGGCGAGAATTGACAGATCTCATGCGTTCCGAGGTGGTGGCGTCTTATCGAAAGTGAATTGATTTTTTTTTTTTTTTTTTTTTTTTTTTTTTTTGCGGCCAGCACTGATTGAATGAGTAATACATTTTGTTATTATTTATTCATCTATTCTGTTTTTTATTATTATCATTATTATTATTTTGCATATTCTCACCAATTCGGGGTACACGCCAGAGAGAGCGTTGACCTAGTAATTCAATAGTAACGAATTATTTTGAATCAAAGGATTTTCTAAAAGAGTTTTTTCTATTTATTTATTATTTGTTAATTTGTCTGTTTATTCTTTCATTTATTCATCTGTTTATTTATTCTTATTTTTGTTTTTTGTCCAGTGAAATTCTCCATAAGTAGAATAATTGCCTAGAGAGCTAGTCAATAGTGTAACATGAGGTAAGGAACATTCACCATGTACGACTGAAGCTGACCTTTGTTCTGTATGATCGGACTGCTGAGACAAGTTACCAGTGGCTGTCGGACGCGAACAGGGTCAACGGTATGCCGAAACCAATATGCCATACTCGACCAATCACTCTTCCTCCCTTCTGTCATGCAGTCGTCAGTAATTCACGTCAGTTTTTTTATTACCTCTACATCGGTGTTTTCAACCAGACGTCCGCAGAAGCATACCAAGAGTTCCGCATTGATATCCACGGATTTCTTTTATTCTGTTTTTAGCCCTAGCCAGACGAGCGGGTTGGCCGCCGCGGGTGCAAAGCGGGTCAGCCGCCGCGGAACCGCTTTATATTGATTCCTATGTATAAACCTCTCGTCTGACATAGCCAGGCGGGCTGGCCGCGGCGGTTTCAAGTGGGGAAATGCGTCTCACCCGCCGCGGTCAGGCGGGTAGACCGCCCGTGTGACATCAGCCTTTGTGTCATGTTTGCTCAATGAAAACTATCACCAAACCCTGTGAAAAGAAAACCTTTTCTTAGAAATGTAAAATCAACATATTCTGTCTAATCCCGTATCAAAGGGTCCCCTGAATGTTAAGTCAATGAAAGGGGTCAACAAAGCTTGAAATTTTGAAAAACTGACCGATATTGCTTTTTAACCACAACATTTTCTCCTCCCTCCCTCCCTCCCTCCCCCGCTCTCTCTCTCTCTCTCTCTCTCTCTCTCTCTCTCTCTCTCTCTCTCTCTCTCTCTCTCTCTCTCTCTCTCTCTCTCTCTCTCTCTCTCTCTCTCTCTCTCTCTCTCTCTCTCTCTCTCTCTCTCTCTCTCCTTCCATTTTAATGCAATTTCTTACATTTCCTAATTTCCAATTTTTTTTCTTAGATCATAGCGGGGGTTATAGAGTGATTGTGGATTTTGCGTTTCAGACATACAGGCCGCATCACATTATATTTCTATACAATTCGTTTTCCAACTAATTATAGTGTATTTTAACTTAATTTTCGTAATAGTTATTCATCTTTGTTCAATATTTTCTTTGAACTTTGGAGTTTAACAATGCCTTGGATCTATTCTTATTCACTTTCAAAACTAAGTTGAGACTTTTCTTGTTCATATCATTCAACATATCTTGCACATTTCCTTCTGTTTCTTACAGGAGAATAGCTTCTTTCTTAAGATTCAGATAAAGTATTCTTTATTATTGGTTCAACCATTTTACTTTTCAGATCACTTTTCTGAAATTTCAGTTCGAAGCGACCTGTAAATATTTTGGGTGAGTATATTCTACAATGACGTATTTTTATTATTATATTTTAGTTAATAGTTTGTTTAATTTTTATTTATTATAGAATTTGGTTTATTCTATTCATTTAATATACTATATTTTTATTTATTATACTTATGTATTATTATTTATTGTTATTTGTTTATTCTGTTTATCTATTCTATTTCATTTTCATTCTATATTTTATTTTTCTATTTGTGTATATATTTCTATCTACTTATGATTTATCATGTAGCTGTTAATTTAGCTGTTTACTCGTTCATCGATTTATCTATTTGCAATTCTATTTAATATATTTACTTATCTATTCATGAATACATATTTTTATCTTATTTCATTTTAATCTTATTTTATTTTATTTTTTCATTTATTCATTTACTATTATTACTTCTTTATTTACATGAAGTCGGATAACAGAAGTATCTTTCGCATAAATGTTATGTAAAGATCTTATATTGTGTTCGTTTGACCCAGTTTGGGTGTATACGTAGTTTAGCATTGCCGTTTGTTCCAACGAGTCAATGGCCTTTTCCTAATCCATAAAAACTAAACATAAAGGTATGTGGTATTCTCCTCCCGTTATTGATAAGATTGCCCAGTTCAGTTCTCTATACACAAGATTTCTTTTAATTATATCACTTGTTAACCTATCCCCCTCCCCCCCCTCTCTCTCTCTCTCTCTCTCTCTCTCTCTCTCTCTCTCTCTCTCTCTCTCTCTCTCTCTCTCTCTCTCTCTCTCTCTCTCTCTCTCTCTCTCTCTCTCTCTCGAACTTCTGATATTTACTAAATTGCTCTATTTCATCAGATTTGGAATCTATTTTTCATTTCTGTCTCAAGTCCGCTCGTGTTCTCGCTAATCCTCACAAAGCATATTTCCTTCTTGAAGACGATTTCATTTCTCTCGGCTCTGAAATTCAATTCGTCTGTGCAATCCTCCGTTCAATAGAAGGTGATGAGCCTACGGCAGGAGGCGCTTACTAGCTACGGCCAAAGCCGTCACTTTCGTCCAATACAGTTAGGGCAGGTAACAGTCATCGCTGGTAATCGGAGGGGAGTGCGGGATTTGAACCTAAAGCTAACACCAACATGAGACCAACACGCCTCTGATTACCCCATCAACCCATTAAACTCCGATGACAAGATGTCTTGTCATTTGGTCAAATAAAACAAAAAATCATAAAACACCAAAATGTTTGATCAAACACCAGAAAAATATGACGTCAGTAGTCCTCGCTTCGCTCGCAGCGAAGCGAGGACTGACGTCATATTTTTCTGGTGTTTGATCAAACATTTTGGTGTTTTATGATTTTTTGTTTTATTTGACCAAATGACAAGACATCTTGTCATCGGAGTTTAATGGGTTAGTGCATCTCCATTTTATAGTTGTTTCCTATATTTACCTCATTCGTCGCAATGGCCACAATATTAGTAATTCTAGGGAAGCATTGTGGCTAAACAGATCAGTTCATTGTCTGAAGGCAAGAAGCTAGACAAGAGTTTCCCAACTTTTTTCCGATCATAGCACTCCTTGTTGTCATGTCTAAGCAGTCCAGCACCCCTATCTTGTTATTAGAAGGATGAAAGTGAAGTGTACTGCTTGATGATTTACTTTCTTGATTCCTTAGAGCTGAAACAAATTGACAATATTGTTTGTAGAGGAAATAAGAACACCCTAGAAAAATAAAATGGCATGGAAAAAGTCAAATATGTACAACTAGGTAATCAACGATACATATATCAATGTGATTTTTGTGTGCGTCATTCCCAGCACCCCAGGTTGGGAAACGCAGAGCAAGATGGATGTCAGTTCGAATCCCATTTGAGTCAACACGTGGCGGTAATAGGACACGTTATCTGACCGGCGCAAATGAGAAATAAATAAATAAGTAAATAAATAAATATATAAATAGATAAAAAAAAAATACAAGTACATAGAAATAAAACAGGAATAAGTAAAGCTATCAATAAAAACGGAAAAATAAATTCATAGATAGATAAAAATAAAAAAAAATTATAAATAAATTAATTAGTAAATAAAACTAAATAGATTTGTTAAATAGATAAATGACTGTTGACGCTGCAATGTAGTTACCACACAGAATTGTTCTTCCTTTCCAAGATGTATTTCTGGAACCCCACCCTCCCGAAGGCCCCCAAAGCCCCCCAAAACCCCCAAAGCCCCCCAAAACCCCTAAGTCCGTCCCCAAAGACGCCAAGTCCCCCTTAAGACCCCAAGTCCCACTAAAACCCCCAAAAGCCCCCAAGCACCCCAAACCCCCTAAAGCCCCCAGAGCCCCCAAGTCACCCCTAAATCCACCAAACACCCCAAACACCCAAAGCCCCCAAAGCCTCCAAGTCCCCCAAAGCCCCCAAGTCCCCCAAAGCCCCCCCCAAGTCCCCCAAAGCCCCTTAGTCCGACACACCCCCCAAGTCCCCCACAGCCCCCAAGTCTCCCAAAACCACCAAGTCCCCCCAAAGCCCCAAGTCCCCCAAAGCCTCGAAAACACCCGAAACCCCTCCAAAGCTCCCAAAGCTCTCCAAAGCCCCCAACCCCCCCCCAAACCCCCTAACCCCCAAACCCCCAGGGACACCGAGGCCGAAAAATGGCATCATGGCGGCGGGAACGGGAAAAGTCTAACGTGGGAGTAAAAGGTTCGTACAAATAGCCCCCCTCCCCCCCCCATCAGTTTAACAGAATTGTTTGGCGCCAGCCAGATTATAAAATGTATAAGTCAGTTACCGTAGTGAAAGGCTCAAGATCTGCTTAACTTAGTTG
>NC_134805.1:45401249-45406249 GCF_046742065.1 Oratosquilla oratoria | reverse complement strand
CTGTGTCGAAGACAATGGAACCAACCACTCGAACAAATGGTAGCTGGTTCATTTCTCATTCTGCCTGATGCGTTCTTGTGACGGGGGCTTCAATGAAAGACGAAGTGATCCAATTTTTTACACTCCCTCCCACCCCACAATAACATCTCCCTTGCTTCTTCTCCTCCTCCTCCTCCTCCTCCTCCTCCTCCTCTTCTTCTTCTTCTTTCTCCTACTCTTCCTCCTCATCTTTTTTTCATCTTCCCTTCCTCCTCAAGCTCCCTTTTCTTCTTGTTGTTCTCCTTGTTTTCTTCTTTATCTTCTCCTCCTTTCTTTTCCTCTCCTACTCCTCTTTCGCCTCCCTTTTCTTTTCTTTTTTCTTCCTTCTACTTCTTTTTCTTCTTCTTCTTCTTCTTCATCTTGTTTTTCTTCCTAGTCTCCTCCTCCTTTTTCCTCTCCTTATCTTTCTTCACCTCCCTTTTCTAATCTTTTTCTACTTCTTTTGTTCTTCTTCTTGGTCTTCATCTTCTTCCTCTCATTCTCAGAGAAGGCGCTCTCCTTCATCGGTCTTGCGTCGACAGATCCCTTCACTCAGTCCCGTTGCAACAGATAACTGAAGAAATTTGTCTTTCTGAATCCCTTTCTTACCGGGTGATACTTTTACTTATACGCGTGTATGTACGTATTGTTTATGTATGTATGTGCGTACATATTTCTGCCTATATATATGTATGTGTACGTATGTATGCATGCGTTTATGTATTTTTGCGTGTATGTATATTTATGTATGTATGTGCGCATGTATGTATGTATTTGTGTATGTATGTATGTATGTATGTATGTGTGTGTGGATGTACTTTATATATATGTATTGAGAAGAACAAGAAGGACCTCCGAAATTGAAAGTGACTTTAATTCCCGGCGTTTCGATTCCTGTCCAGTAATCATACTAAGGAGCTAGGTGGATGACAGGGTAAACATGTAGCTTACAATTTTCAATTCGGGATTAAAAGATTATATTAGGGTTAATCTCCTCAAGTAAGTTTTATCAAACCAAGGAGGAGACCTCTGCGCAGTGATAGTTAACTTCAAATAAACCTTTTCTTTGTGTCCTATGCGTCTTTTCTGGCTGCCGCCAGGCGATTTCATTCAAAGGAAGCTAACCCCCAACCCCAACCCCTTCCCTATGAAAGGGTTTATTTTCTAAGGCATACATGGCCACAGGAATGCTATGGAACCATAGCCTTTCAAAGTCTTGCTTAGTGAACGGACTGACATTTTTGTGTTTTACAATGTTATAGCCTCATTCTTACTTAGTCAGTCCTCTTACACTGTCGTTCTCGCCCAAAGGATCACCAGGGGGTTCAAAAGTGGGACCATAGCTGCGGTCGCCAGAAGATTTTATTCAATATTGAAGGGATCTTGAGGACTCTAAGGAACAGCGTTGTAGAAGTGAAGAATGCACGGAGAAAATTGTTGACACTGTACACAATCAAGACTCACTAAAATCCGCGACCCCATCAGACAACGGTTCTTTGGATTTACCATACATCTCCCCAAGAGTAAGGTGAGGTTGCTATCTGCTATAAGATCCTGAGCCCGCATGAAGACCGAGTGCCAGCCCATCAGTGCTAAACCTCCAGTTCAGAGTTTGAATAGTCTGTGGAGAGATGAGCCCCTTCGACGTCTATCTCTAAGGACCATGCATACCTAGTATTAACACCACAATAAGAAAAGATAGTTAAATCGACCTTACTGATGATGCACATGAAACGAAGAAGTAATTTAGAAGCAACATGTATATATATATATATATATATACATATCTATATATATATATATATATATATATATATATATATATTGTTATGAAGGTAAGACAGATGAGTGGAAAAGGTGGTAGAGAAACGAGGGTTAGAGCGAGAACACTATATTCCTGACGTTTCGACTACAAGTCTTCTTCAGAGTGACAACGTGTGTGTACAGCATATATATTCTCCTTATGGCTCATCCGGCTGGACGTTTCAGAATGCCGCATGCTGATTGGCCCGATACTCCCTCCTCCATAACCAATCTGGCGGCTGCAAATGACAGGTTAACGAATCCTTCTCTGTGGTTGCTGACCTTTCCCAGTGTTATGCATGCGGACTCGACCAGCTTTCTCATTCTTCTCTCGAGCCCGGTCCAGATAGGGCGTGCCTCTTCCCATTCTGGTAAATGCCCGTGCGTGTCCACATGCACTACCAGTGAATTTGAAGTCCTGTGATGCCGTAGGTCGTTCTTATGTTCTCTTAGTCTTTTTGTCAACCCCCGTGACGTCTCACCGTAATATGTTGCAGGACATCCACTGCATGGTATACCGTACACTATGCTATTTTCGTTGGTGTGTTGTTCTTGTTTGTTAATTAAGACGTCCTTTATTTTACGCCCGGATTTATATGCTATTTGGATGCCTGCTTTAGATAACGTTTTGGTCATGGCTTTTGCTTCCTTTGCGAAAGGTACTACTAGATATTTTATTGAAGCTTTGTCACTTTTTGGTCTTGCGTAAATTTCTTCCGCTTTCTTCCTCAGTTTGAATAGTAGTCCCGCTGGATACATAAGTTTGCGGAAGACATTAAATATGTAGGACATCTCCTCTTCTATATATTCTTTGTTGCATATCCTCAATGCTCTCAGATAGAAACCAATTATCACTCCTGTTTTTGTGCGTGTGCTGTGATGGGATAAGTAGTGTATGAAGTCATCTTTGTTCGTGGGTTTTCTGTATACTGAAAACTTTACATCCGTTTCACCCCGATGGATAACAGTGTCTAGGAATGGTAATTTGTTGTCTTTCTCAATCTCCACTGTGAACTGGATGTCTTTGTTCACTTCGTTAAGCATGCGGAGTTTATTGTTCATATCTGTTCCCTCGGGTACCACCACCAACACGTCATCTACGTATCGGAACCAATGTGAGCCTCTTCCTATTATGCGAATAAATTTATCCTCCTCCAGTGTTTCCATAAAAAGAGAAGCCATGACAGCACTTAATGGTGAACCCATAGCCAGTCCTCGATGTTGTTTAAACTCTTGGCCCTCAAATACAAAGGCACCAAAGTTCACACACAGAGACACCAATTCTATATAGTCTGTTTTTCTGACTGGTAAGTCGCTGTCATTCACAGAATTTATAACCCTCTTTAACGCCTCAATGGCCCCCTCAATACTTACGTTCGTAAACAACGCTGTCACGTCGTAGCTGGCTAACTTTTTTCTCTCAAAGTTAACTTTTTCGAGGCGTCCAATCAGATCCGACGAGTTGCGTAGGTGGGCGTTGCTTATTGTTCCTAGTAGTGCAGAAAGGGGCTTTGCGAGTTGTTTAGCTAGGCGATGCGGGGCACTGCCTATCCCTGAGGTGATGGGTCTCATTGGAATACCAGCTTTGTGGATCTTCGGTATTCCTCTCATTCTGGGTGGTTTTGGGGCCTCTTCCAGAAGTCCTAATTTCTCTTTTCCTTTCTTCGTCCTAGATAGAATCTTCCTTGCCTTCTTTTTGAACTCGTCGGCCTCCTGTTGTGCGAAGCCGGTGGGCATCTTCTTGTATGTGTTTTCATCGTTTAATAGCTCATGCATCTTCTCAACGTAGCTACTTTTGTTCATTACCACGATTCCACCCCCTTTATCCGCTTGTGTTATTAAGATGTCCGTTCGTCTGCTGAGATCTTCTAAAGCCTTCATGAATCTTCTCGGCAGACTACATTCGTTGTTGTTCGCTAGGGCGTGGTAGCAGGAAATCACACCTTGTTTAAACCCTTTTTCTACGTCCTTTTCGTCCCATCTGTAGTTCTTGTTGATAGACTCTCCGTATTGTTTCCCGTATAATCCGGTGTCAAATTTTAAGCCAAGGGAGAGCACTTGGGTTTCCGTCTCTGAAAGATGTATGTCTGATAGATTGGTGATGAGGTTCGTACGACCTATGTTGTTCCACTTGCTGTTAGAACACAAACCTAGTAATTTTCTTCTCAACTTTAGTTCTTGTGCGCCGTATTCGTTGTTTAACTTTGTCACTAGGTATGTGGGTAAGGTTAATCCAGCGGCGCTTCCTCTTAATTCGTCAATGCTGTTGGATAAGTCGGAGCAGACATCATTGAGATATGCTCGTGCGCTGTCGGTGAAGGGGTTTTCTTTGTTCGTTGCTTTCGAAGTACCAGTTCTGCTAAGCAGTCCTGCAGGAATCGCCGACGGATAGTATAGCTGTCAATCTTGAGGCGTTAAAGAGGGTTATAAATTCTGTGAATGACAGCGACTTACCAGTCAGAAAAACAGACTATATAGAATTGGTGTCTCTGTGTGTGAACTTTGGTGCCTTTGTATTTGAGGGCCAAGAGTTTAAACAACATCGAGGACTGGCTATGGGCTCACCATTAAGTGCTGTCATGGCTTCTCTTTTTATGATTGCAAAAGTACATCACTCATTAACAAGCTATATAAATCGTTAGTTCGTCCACATTTGGAATATGCTGTTTCCGTATGGTCACCGAATCTCATTAAAGACATTGACAGACTGGAAAAAGTACAACGGCGAGCCACAAAATTGATTCCAAATATCAAAAATAAATCATACGAAAATCGACTAAAACATATGAATCTGTTTTCCCTAAAAAAGCGTAGACTCAGAGGTGACTTGATACAGGTCTTTAAAATTCTAAAGGGAACTAACAACATCAAAAGTGACAAAATTTTCACATTGAATGAGAATCAGACAAGAAACAATGGTCTCAAACTGTCCGGAAATAGATTCAATTTGGAAGTAGGTAGAAACAACTTTGCCAACCGTGTAGTTAATGAATGGAATAAACTTCCTGCACAGGTAGTACAATGTAGTTCGGTTCGAAGCTTTAAGGATTATTTAGATAAACACCTAAGCAAGATGCTGTAATGATTATAATTTATTTTATATTTTTTTTTTCTGTTTGATTTTCGTTTATTATTAGTTATATGTCACTTTATTATTATTTACTATTTACCTGTTTGTT
>NC_134805.1:45386249-45393749 GCF_046742065.1 Oratosquilla oratoria | reverse complement strand
CTGAGAAAGAAGATACAGAATGGCCGATATTTCAAAAGGTCCGCCACGAGACACTGTCAGATAAACTCTCTATATAAGGACAGAAGCGCTGGTGAACTACAACTCATAACAACAACAACAATAACAACATCATCAACAACAACAAATTTTGTCTACCGGGGGAAGATTAAGACTTCATGTTAATTGAAAATGGAAATTGAGGTTAAGTTCTAGGTCATATTATTCTTCTGATATACATAAGCAGCGGAAATGTAGAAGTGAAAAAATAATAATGAAAATAAAATAAAAGAGAAAAAATGAAACAGAAAGGAAGATGAACCTTTTCAAGGAATCACTACCTACACGCATTTTTAGCAATAACCAACGCGTCTATGCACACACACCAAGAAACATATAAAAAAAAACACCCAAATACCTTTATCACACACAAATACTCTCTTCTCTTCCTCCAAAACCACCAAATACCAGCCTCAGGAAACATATACATAATCATATCACTCACTGCTTCATTAACACACTAAAAGACAACACATTGCTGCATGCCAGACCCCCTGATATCCATCCCTCTGAATCCTCTCTCCCACGAAAGGACAGATAAGAGTCCACCTGGCCAGGCTGCGGTGCGGCCACCACCCAGCCCTTCTAAGCTACCAGAAGAGACTGGATGACCACACTGTCGACAACTGCCCAGGATGTAACACCTCAATCCATACCATTCAGTACATAATGGAAGACTGCATTACCTGTATACACAATCACGCACGCATACAACACAAAATACATTCTATAAAGGATTTTTGGGAAAACCCCGTTCCGGCCATGGAATTCCTTGGGGAGACGGGACTGCTTGGACAGACAGTCTAGGGAACGACAACAACAACAGCAACAACATTGACCAGAAGAAGTAGAGTCTTAGAAAAGGTTTAGGAGATATGGAACGGAGCAAATTAGAGGATATAATATATATATATATATATATATATATATATATATATATATATATATATATATATATACATATATATATATATATATGTATATATATATATATACATATAACATATATATATATATACATACATATATATTGAGACATTCTGACAGGTCGTAAGCGGAGTAGGAAACACAGGAGTCTTAGTCTTGAGTTTATTCCTGACTAGTTTCGCAGTTATGCTTTCTTTGAGAAAGCATAACTGCGAAACTAGTCAGGAATAAACTCAAGACTAAGACTCCTGTGTATCCTACTCCGCTTACGTCATACATATGTACATATATATATATGTACATATATATATATATATATATATATATATATATATGTATATATGTATATATACATACATACATATATATATATATATATATATATGTGTGTGTGTGTGTGTGTGTGTGTGTGTGTGTGTGTGTGTGTGTGTGTGTGTGTGTGTGTGTGTGTGTGTGTGTGTGTGTGTGTGTGTGTGTGTGTGTGTTTATATATATATATATATATATATATATAAAATATATGCAAAAATTATTACAATAATGCGTGACTAAATGATATAGCAGGAACCACAGGGATAATAAGTATAAATACTAAACGTTTTCGTCTATTACGATATCCTCAGAGTACAGATGTCGTAATAGACGAAAACGTTTAGTATTCAGACTTTATTTTCCCTTTGGTTTCTGCATATATATATATGTATATATATATATATGTATATATATATATATATATATATATATATATATATATATATTTTTTTTTTTTTTTTTTTTTTTTTTTTTTTTTTTTTTTAGTTGTAGAATAAGTCTCCGACCCAAAGTAAGATTTAACGTTCAATTAAGAGGAAACGCCTTAAGACAAAGTACTATTCAAGTTAATGGTCACTGGATTATAATTCTACAGTGGTAATAAAGTAGATACCAATCGACCTGCGAAGACTATATGTAAGTACAGTTGACCATAAAATTCCATTCAGCATGTAGGTAGACAATTATTTTTCCTTATGTGAGTCTTCTAAGGTAATGTTGAGAATGTGGCCTAAAACCTGAGTCTACCATTACCTTGTAAAAGGGACACCAAAGCTTCAGGCCAGAAAGGAGCTCCTTCGATTTCCTAAATGTTCTGATTTGTACAATTTTCTGTGAACCAGTCTCTCTCTTTCTTTCTCTATTTCTTTTGCTCTCCTTTTCAAAGGATTTACAAAGGATTACAAAGGAGGAGTATGCCGACAGGAGACCTTTTGGTCCATAACTAGGTCGGATGCGAAAAAATTATAATAGTTATGAATAAATAAATAAATAGAAATAATGAAAATATAGATAATAATGAATAAAATAGACAAATAAATAGGCAAAGTTGAATAATAAACCAACAGGTAAATAGTAAATAATAACAAACGGACAGATAAATAATAGTAGATAATAATCAGATAGATAATAATAAATAAACGGACAAATTATAATAAACAAACAATATGAAACAAATGGCAGGCATTACAGTATCTTACTTAGGTGTTTATCTAAACGAATCTTAAAGCACCGAACTAAACTACGCTGCACTGCCTCTGCAGGAAGTCTATTCCTTTCAATAACTACACGGTTGGCGAAGTTGTTTCTACCCACTTCCAAATTAAATTTATTTCCTGACAGTTTGAGACCATTATTTCTTGTCTGATTCTCATTTATTGTGAAAATTTTGTCACTTTTGATGTTGTCAATTTCCTTTAGAATCTTAAAGACCGATATCAAGTCACCTCTGAGTCTACGTTATTTTAGGGAAAATAGATTCATATGTTTTAGTCGATTTTCGTATGATTTATTTTTGATATTTGGAATCAGTTTTATGGCTCGCCGTTTTTTGTTTTTTTTTTCTCTCATTTTATATACCCATTTCTTTCTATCTGTCAGTCTATCTCTTCCTCTCTCTCTCTATCTCTATCTATCTTTCTATCTGTTTTTCCCTCTCTTTTTCTCTTTCTCTCTCTCTCTCTGTCTGTCTCTCTCTCTCTCTCTCTCTTCTTTTGTTTCTCTTCACATGTCCAAATTATCTTAACAGGGATAGATTAGTTTTCGTCTCCATTTTTTTATGTATATTCTCTTATTTCGTTGTTTTGAACTGTATCTGTACTGATCAACTACCCCCTTTATCATTGTAATAAAATCTACATCAACACAAAAAAGAAAAACAATCGGAGAGCTCAAATCTACTCCAAGGATATCCATTTTACATTTTCAGTCTTAAAAAGAAAAAAATATTATCATAATCTTGACCACTTGTGATGTATTACATGGGGTATATTCCACCACTCAAAAATTGACAATAATAAATAATAGATAAATAGACAAATAAATGAGTGAATAAGTAGATAAATGAATAGATAGATAGATAAATAAATAAATAAATAAATAAATAAATATGATAGATAAATAGATAAGAATGAAAATAAAAATGTGTCCATAACTTTTACTGTAAAATTGATGACACACAAACAAACGAACGAACACGACCGAAAACATGACCTCCTTGTTGTAGGTAATGAATATGTGTTTGAAACATAAGCAGAGGCTGAGTCTGTTGTTACATCACACCTGTGGATAACAAAATTGAGTTAGCACATCACATTAGGACATTTGACTAAACATATGTAGAGTACATAGTTAACACATCTATCACGTTGTCCAACCTCACCCTAATTCTTGCCACCCAGACAAGTTCACCCAATTGAACCATACTTAAGTATTATGTCTCAACAAAAGAGAACTGTGAGATAGCAAGTATAGAGGAGGGAGACTAGACAGAAGGTGGAGATAGGGAAAAGCTTGTAGAAGTGACGTGGCAGGGGTTATCACAATCCTACAACTCATGTAAGAGGTTAGAAGAGGTTATTTAGTCAGTAGTTGGTACTGAATAGCTTATGACTTGTCTTGGCTTGAATCAAAGAACTAATTTTTGCGTCATCGTGTTAAAAAAATGTACACAAAAAGTTATGAGAAAACATAGGGTGAGACCCTTAATTCATAAATGAACAACACAAAAACCGATTCTTGGTGGGAGAGGGGAGAGGAGAGAGGAGAGAGAGGGGAAGAGGAGAAGAGAGGGAGGAGAGGTGGAGAGCAGAAAAAAGGGGAGGGGAAGAGGAGGGTAATGAGGAGGGGGAGAAGAGAGAGAGGGGAAGGAGGGAGGAGAGGGAGGGGGAGAGGAGGGGAAGGGGAGAAGGAAGGGGGAAGGGGAGAGAATGGATAGGGAAGAGGAAGGGGGAGAGGAGGGGAAGGGGAAAGAAGAGAGGAGAGAGAGAGGAGAGAGGGGGAGGAGGGTGACAGGGACTTGTTCCCCCGAGGACATAACTCTTGAATTTCCTTCTATAAAAAAAAAGACATTTGTGGGTTCTGCCCAGAAGTCTTCAGGTCATGTTTGAAGCCAAATGGAAACGAAAATGGAAAAGAACAACGACGCCGATCCGGTTTCCAGGCTTCTGGGATCTGGAAGGGGGGGCAGGGGGGAGACAGGGGGAAGGGGGGGACATTTTCCCACCTTTTGACATCTTCTTTACCGTGTGACACTTTCCTTGTCACCATGCAAGTCGTCTGAGGATTTTATTCACGTCCGAGACACACCCTCGCTTCGTATGAACCCTTTCAACAACAAGGCGAGGAGCCTACGCCAGGAGGCGCTGAGTATCTGCGGCCGAAGCCGTCACCTTTGCCCTATGCGTTTGGAGGACTGTTGAGGCAGGTAATAGTCACTGTTGAGAGTCGGAGAGGAGTGCGGGATTTGAACTTACAACTAAGCGAATGCGAGCCAGCAGTCTTCTGCTTTCTCCACCTATCTGATATTTTTGTTTTGCTTGTCGCTAAACGATTTTATTTAGCTGTGGAAGGAATTGGAGCTGAGACATTATTTTCAGTTGGGTCCACCCTCCCCCCTCCCCCTCTCCCCTCTACCTATCCTATTCCCCCTCCCTCTCCTCTCCCTCTCTCCTCCTCACTCCCTTTCTTCTCCCCCTCCCCTTCCACATTCCTCTCTTCTTCCTTTCGCCGTTCCATCTCCTCTCCCCCTCCCTCTCCCCTCCCCTCTCTCCTCACTCCCTTTCTTCTCCCCCTCCCACTCCCCGTTACATCTTCTCTCCCCCTCCACCTCCCTCTCCTCTCCCCTCCTTCTCTCCTTCATCTCTTATCCCTCTCCCTTTCCCCTCCTCCTCCCATTTTCTCTCCCCCTCACCCTCACTCTCCTCTCCTCCTACCCACCCCTCCTCACTCCCTCTCTTCTCCCCCTTCCTCTCCTCCTCCCCTCTCTCTCCTCTCCCCTTCTCTCTTCTCTCCCCCCTTCCCACTCTCTCTCCTCTCCCCCTTCGCCCTCCCTCTCTTCTCACCCTCCTCCTCTCCCCCTCCTTCTCCTCTCCTCCCCTCCTTTTTCTCCTCTTGTCCCTCTCTACTCCTCCTCCTCTCCCCTTCCCTCTTCTCTCCCCCTTTCCCCTCCTTCTCCTGTACCCATCCCTCCACCCTCCCCCTCCCTCCTTCCACTCCCTCCTCTCCTGTTTCTCTCCCTCTCTCTGATGAATAAAATCGCCCGGCGGTAAGTAGGAGAAATAAAGAACAAGAACATAGGAATGGGAGAGGCTGTAAGGAACCATAAGGCCTACACTAGGTAGTTCCATGTCCATTGCCACCTATCATCCCCATCCTTAAAGTTAACCTCTTAAAGTAACCCATTTTTTCAGCGCTCAATACATGGTTACTAAGTCTATTCCTTTCGTTATCCACTCTATAGGTAAACCAGTTCTTGCCTATTTCCTTCTTAAACCTAAATATCTCCAATTTGACTCCATTACTACGAGTCCTCCCCTGCTGTCTTAATATGATGACCTTGCCTTCATAACCCTTGTTAAAGCCCTTGACCCCTTCGAATACCTCTATCTACAAAACTTATAGAAAGGCCGAACGCGTGACCTGGTTCCACAAGTCTGGATGAAAACAAGTCTACATTTCGAAAAATTTCTTATCTTTTCGATACGAAGTAAAGGTTATCCTGAATTTCGAAGTCACGGGCGCATTTCCGTACCTTTGTACACGCGAGCATTCAAATTGGAAAATATGTTTGAGAAGTGTTATTTTAGACGCCAAGCCTCGCCCCTTTTCCTCGGTGCGTTGCGGTCCTGTTGCATGACTAGGAGCTTTGGATACACACGCACACACACACACACACACACACACACACACACACACACACACACACACACACACACACACACACACACACACACACACACACACACACACACACACTGCGGAGGTCCGGGTTCGACTCCCGCCCACGGCTGAAATAATTTCAGTATCGCTTCGCTGCGGGGTGCTACTCCAACTCTCGTCGGCGGGGAGTTGGGTGTGTGTGTGCGTGTAAGGTCACAGTATTACTCATAGATCAGTCATATGAGCTCTGAACTCTCATCCGATTCCAACACGTGATCCAAGACCATGGTGAATCACACACACATGCGCGCACACACAAGGTTCGATGGTGTGGTGGTGCCGCGCTCGACCGCTGATTCAGCGATCCCAGTTCGAGCCTCGACCAGGGCTGAAAATTTTAGCATTCTGTTCCTTCCTGTCTCCCATGTTTATGTACTGCTGTTCATTAAACTTCCTATGGGCCGCCTCAACACTGAATAGAGTCGCTATGCACCACTGTCACTAGATTTTGGATTTTGGTTCCAATTACTGAACCTTTTGGACCCCTTGGGGCTCAACTGGACCCCTTGGAGGCCAATTGGACCCCTTGGGGTCAATTGGACCCCTTGGGGTCAATTGGACCCCATGGGGTCAATTGGACCCAGGTTGAGAACCAAGGGTTTATTTTATTTATTTATTTGTTTATTTGTTTATTCGCTTATTCGTTTCTTTGGGAGACGATTTTATTCAAATAAGGAGACTGTTTCCCACCCGCTCGGGGTTGACACTCCAGGTAGATAGAGGTAATGTTAACGGACATTGAGGATGGGTGGTAGGGAGATGTTTCTCTCCGACGCATGATCTGTATGACAAGCTCGTGTTTTATTTTTTCAGTGACTTGATAGAATTATATGGGCTTCCTTCCGTACCTTTCCAGTGATGAGTTGATATCAGACACCCATTTTACATTAAAACTCAGTCTACATCCCCTCGCAGCTCACCCCCAGGGAATACATAAGATAATCTTTCTGAAATTCACTGAAATATAAGAGGCGCACTTCCTGAAGTCTTTCCAACAACGTTGCCACTTAAATTAATTAAATCTCCGTCTTTTTATTCAGTAATATTTCGAGCTGGGCTGGGAATTTCTTCCTCATCATTTCAATCACAGAGTTACTTTAGATGGTGGTGGTGGTGGTGATAGTAGTGGTGGTGGTGATAGTGGTGGTGGTGGTGGTGGTGGTGGTGGTGGTGGTGGTGGTGGTGGTGGTGGTGGTTTTTGGTGGTGGTGGTGGTGGTGGTGGTGGTGATGATGGTGGTGGTGGGGGGGGGGTGTTTGGTGGTGGT
>NC_134805.1:45356249-45358749 GCF_046742065.1 Oratosquilla oratoria | reverse complement strand
GAACCAACAAAAGATCCAGCTAGGAGGCTTATCCTTCCAGCCAACAGCGTCACCGCCACCCTCACCCGGACACTTGGGCGTTGCAACGTTCAGGTAGTGGGCCAGTCCAGCAGAACTATCAAAGAGCTTTCAAGAAGGAATGACAGCCAGGACGAGATGTGGGGAAAAAACGCTGGTGTCTACCGCATACCCTGTGCTGGATGTGATAAAGTATACATCGGCGAGACTTCCCGTGACCTGAAGACCCGGATCCGGGAGCATCGCTACGATTCCCGGAACAACATCACCACCAACGCCTGTGTTATCCACCGGAACACCAACGACCACCTGATGGATTGGGATAACGCAGAACTTCTGTTTAGTGAACCAGATAGGATGAGGAGAAAATGCCTCGAAGCGGCCGCCATTCAAAGCTTCAAAACCATTGAGCAGAACAGAGGCATGTTTAACATCAGCCCCTCCTATAATCCATCTGTTACCCGCATTAAATAAATGTATGAAATGTCCCCCTTAGTCCACTTCAACAAACTGTCCGAAATGTCCTCCTTTGTCTCCACCAAGTCCCACCCGTCCCCCTCCTCCCCCTCCACCTACCACCCACCCCTCCCTGATAACCTCTCCCAGTTCCTTCCCTGTTGGCTTATATGTGCTCAGAGTGTGTGTCATGTCTGTACTTGAAAAAGCTGTAACAAGCGAAACGTAGTACTAATAAAGGTTTCGATCTCATAAGGTGTTTATTCTCACATTCATACATACAAACATACATACATACATACATGCATACATACATACATACATACATACATACTGTACCTACATACATACACGCATACATACATGCATGCATGCATACATACATATATACTCGTATATACATTGAAATTCCATAAAGATGATTCTTTTCGTCCAAGTAATGAGGTCATCTTTCACTCAGCAAATTAAAATATCCACTTTTTCAGAAGCTTTCGCTCAGTTCAATATAAATATTTTGAGATTTATTGAACACAGAGAAGTCACCACATATATAAATAATTTTTCAATTTCTAACAATACTTTTCAGACAATTGTACACTAGATTGCCACTATACTACTGTGTTGGACTGAAGTATGCCCTAAAGTTTGAAAAGTCTGGGTGTGAATAAAAGTCCATACTCTAGTCTTATTGTATCACTTGCCACCTCACCTACATATTGGTGTATATATTGTTAAATTTATCAAAAATGCAGTACGAGTAATATTAGCTGTTGACTATTTTATATAGTTTAGACTCCCGTTTGTATGAAATATACTCAAAACCATTTTTCTTATTCTTATTCTTATTCTTATTTCCTATTCTTATTTTTATTCTTATTCTTATTCATATTCTTATTCTTATTCTTTTTCTTATTCTTATTCTCATTCTTATTCTTATTCTTATTCTTATTCTTATTCTTATTCTTATTCTTATTCTTATTCTTATTCTTATTCTTATTCTTATTCTTATTCTTATTCTTATTCTTATTCTTATTCTTATTCTCCTTCTTCTTCTTCTTCTTCTTCTTCTCCTTCTGCTTCTATCGTTGTTCAAAAAGAAGTTGGTATGGCCCGTGAAATGCGCTGTTGACACTCCGTAGACTGAAACGGGACGAAACCCGTTGTCCCAATGTCATCTACGTCAAACAATCAGAATTATGAAACAGACACCCCCCTAATGACCATCTATTAACACTAAGTTACCTTATTGGTAAAATTACAGTACATAAGACGCCCTTGTGTTTAAATATAACATAACGGTTCTGGAAAACATCCACGATGGAAGGTGCTGCCCTAATGCAAGTACATAAAAGATTCATACATACATATATACATACATACATACATACATATATACATACATACATACATACATACATACATACATACATACATACATACATACATACGACATACATACGTACATACATACATACATACATACATACATACATACATACATACATACATACATACATACATACATACATACATACATACATACGTATACCAAGGGCTCTCTCCTCTTTACTATGGGATTAGCCAAAGTCAAAATGCATAAATCCACTCCCACCCATTTCATCCCCCATCCACTCCACTCCCATCCATCACCCCTTCCCTCCCTCTTATCTTAGCTCCTCATGGATGACGGGTCATCCTTGCATCTCGCCCATCGTCCTGGGTCAGAAGCGATGCAGGAAGACACAGCGCATCCACAGCAAGGCCGCTTCACTTAATCAGCGACCCCCCACCCCACTCTCCGTCCCCTCATGCAAAAGCATTGAGGACGGGGGGAGAAATCCCTTTTTCGGGCCGCGTCGAAATATTATTCACACATAAATACTCATCAACCCCCCATCTCCCATCCACTCCCTTCCATTCACCACAGTATCAGCAATACACGGCCATTCTCTACATACAAGATACACTAATAAAAGTGAATAAAACTCGAGAAAGTACTAAAGCATGGGAATACAATTTCATTCAT
>NC_134805.1:45343749-45346249 GCF_046742065.1 Oratosquilla oratoria | reverse complement strand
TGGTTTAACGTCACAAACTCCCCTCTATCGGAAGACTAGTACGGTGCCCCTTACAGAGAAATTTGTAGCGAGGAATTTAACTAACCATGCCCTTGGTTCAATTTCGCCGGTGTCCGGGTTCGAACCACCATCCCCTCGACCCTCGCCGCAAGTAACGACGCCGCTTATCACTTTTAATTTCTGCTCTCCCTCCATTCTGCTACTTTCATTGATTCTTCTTCGCCACCTCTTCGGGACACTATTATCCCCTGGAACAGAAGCGCTGATTATAATTGGCGACGAAAATCCTTTCCGCAACATCCCGTTTTCAATAAGAAGGCCTACGGGTCAACCGCTTTCTAAGACGGACGTAAAGTTGCAGTGTGTCTTTAACCTCCCTTAACCTCTTCCGTACCGGGTGGCACTTTTCCTTTTAATTATTGACGCCGTCAGATGACTTTATTCATCCATGTGACACTGGCACTCTTGGTACTTTTGGTACTCAGAGTGCCACTTGACACTTATTCATCTCTTTGGTACCCTATGTGGTTTTTTGGTCTATGGATAGTGTCGAACTCATATCCAGGCGGTCGTGAGTTCGATTCACGACATCCCTGGCCAGGCGGGGAAAAGACCCAAACACCGGCAAAAAAAAAAAAAAAAAAAAAAAAATCTTGCCGCGATTGACCGGGTTTGCCCTAACCGGGGTTTGTCACTTTCTACTTTGTGGGAGTGGGATGGTGATTTATTTTTGAGTTTGAAGTGAGTCTTACCAGCGCCTTTATCCTTGTGGACAATCTTTCATCGCCGAATGTTGAAATAATTGCATTGTAGTCATGTGGTTGTCTATTTCTATGATGAAGACATTCAAAATATTGAGACAGGAGGAAGAAAGATACAGAGGAAGACGATAAGAATAGGAAAAGAATGAAAATATACTATAAAGTAATAGAGGTTAAAGAACATAAGAATGCAGGAGACTGCAAGAGACCATAAAGACTACACTGGGCAGTTCCATGTCCCTTACCACCTGTCACCCTTATCCACCCTTATCCATTATTTATGTAATGTTTTCTTAAAATAACCCATTGTTTCAGCGCTCACCATACGGTTACTAAGACGATTCTATTCGTTAACCATTCTGTTGGTAAACCAGTTCTTGTCTATTTCTTTCATATGTTATGGTTTGTGATTTACCAGCGCTTCTATCCTTGAAGATCATCTTCCACCTCAGTGGTACGGTGGAGGAAAAAGGAGGGAGACAGAAGGAGCGGCGGATGAAAAAGAAAAAAATAAATACCGTGAGAGACTTCAAAAGTGAGGAGGTACATTGGGAGGGAGGAAAAGAGAGAGAGAAGAGGATTTATCAGCCTGGATAAGAGAGGAGGAAGAAAAGAGAAGGAAGAAGAGGATAAAGGAGGAAGCGTCGCTCAGATCAGAAATAGAGTGATCACACAGATAGAAACATTGGCAAGGAAATGTCTCTCAGGTCAGAAATAGAGTGATCGCACAGATAGAAACATTGGCAGGGGGAGAATGATATCAAGCACTTCGGTGTGATGGAAGGAAGAGGGGAAGAAGATTCAGTGTTCTCTTAAGAAATGTTGAAGAAGTGAAAAGGAAGGAGAGAAGAAGAGAAGGAAGCAGGAAGGAGGAGGAGGAGAAGGAGGAAGAAAGACAAGAGAATA
This sequence comes from Oratosquilla oratoria, assembly GCF_046742065.1. NCBI lineage: Eukaryota > Metazoa > Arthropoda > Malacostraca > Stomatopoda > Squillidae > Oratosquilla > Oratosquilla oratoria. The sequence continues at coordinate 45,344,582 of NC_134805.1, read as the reverse complement.
AGAGAAGGGTTAAGGAAAGGAAAAGGAGACGATGAGGAAGGAGGAGGAGGAAGGGGAGGAAGGAGGATGAGGATGAGGAAGAAAGACAAGAGAATAAGAGAAGGGTTAAGGAAAGGAAAAGGAGACGATGAGGAAGGAGGAGGAGGAAGGGGAGGAGGTAAGAAGGAGGAGGAGGAGGAGGAGGAAGAGGAGGAGGAGGTAAGAGGAGGAGGAGGAGGAGGAGGACGAAATAGTGGCGGAGAAAAATATAAATTTAAGGCCGAGAGCGAGAAGAGGAGAAAAGGTAAAGATTGATAGCAAAAATACGGGATGGAAATGCTTCGGAGAATGTCAATAACTCTGGGTAAGGGAGAAGGGGTGGTGATAGTAGTAGTGATGTTGTTGTTGTTGGTGATGGTGGTGACGGTAATGGTGATGTTAGTGGTGATAGCTGTAGTGGTGGAAGTAGCATTGGTGGTGATGGTGATGGTTATAACAATGGTGTTAGTGTTGGTAGTGGCAATGACGGTGGTGGTAGTGGTGGTTGTGGTGGTATTGGTGATGGTGGTGGTGGTGGTGGTGGCACTGACAATAGTGAAGATGATAGTGACGGTGACTGGTGGGGCAGAAGAAGAAAAAATTGTAAAGAAAGAGGTAACTATAGAAGAGGAGAGAGAGAGGGGGGGGAAAGAGATAGAGAGGGAGGGAGAGAGAGAGAGAGAGAGAAAGAATTGGAAAAAATGTGGATGGTGTGGGAGAAGATGAGAATGGCGAAAAAGAGAGAGGGAGGGAGGGAGGTGGGTCGATGCATGAGGAGGAGGAGGAGGAGGAGGAGGAGGAGGAGGAGGAGGAGG
>NC_134805.1:45336249-45338749 GCF_046742065.1 Oratosquilla oratoria | reverse complement strand
CCCATTCCATCCCTGAATACACTCCACACCCCTCCACCCTCCCACTTATCTTAGCACCTCCTGAATGACGGGTCATCCCTGCACCTTGTCCACTGCCCTGGGTCAGAAGCAGTGTCGCAAGACACAGCACATCCACAGCAAGGCCGCTTCATTATATATATTATATGTACATATATATATGTATATATATATGTATATATATATATATATATATGTATACATATATATATATATATATATATATATATGTATATATATATATATATATATATATATATATGTATATATATATATATATATCACGTCAAAACCACTGTTGGAGTAGAAAAGACTGGAGACGGGGAATCAATATATTTCGATTGCAAACTGCAATCCTCTTCAGTAGATGAAGAGGATTGCAGTTTGCAATCGAAATATATAGATTCCTCGTCTCCAATCTTTTCTACTCCAACAGTGGTTTTAACGTGATTGACAAATGTGTGGTTACATTTTTCACCTGTAATATATATATATACACATTATATATATATATACATATATATATATATATATATATATATACACATACATACATTCATATACCAAGTCTTTTTCCCCCTTACATGGGAGGTAGCCAAAAAGGAAAAGGCATAAAATCATTCCCACCCATTCCATCCCTGAATACACTCCACACCCCTCCACCCTCCCTCTTATCTTAGCACCTCCCGGATGACGGGTCATCCCTGCACCTTGTCCACTGCCCTGGGTCAGAAGCAGTGTTGCAAGACACAGCACATCCACAGCACGGCCGCTTCATTAAATCGGCGATCCCCCCCCTCTCCGTCCCCCCATTGCATAAAAGGAGACGACGGGAAGAAATCCCTTCGGGCTGCGTCAAATTTTACTCACACATACTACCTCACCCCCATCCCCCCCGTCCATTCCACCTCACGCATCACAACATCATCCATATACAACCATTCTCCATTCACCCCTGTCTTCTGTCCTCTCCCGTCCTTCCTCAACAGACATTCCCCTCTTCCCCAAAGCCCCCTTCACCCCATCCATCCACCTCATCCTAGGACGTCCCCTCATGTTCACTCCCTCCACATCTGCCTTCCATACCTCTTTTACTAGTCTTTCTTCACTCATTCTTTCCATGTGTCCAAACCATCCTAATACTCTTTCATCAACCCTATCTCCCAACTCCCTTTCCACCCTTGTTCTCCTCCTCACCTCCTCATTTCTCACTCTATCTAGCCTAGTAACCCCCATCATACTTCTCAGACACCTCATCTCAAACACATTCAAACTCCTTCTCTCTTCCTCTCTTATGTTCCATGTTTCTGCCCCATACAGTGCTGTTGGTACAACCACTCCTTCATACAGTCTCCTCTTAGCATCCATTCCCAAATGTCTATTCCTCATTACACTCTTTAATCCACCAAGGCATTAACTCGCTTCTCTCAATCTACATTCTACCTCCACCTTCACTCCACCTTTTCCTGCCACATTTGCACCCAAGTATCTAAAACTATCCACTTCCTCCAGTCGCTCTCCCTTAATGCTCACTTCCAGTCTACTTCCACTTTCACCCCTTGTACATCTCATCACCTTACTTTTACCCACATTTATCTTTAGCTTTCTTCTATCACATACTCTCCCAAACTCTGCCACCAACTTCCTCAATCCCTCCTCCGATCCTGCCACAAGCGCAGTGTCGTCCGCAAACAACAGCTGGCTCACCTCCCACTTTTCTCCATTTTTTTTAACCATCTCCAATCCCTTGCCCACTACCCTTGCATTTACCTCTCGCACTACCCCACCCATGTATAAATTGAACAGCCAGGGTGACATAACGCATCCTTGACGAGGTCCCGCCTTCACCACGAACCACTCACTCTCTCCATTTCTAATCCTGACACAAGCTCTACTACTCTCATAAAAACTCTTGACAGCTCCTAGAAGCTTTCCTCCTATCCCGTATATCTGCATAACCTCCCACAGTGCCTTTCTGTCTACCCTATCGTAAGCCTTTTCCAGATCCATAAAAGCCCAAAAAACATCCTTCCCCTTTCCTATAGCTTTCTCACATATCTGTCTTACCACAAAGATCTGATTTACACAACCTCTACCCGTCCTAAATCCACACTGTTCCTCACCAATCACTCCCTCTGTTCCTCTCCTAATCCTCTCAATCAAGATCCTCCCATAAGCCTTCCCAACTACACTCAACAAGCTAATCCCTCTGAAACTACTACATTCACACTTGTCCCCTTTTCCCTTGTAAAGTGGAAGTATACAGGCACTCCTCCAGTCCTCCGGCACTCTACCCTCTCTCCAGCAAACATTAAATAACCTCACCATCCAGTCCACCATCACTGTACCTCCTTTTTGTAGACATTCTGCATGGCATCCATCCAGACCAGGTGCCTTACCTGCTTTCATCATCTTAACTGCTGCCTTCACTTCATCCTTTCTTATTTCTCCTCCATTTTCCTCACTCATCACGGTCATTTTC
>NC_134805.1:45298749-45301249 GCF_046742065.1 Oratosquilla oratoria | reverse complement strand
TTCGTGTCGGTTTCTCTACATATTTTAGTTTCATGAGAGTATGTGTGTGTAATTGCTCTTTGTGTGTGTGGTGTGTGTTTTTTTTGTACTTGGTGACCATATCGTGTGTGTGTGTGTGTGTCAGGGTGTGTGTGTGTGTGTCAGGGTGTGTGTGTGTGTGTGTGTGTGTGTGTGTGTGTGTGTGTGTGTGTGTGTGTGTGTGTGTGTGTGTGTGTGTGTGTGTGTGTGTGTGTGTGTGTGTGTGTGTGTGTGTGTGTGTGTGTGTGTGTGTGTGTGTGTGTGTGTGTGTGTGTGTGTGTGTGTGTGACATACCACATATTCGGCACGCGTCTTTTATGCTGCGTCTTCCATTAGTGACATGTAAATTGCGGCTTCCAGGGCTGAGGAATGCAGTGTAACCCCAGTGTCAGTGACGTATATTTGGCGTCGGTGTCTGTGCGGCATGACGTCAACACATCAGCCTTCGTGTCGGTTTGTCACATATCTGCGGATTTCATGGACGTGTGTGTGTGTGTGTGTGTGTGTGTGTGTGTGTGTGTGTGTGTGTGTGTGTGTGTGTGTGTGTGTGTGTGTGTGTGTGTGTGTGTGTGTGTGTGTGTGTGTGTGTGTGTGTGTGTGTGTGTGTGTGTGTGTGTGTGTGTGTGTGTGTGTGTGTGTGTGTGTGTGTGTGTGTGTGTGTTCTTTAGCAAACGCACCTCACCTCAATTCTCCTGATTGTTACCATTTGTTGAAAACCACAAATCTCGTTGGCGCCAGGTTACATCTTTCACGAGAGACAATTTACAGAAACAATTCTTAACGACTGGATAGCAATGCAGCACGAGGATCCTGCAGTGGACTAGATAAAATCGCCTCGCGTAAGCCAGAATAAAATCTGTAAGGTTTCAAACATAATAAAAGGGATTCCCTTTCCTTCATTCCTTCACTCCCTCCCTCCCTTCTTCCCTCGCCCTATTGAGTCCCTCTGTTCCTATCTCACTTCCTCTCTCTTTCTCCCCCTTCTTCTTCCTCCTCTCTTCCTCACTCACTCCCTTCCTCTTTAGCTCTTTTTTTTTTTTTTTCTTCCTTCCATTCAACCCTCTTCCCCTCATTTATCCATTATCTCTACCCCCTCTCTCATCATTCCTCTCATCCCTTCCTCTTCCTCTTTCCCTCCCCCTTCCCTCTCATCTTCCTCTCCCCCTTCCTCCTTCCTTTCTTGTTCCCTTTCTCCCCTCTCTAGGTCTCTTTCCCCTCACTCACTCACTCACTCCCTAGTGCCTTCTTCCCCCACGTTCTCAGAATCCTCCAAGTCTTCTCCTCTCCCCTCCCCTCCCCATCCTTCCTCTCCCTCTTCCTCCTCCATCCCTTCTCTCCCTCTTCCCCTCTCATCCTTCCTCTCCCTCTTCCTCTCCCCCTTCCCCTCGCATCCCTTCCTCTCATCTTCCTCTCTCCCTTCCCCTCTCATCCCTTCTCTCCCTCTTCCCCTTCCATCTCCTCTCTCCCCTTCCCCTCTCATCCTTCCTCTCTCCCTTCCCCTCTCATCCCTTCCTCTCCTCTTCCTCTCCCCCTTCCCCTCTCATCCCTTCTCTCCCTCTTCCCCTTCCATCCCTTCTCTCCCTCTTCCTCTCTCATCCTTCCTCTCCCTCTTCCTCTCCCCCTTCCCCTCGCATCCCCTCCTCTCCTCTTCCTCTCTCCCCTCCCCTCTCATCCCTTCTCTCCTTCTTCCCCTTCCATCCCTTCTCTCCCTCTTCCCCTCTCATCCTTCCTCTCCCTCTTCCTCTCCCCTTCCCTTCTTATCCCTTCCTCCCCTCTTCCTCTCCCCCTTTCCCTCTCATCCCTTCTCCTCCTCTTCCCCTTCCATCCCTTCCCTCCCTCTTCCCCTCCCGTCCTTCCTCTCCCTCTTCTTCTCGCCCTTCCCTTCTTATCCTTTCCACTCTCTCTCCCTCTCCCCCTTTCCCTCTCATCCCTTCTCTCCCTCTTCCCCTTCCATCCCTTCTCTCCCTCTTCCCCTCTCGTTTCCTCTCCCTCTTCCTCTCTTCCCCTCTCCCTTCCTCTCCCTTCTCCCTCATCCCTTCTCCCTCTTCCCCTTCCATCCCTTCTCTCCCTCTTCCCCTCTCATCCTTCCTCTCCCTCTTCCTCTCCCCCTTCCCTCTCATCCCTTCCTCTCCTCTTCCTCCTCCCCTTCCCTCTCTCTCCTCTCTTCCTCTCCCCTTCCATCCCTTCTCTCCCTCTTCCCCTTCCATCCCTTCTCTCCCTCTTCCTCTCTCATCCTTCCTCTCCCTCTTCCTCTCCTCTTCCCCTCCCATCCCTTCCTACCCTCTTCCTCTCCCCCTTCCCCTCTCATCCTTCCTCTCCCTCTTCCTCCTCCATCCCTTCTCTCCCTCTTCCTCTCTCATCCTTCCTCTCCCCCTTCCTCTCCTCCTTCCTCCCCTCTCCCCTCTCTCCTCTCTCCCTCTCTCAACCTTCTCTCTTCCTCCTCTCCTCCCCCTTCCCTTCTTATCCCTTTCCTTCTTCTCTC
>NC_134805.1:45246249-45293749 GCF_046742065.1 Oratosquilla oratoria | reverse complement strand
TGTATGTATGTATGTATGTATGTATGTATGTATGTGTGTATGTATATATGTATGTAACTGTCTATTTAGCTTACAGGTGAGATGAGATGACAATTCCATCGACGTGGTAACATCGCCATGACAAAACACACGTGGCAACGTCGCTTTGGTCAACAGAACAAAAAATGCTGAATGTGGCACACGCAGTCTAGAGATGTTATCAGTTAAGTGTTGTTTACTCCTAATGGCGACTTATCTCTTTATGTTTGCTGCCGCCTGGCGATTTTTTCAGTCGAGCGACCCCCCCACCCTTCCCCCACCCACCCCCATTCAGCGAAAAAAAGAAAATAATCTAGCGAATGGTAATAATTCAGTAACTGGCAACATGGCTCAGTACTTTTTTCTATAATTGATGCCAGACGCTTTTATTCACGTTTGGGACGATCCTTTGCCAATGGAGATGTTCACTGGTGATGTATTTTATAATTTTGAATTGTATTTTATTTCCTGGGCTACAATGTATGAAAAGGGATTACATTTATGTAATTGTACGGAGTACATTCGCATAAGGACATTTAATTTCTTTTCAGCAGTGTGCTCCCCGGCCTGTGTCTAACATGGACACTGACACGCCAGATGAGGAGGAAAAACGTAAAATCATATAAAATAGTCTGGAAGTGAGTGTTTCGTCTTTGTATCACACTCGCTCCCCAACCCCTCCCTTCCTCCTCCTCCTCCTCCTCCTCCTCCTCCTCCTCCTCCTCCTCCTCCCAACCACACCCTCCTGCCATCCGCCATTTTTTATGCGTCTCCCTTTTTTTTTTCCACGGCTCGTCTTGTCTCATCCGGTTTAGTTACCATAACCCCGTACGAACCCGAATCCGAACATTGGGATGGGTGGTACGAATCCGAACGTCGGGATAGGTGGTACGAATCCGAACGTCGGGATGGGTGGTACGAATCCGAACGTCGGGATGGATGGTACGAATCCGAACGTCAGGATGGGTCACCCTAATCCAAACATCGGGATGGGTGGTACGAATCCGAACATCAGGATGGGTCACCCGAATCCGAACATCAGGTTGGGTCACCTGAATCCGAACATCGGGATGGGTCACCCGAATCCGAACATCGGGATGGGTGGTACGAATCCGAACATCGGGATGGGTGGTACGAATCCGAACGTCGGGACGGATCACCGGAATCCGAACATCGGCATGGGAGGTACGAATCCGAACATCGGGATGGGTGGTACGAATCCGAACGTCGGGACGGATCACCCGAATCCGAACATCGGGATGTGTCACCTGAATCCGAACATCGGGATGGATCACCCGAATCCGAACATCGGGATGGGTGGTACGAATCCGAACATCGGGATGGGTCACCCGAATCCGAACATCGGCATGGGGGAGGAACCGAATAGGACATGTGGTTAAGGAGTTCTGGTAAATAATCAATCGATATTGTGAAAATTGAGATTCTTTGCCAAGTGTGTACACTATCTAATTACTGTTGAAAACATTTGTTGGAACAAATCCAGAGAAAAAATCCAAAGTAGAAAGCTCCCTGATCCTAACCTAGCTCAATCTAATCTAACTTAGCTAACCTACTCTAATCTAACGTAAATTTTCCTTACCTATCCATACTTAACGTAATCTAACAAAAAAATTCTTAACCTAACTTAACCTACCCAACTTCCCCCTAGGCTACCTACCTAATTTTAACATATCCAGACCTAACCAAACTTAACCTACCCAACCTACCCTGACCTAACGTAACTTTCCATTATCTACCCAATCTAACCTAACCTTTACCTAACCAAACTCAACCTAACGTAACCTAACCAAGTCCAGTTTAACCCAACCTAAAGTAACCTAACCTAATGTGAGCTAATCTAACGCGACCTGACCTAACCCAATCGAAACTAAACTAACTGAAGATAACCTAACTTAATCTAATGTAACGCGGCTTAACTTGACCTAAACGTGACTAACCTAATCTAAACCTAATCCGTAGCCAAAATAATATTTTCCTGTGATTTTTTATTTATATATCTATTTATTTTACTGTTTAATAATTCATTCATTTATATATTAATTCTTTATCTATTTATTCATTCATGGGTAAGATTGCAGTAACATACTCATCGAAAGACAGATGCAGCTATGGTGCGATCGAAAAAATGCAAATAATAATAATAATAATAGTAATAAGGAAATAGAATAGATAATAAAAAAGATAAATCAATAGATAAGTATTACAAACAAATCAACCAACAAATAAATAAATTATCAATAACAGATAAAAAGTAGATCATACAAAGACCGGGAATGAATTTCCCAGCGTAGGTAAAGGATTACACGAAGAAGAAAGTAAGCTGTATTTGTCAGTACCAGAAGAAAGAAGAGACTAGTCTTCAGAACAATGGAATGGAAGAATAAAGAACATGGAAAAAGAACATATTGTTTGAAGAACATCGTTACAGCTGAGCATACATATGTATTGAGTTCTGGAGTAAAATGGAGGAAATAATCCTGACAATGTAGATTAGTATAAAGCTAGATTTGACGGGTAGAGGTACAGAGATAAGGTTCCATGCTTACATCTTTTATCCTGCGCATTACACTTGGTAAACACGCGACGGCATATACCTTGCTAAACACGCGCGCACGTATATATATAGACGCGTACTCTCACAACATACACATAACACTCAGGAAAACACGTACATACACACAGGCACGCGTAGCATATTAACAGCTTAAACACACTCCATATCATTCTTATGCCATTTAAATCTATTACATGAGTCAACCGTCTACATCCTGCAGTATATACAATGATCATCAATGATGATATTTAGATATCTCCTGTGGAGGGCTTGCGACTCAGGTATTTGAATGGGGCGCGAGTGTGACGTCATAACAGCTCCACCAATGAGAGCGTTGTTTGGGACTTAGACTGGCGAGCCGAGTGAATCGTCGTCAGTAGTAAAGTATACATGGTAGGTGGTACGTACGTTGCTCCTGTGTGCTGAAAAAGTTTGTTGTCGTTGAGTGTTTTGATTACTATAATCAAAAAGTTGAACGGTGAAGTTTTACAGTGATAATAAAGTGCAGTGAAGTGTTTTAAGTGACCAGATACACTTTTGGATTAATTATAAGGACTTTAACAATCAAGGTAAGTCTTTTAACTTGGGTATCGGAAGATACTTTGATTTCTTACGAAATTGTAATACTAGTTATAATCGTTGTAATAACTATGAACATGCATTTTCTATAGGAACGCTCCGATTTCTTATTAAACTAAACAGTATTTACTAAAATTGTCTGTTGGGACACTGTTTACTTAAAGAAACTATTAGAATATTGTTTCAGTGGCATCATTTGAAGTAAACTAAAATTGAATTCCCATTTTCTCGAAATATTACGGAAGTTAAATGGGGCAGTTGGGAACGCTAAGGAAGTTGTATAAAGAGAGGTTGCATGCTGTTAAAAGCCTGGTAGATGACGTGATGTTAAATTTGGTGTAAAGATATAACGCACAAGATTCCAAGAAATTTTTAAGTGTGTATACGTGACTAACTGATGTGTTTTGCCCAGTATGTATTGACTGGAGAGTAAATTATGATCACATTAATGAGGTTATGCTAGAATCATCTGTGATGCAAGTGGACATTTCCGTATATAACTGATTGGACAATGTAGATCATGTTTATAGAAATACTCAATGTATGTATCGTCCGCCGTGCACCGGAAGCTCCTCGGATACGTGTGAACCAGAATTGTGTGTATTTAGAAATCGGTATCTAGGTATCAATTGAATAAGGTATCGACGATAGGATTAATTTTTGTATTATTTGATATTCGTCACCTTACAGACGCGCGCGCACGCACACACCGCAGTTTTCCATAAAGATGCATAAACACGTAGAATATATTATTAGTAATCGAAATAACCCTGACAAAGGCAACAATGGGATTCAACATGAGGATTAATAAAGAAAACTAGATAGGAGCTCCATAGAGTTAATTGTATTCCTGTATGTTTTGAAAAGATGAATACACATCCTACGTGAGTGTGTGTGTGTTTCTTTGCCCCCAATTCCACATAACTAATTTTACTCAAATGTGTAAAGCTCCATATTTAGAAGTGAAAAAAAAAAAACATTCGACTTTTTGGGGCAACGTGAATTAATCTACTCCACCCCCTCCCAAGGGGTCTGCAACAGAAGAAGAATATTGTATTCTTGATTTTGTAGCCTGGAGCGTCAATTTTTGACCTGAGATGTGACCCAATTTTTCGTAGTCATGCTATAGAGTGATGTTCAGTTGAACTATTCTCAGTCAGTGTTGCCTTTATATATACATTTTTCATCCACTGGGCCCTTGGAGGACGTCACAAAAATGTGCCCTACCAAACTAAGATGTTACTGTCATGCAAATATCATGAAGTCTGAGGCATTCGTAAACTTGTTGTGTGCATTTGCAAGCCTAAAGTATTATATATTTATTTCTTCTTACGCAGTGTGTTTGTCCCCCCAAGGCGATTGGCATTTTCATGTTCAGGCAAGCTAAGGCAAAGGAACTTCGTGCGAACACGCTTAAAGCCCCGACAGAGTTTGTATTGGCTGGAAATTGATATTGTGTGTGAAAGAGTGGTTGGAAAGACAGAGCACTGGGGAGAAATTGCAGTTTGGGTTAAGGTTGGTGTGGTTTGGGAAATTGGTAAAGAAATTGGAGCAGTAGGCAGTGAAGTTGGGTATTGGAGTCGGAAGAGTGGTTTTGTTCTGTGTATCTTGGTGATTTTTCTTGTTATTATTTTCATTTAAGTAGTTTAGGTTTTAAAGACAAATGCCTGCATTTTGTAGGAAACTAGGTTTAGCTAGGCTCTATTCCTCATTTTGAGTGTTGACAAGTCTGGATTGTATCCTAATTGCAGATCAGTAGGCCTAGACAGATTTAAACTACTTTTGGGTCATTATTTCGAAGCTAGATTTTGTTTGTGCTAAGTGTGTGTGTTTATTCCTAGCGAAATGTAAGTTTTTGTTTTATTGTATTGGTTTGGGTTTCAGAGCAATATTTCATATTCATTGTAAGGCTGGTAGACTAGAGGGGCAAGCGTGCATGTTATCCATGTTTTGTAAAATCCCGTGTTTGGACAAGCACGCTACGCTTAGCTCTTAAAATTTCTTGCTTGTCACGTTTGAATATTTGATATTAGCACGCTACCGATATGCAGTTCCTTTTTTTTTTTTTATCTCATTTCATATTAGTGAAAGCTCGCTGACACTTCGTTCTTCATCAGTGCTGACATCTGTGTTACGGCGAACTGAGCTTACGTAAACTATTCGGTAAATGTTGATTTTGTTCAGGTGAAGTACGTAATGTGCGTGAGGTTTTTCGGAATTTGAATTGGGCATGCACTAGTTGACTAGTTGGTACGTGGTTTGGCCTGATATGTCTCTACCGAACGAGGCCTGAAAATGATTCGAAAGTAGTGTACTATCATTCTGATCATCTCGTTAGGAGGTACTTCATTGCCACATTACTGCTGCACTTAGCTTATTTCAAGATTACTTATCACTGCATTGGATGAGAATGGTTCCCGATCAATTTCGGTTCGACTCTATTGGGGATAAGGATTTGTGCCAATCGGTGGGGACTCGTGAATGATTGGGCATTTGCAGTCTTTAATTGTTAAGTATGGCGTTGTTTGCAAGTGACAGAAGTAATGGTAATGTGATGGAGATGAGCTTTGTCTGGGGCAACCGAAAGCAGGCTGGAGATATAGGCTATGTTGTATCGGCAGGAATGACAGTAACTAAAAGCGTTGTATATGTTATGCATTAAATCGCACTGATTCATTGCCTGTAGTCCATGACGTCCCTTGTAGACCACAAAGTTCCTTAGTGGGGCCACATATTAAAACTAGTGGGAGTGGTGGACGCTTAGCAATTAAGTTTAGTGTTGAAGTGGTCTCGATGAGGCTGGGGAACAGTAGTGCATAAGATAATGGTACGTGTTGAAGATACATGCAGTATGTTATTTCTCAAGGATGTGCTGTCGACCTGGATGTGTATTGTGCCCTAGTAGTACGTACCCACTAGATCAACAGTGCTATAGAATCAGCAAAAAACAAGTAAATACATTTTATGACAGTGCGATGTTTCAATGTCACATATTGAAGATGAGTGCACATTTTCGGTTGCATTTGTAAATGGGGGCGAAAAGAAATGTGATAACTACTGGGTAAGTATTTCTTTGGTGCTCTCCTCAGTGGTATATGTGTGTAGTAGTTGTCCCAGGTCTGTACTCAGTCGACGCTTGCTTCTGTACTTCCATGACCTCGTAGTCTCGACGTAGGAGTGACACCATCAAAGCAAGTACGTTATTTTTTCTTCGGGCGTGACAATTGTACTATGAAAATTGGGGTGATCTCATTTATCTTATTCTATGCCTCTTGTTTACTTCAAGGCTGCTTTCAGTTAGTTGATGCAAACATCCCATGCACTGTGCGTCATAACCCTTACGTCACGACTCTAGAGGGGTTGCTCTCTGGAGATGTAATTTACTGTTTTAGCTACATTGTCTTTATTGTGCTGGGGGAGAGTGGGTGTCGTTACAGGTGTGGGTGTAACTTGAGAGAGTGTACAGATTGTCTTGGGTGGCTGGGTGATGCTCTGCGCATCATATATTTGCCTGCTGCAGCTTTTGTTTGTTCAGTTGGTGTCAGGTTGCTCTGTCAAGCCAGAAGAGTTTGGTTTTTGTTGAACTATGGTTGTTTATGACATGGAAGGTAGTGGGTTTTGATAAGCATTAGAAGGAGGCTGTAATTTATGAGAAGGGTGAGCTGAGTACGGCTGATACCTATGATGTTTGCCAATGGGACTTGCATATCTAAAGCATACTTTGGTACACATTTGTTGGGATGACGTGGTGGCAGATGCATAGCACGTCAAGCTTGTTGAGGGTAGTGAATAGATACAAGTGGAAAAATGGCGTGCGCGACACGATTGACGTACGCTTCACTCAGGGTGTAACAACAGATTTGGTCCTCACTGTACTTCAGTGATTCTTAGGAACGATGGTTTCAGGGTTCCATGAGCTTTGCGGGTCTATGGACTGGCCTCAGTGAGGTTGCACAGACCAAAAAATCCAGTATCTTATTTGATGCTGGACGATATAATTTAAGTCTTGAAGTTGCCTTCAGAAGGCAGAGTAACAGCGCTCCATAAGTGAGATGTATATGTGCACGTTTGGGATCCGCTGCTTGGGATGAGGTAGAAGTATTGGGTAGGTGGTCAAGCTTGCCCGGAGCGATGAGGAGAAAGGTGAGGGACCCTGCTTGGCTAATTTCTGATTGGATAACATTATTTTGTTATTGTATGCTACGGTTGCATTGAGATGCTTGGTTCAGGTACGAGTTGAGTGTGTACTACAGCGTCTGACAAATGATTAATGGCAAGGAAAAGCGAGGGAGGGACAAGGAAAGCGGACAAAACAGACGCCATGGCGATTGAATGAGTGGCTGGTTGTACCCGGGCCAACGGAGGTGGTCAAAAAGTATCGCATAGTTTGAGTGAAGGAACACCGATTTCCGTTAAAAGTCGCAGCTTAAGAGGTATCATATTTTCCATTTCCCCGAAGTGTGACTGATGCCGTCATTTAGGTCGCGTACTTAGAGTACGCATACGAGAAATGTGGTGAGGAGACAGGGAAATCTTAATGCATCTTTATGCTCATCGTCTTAGCGTGGAGAGGCAACCCGCACTAGCCTCTCTACAGGGTCTCAGATAGTCGAACCGAGCGTGTATGCCACAAGACGATGAGTTTTAAATATTTTTATGTTTTCATCCGTGATATCTATGTAATTGCAATATATATATCCTAATGGGTGACCATGCATGGATATTGACATTGTATATTTGTATCATGTATCTTGCACATTATTTACCTAAAATAATAATAAGATGAACGAGGTACCCGGAATGGCAACATCATCTTTTCTAGACAGACAGTGTGGTGCCCATGGACGCAAGCCAGAACCCGCTTAAATGCATTGTGACATTATCTCTTAGTCTTGTATTGGAGTGCCGTGCTACGTTGCTGCCAAATGAAGATTACGGTCCTGAGATTCACTGGTGGACAATGGTGAAGTTTGTGTTCTGTTAAAGGAGACTAGGGGTTATGCAATTGTGGCGCACTGACCGCTGTCCCCGTGAAGTAGACCTGGTTTCTTGTTTGCTCGAGACGGGCTCAGGCATATCAAAATGTGTCTCGTTCATTATAAGTATATTAACTCGTCATTAACTACGTTTATATCTTGGACTGCTGTTAATTGCTAACCATTTTTATTCTCAAGTAAATGCTGGGAGCTGCTTTTAATTGTTCTTTTCTGGGAATGTAACTATAGTTCACTTGATACTTTTTGAGTCGTTACTACTACTACTATTGACATTACCGCTTATGAATCATCTAAATGCTATAAAGATGTGCTGGCAGATTACTTATTTTGTGAAATTTATTACAGTCGATACGGGGAAGATGGGGGTGGGGGTCGTATAAGGATGCTGTCAAGCATCGTGTGATAGTAAGTCGGGAATTTCTGTGGGAACGTAATTGACAGGTGCGTAGCAAGGGAGGGAGGTTGGGGTGGGTGATGACGTAGCTGAAAGGTGGACGTGCTTTCGTTTGAAAACGCCAATTGGAACACAGGTCGACCCAATTCTTAACCACAAGGCGTGACTGCTATGTGAATGGGTATCCTTATATTGATTGTGTGGGGTCATGATTAACAAATGAACAATTATATTTGCACGCACACACACCTCACAATCTCGTTCTTGATTCACACACCATCACATTGCCACGTTACTCTTGCAATCTTCTATATCGGTCTTGTCGGTAAGACCAGAGCTTGGGCAGGGTCAGTGAGTTGTGGGTACGGGTTGGGTTTAGTATACACATCATCAACCAGTTTTATGACTTGGGCATGTCCGAGACAGGGGTCAGGTTTGCCTGCGTGTCGCTTTGGTGGCTGCCCAGGGTGTCGTGTCGTCTGTGTCGGACACGTCGTACCAATTCCGTGTGCAACCGATACTGGGGCATGTCCGAGTGTGGTTGGTATAGTATTCGCGTGGTTTTGTTTTGTCGTTCTTTCGGTGTAGCACTTGGGTTTAGTTGCTGTTTTTATTTGCTGGTTTTAAGCAGGTGTATGATAATGTGCACAAACTTTTTAAGCTTCGGGTTTGGGAGAGGGCTCTTTCTCTTTTACACACATGTGTACACGGGGTATGATAATTGGGAATAAGATGTATGCCGAGTGGATTTTTTTATTACTAGATTGTTTATACTTAGGTACAGGCGCTCTTCCAAAGAATATTAGTACTCCAAGATCTGCAACGAGATGGGGTCGAGTCTGCTGGGGCCATGTTAGGAATAGTTTCGACATTTTCAACAAATATTATAAAATAGTAATCCATGGTTGATGGGTTTTCGCCAAAAATACATCCATGAAAGGCAGGAATGATGGAGGGGGGGTTCCAAGTAATATTCCTGCTGGAGAAACTACATTCCAGCTGAAGTCCTGGAAACCCTGACCACAAAAGGCAGTGGTGACTTTTAGCAAGAAGGAAGAGAATATAGTTCAGCATCAGGAGTACAAAAACTAATCCGAGAGGATCCATTGCGGAGTCTCGCTCACTGAGTACACACACACACAACCACTGTGCATGTGCATTCACATATACATACATGTACATGAACACACACAAGTGGACATATACAATAGTCTTTTCACTTTTAAGGTGAATTAAAGTCACCAGGTGGAAAAGATGTTATTAGTTCAAACATTGAAAGAGTTAATATGTTTACACAAGGCGTAACTTATAGTTTTGCCATATCCTTTTCATCTCGTGGGTGGTAGCCAAAATTATTAGTTCCGTTACAGTCATATTCTGTACTAATTCGAATGGCACAAAACAGCAGTGCTGTTGGAGGTTACGTATTTTGCGCAACAAGCTGCGAAGTTCTGCTTTGTAGGAGATGAGGTTGGTTACCACATTATCGTAATAGGGTCTCGTCCGTACGAGAAGGATTTTATTAAGACCCAATTTTCTTTAGACTTATAATTGAATTTCCCGTCCTCCGTGACATTAATTATATACAATCGATGTTTTATTACTTTGTACAAATTATACAATAATGTTACATATAGATGCTTTTTTTTTATCTTACAAGGGCCATCGTAGTATGTGACAACATTATTTGTACTATATAATGTGATTATAATGGGCACGTATAATTATTTGGCCAAGATTAGTAATTTTATTATACAACAATGCAATATGCGTTTAGGGGACACTGAAGTAGTGGCGTGTTACATAGGTCCATGCTGGTTACCTCGAAGTCGTTGTATTTCATGAAAAGAATATTAACTGTTATGCAAACTATGTAACCATTGATTTAATAGGGTGGACATTTTTACTGTACAGTTGGAATGTTGATGTGTATTTCCTCTGTATAATCAAAGGATTACAAAGGAAGGACATGACGGCAGGAGACCTTTTGGCCCATGGCTAGATCGGATGCGAAAAAATGAATGATTATAAAAATTGAATATTAGAAATAAACAGGTAATAATAAATGAATGAAATAAGATAGATGACTGGCATTACAGCGTATTGCTTAGGTGTTTATCCAAATGAATCTTCAAACTTTGAACTGTACTACATTGCACTGCATCTGCAGGAAGTTTATTCCATTCATTAACTACACGGTTGGCGAAGTTGACTTTCAAAATATTTTGAATGAAAATATTGTTTTTAGGCGAATCTGGAGATCTGTACAAACATCGCCTGAGATAATTTCCAAAATAGGCATTAGCCAGAATTTAATATATGTGGTTACGGGAGTTAATAAATTCGCCTGGCGCCAAACAACAAAGACTATACGGGACATACTGATATGATATACTAGTCGATGTGTTTACTCGCCATAGTTATGCATTGCTGTTCTTTAGCCTCATGTAGAACCCACGTCAGTATTCAATTAAATCACTAAAGAGCCACTAACTCCCACTAGTTTTTGGTTCGTGGTTCCATTTGTGAAAGTTTGGTTCACAAGAGGTTCATAGGTCGTGGACCACTTACGTAATGATAAAGAAGTCAATGAGCTGGTGTGGATGCAACTCAAACATCGTTGTAGGATTGCGACAGAAAATGTAATATTACTGGCGGGAGGGGGTTCCTGGGGTTGTGAAAATTTTCTTTTTGGGGGGTGGGGCTATTCCCCTTTCGCGTTTAGAAATTCATAGCAATCACCCCCCACATCAAAAAGGGCGAGCTATCACGCGCATAGCTATATTGTTGCCAAAAATAGCTCGTGCAATATCCACAACTTTAATTGCCTACCAGGGTTGGCGCTCCCCACTCGCTCGTTTGAGGTACGGGGTGATGGAATGGCGAGCTGCACAGAAGCCGTAGCTGGCGATGGGGTATGTACCAGCTGAATGAACTCGCCAGGCGACAGATGGATATACTATGTGTGTGCGTATGTATATATATATGTGTGTGTGTAAGTTACTACGGCACTTGTCATGAGGATGCTGGGTTCGGGTCCTTGGCAGTACCGCAATTCAATTTCTGCATGTCGGCCTTTGATGGCTTAGAATTAAAGTGCATTATTGTTGCTAATATATATATATATATATATATATATATATATATATATATATATTTCTTTTTCTTCCTGTCATACTCGTACCTTTCCCTTTTTCCACCCTCGCCCCACGTGCGGATAGACAGACTAGATACTACCCGCATCTCTACATGGGTTTCTATGGGGAGAGAGTGTCAGTGCCGCTGTATTCAACTCTTTTGAAGCTTCGAAAAATTCCGTTTTTTATATAAAACGCGTGAAATATATTTTTTTAACAACCAATTTTAATTAGGGTGATGACATGATCAAAATGTATGCATTGTTTTTATGGAATGATATTGATACACAAGCTGAGTGTAGGATTAAATTGCATTTGTTAATTTTATTGTATAACATGATGTGAAAGTCACTTTAGCAATGTTCTTTCGTCATTGCAGGGTACCCTTTGTGTCTTGGAATGTACATCTTGACATTTTATTTGTGTAAATGAGCGTCTGAAGGACAGGAATGCTTTGAGCTGTCTATTCATATTCAAATTTTCCTGTTAGTAGACAACCACACGTGAATATACATTTATTTATTTATTTTTTCGGAGGATTTGTCCATGTAATTCAATGTAACAAATGCACCAGATACTGTGCATTATATTATGTACAGAACCCAGATTCTGAATGGTAACTGGGTAGTTGGTGAACCGCACTTCTATATCGCGCTTGGTGTGGGCCACGGGGGAGGATGTGCGCATGCGCAAGCGAGTGACGTGAAGGGCCAGGCCAGGGAATAGAGAATTAATCCAATCAACTCTTCAGGCTTTCGACAGGCCCGCCCTGTTTATTGTTTTATGGAACGGCGGTGATGGTTTAGCAGTGTTCCTGAAGTTACCCAGTTGGTAACCCTCACGCTGATAGTCTTCACTCTCACATCCTTTCCCAGAATTTTTGGACAGTGGGTGTGGCAAGCTTGTATCCTGTGTGTGTGTTTGTTTTTTTCATGGATTATTTGACACAAGCGGATGGTCTTGTAAATATATATAGGTGCGAGCGTGAGCGTATGTACGTGCATTTTATTAGAATTATTTGTTTGAACTTCTGAATTCACTCGGGGTATCTTTCCTCTCCTTCACTTTGCACTATAGGAATTTTTCTCCTTTTCATGTACACATTGTTTATAGAAATAAAACAAATCATCCAGTACTAAATTTGAAAAACAGAGAAATGTATGTTTGCGTAGTTTATTGTTTAATTCTATGTAACCTATTACTTAGAAAAATGCCTACTTGCACAAATAAGGAATTAATTTTAGTACTCCAATATGTGTGGCTTACATCCAAAGAAATACACATTTCGCTCACTCATTTCTTCCTTTCCTCAACCCTTACGCTCCAGGTTAGGCCCCTCTTTGTCAAGACGTGACGGTGCTGGAGCTGGAAGGCTGGAACGACCGTGTCAGTTTTAGGAAGTAACGATTCAGTTGTGTAAACTGGAAACTATTGAACCCAGTACGAGGATGAACGCTGAACAATTCGGTAGTTGGCAGAGTAAAAAAGTTGTTCCATGTCATGGGATTGACTGTATATTTTTTGTACTGACATATGCGGTGTTCACACAGACACAACCAGGCTTGAAAAGATTTCAGTATCGCTTGCTCTGCGAGTCGTTACTCCAACTCTAGTGGGCGGGGGATTGGGTGCGCGTGTGTGTATATGTGTGATTACATTTTTCACCTGTAATATGTATGTATATATGTATATATATATATATATATATATATACATGTACGTAGGTACATAGCATATGTATACACAACGTACCCAAATTGGCTTCATGATTTAGTATCTTTACATAACCCCCGCATGGTGCTTTTGCAGGCCAATAACAATGGTCCACTGGTCCAGGCATTCCTCTTGCGTGACCGTGGTTCCTATTTACCAACAGTAACCACCCCTCATTCCCCATATCCACACTAGAAGGCGTAGTTCATGACGTAACCACCAGAAGGCCTTTTGAAACGATCTAGCAGAAGTTTGATATTGGTTAGTCACGGACCCACTTAATTTGATATTGGAACTTTCTTGATTGTTTTCCACTAAAAACCATGGTGTGAATGGTATCTATAAGTCACGCACACGCGCGCGCACGTACGCACGAACGAGTGGATGGCGGTTCGAATCCTGCCACTGGCGAAGTTGAACCAAGGATGATGGGTCATTAAATTCCACGCTACAAAGTCCTCTGTGAGGGGCACCGTCCTAGCCTTCCGATAAGGGGGAGTTTGTGACGTTAAACCATATCATTATAATTATATGTATATATATATATATATATATATATAAGCCATTCCTGTCTCCTGAGAAGGTAAGTAGGAAACTTCCGGTGGGCTGTAGGTAGTTATTGGTGTTAGTTCTCCATATTCTTTCACCCGAAAGCTCATGTAATTTTATATATTTATATATTCATTTGCTTATTTATTCATAGAACATTAATATTATATGTTTACTTAGGGCGATGCATAATTGCGAAGTCTCGTTTTTTGTGTTTATATAAAAACACCAATTTCCTGGAATATTACTTGGCGTTTTAACATTATGCGTTGTTGATTTTTATGTCGCGTTGATTTGTTTCTCTTGCCTTAGGGTTTCTATGTGATATCAAGGCTGTAAACTCCACTTATTGTCACAATTCTTACAGTGACGAACAAAAGTTTAAACCATTTTACAGTTCTCACAACGTCATATATATATTTTTTCCGAGTACGTGGTATGCTTTCCTGTGTAGTATAGCTTACAGTTAGGCCATTTTCTTGAATAAATAGAAATATTGTCTGGAAAAGTATTTTAATTTTGTGTCTTGAAAAACTCAATGTGGGTAGAAACTTTTGCTCGTGACTATACGTGCAGTCTAAAAAAAAACCGTATGTTAGGAAGTCATTCAACAAATAAACAAACACATTATGCATTAAAAGTATTTAGATAAACACAGAAACAAGTAAACAATTGGCAGGCGTTGTATAACACTGCTTATATGTTCACCTCACTAGATTTTAGAATTTCGGACTATTACATGCCGTTACCTCAGCAGGAAGTTTTTCATTCAAATACTTTTGGTTATATATGGATGTATATTACATTAATGGTGTCAAGCACCGGTGTGTCATTAGGATCTATTCTGCACATCTTAATAACGCAGAATCAGCAATGGAAAGGCTTCCCAAAAGGAGGTTAAGACGAGCTGTGTGCTTCAAGGATTCCTTCTTGAGCCCGGGTTGACTGTAGCCACAAGAACAAGTACCAGATCTTTATGTGATTCTATTTGCGTTTTCAGTCTTCGAATGATAGTCGAATGAAATGTAAATTTGTTCAGTGAAAACACTGGTAACCTAGTGCGTCTTGATGGGGTTTAGTAGTCATTATGATAGTTTTGTAGGCAGCTCCTTGAAGTGTTCTTTGAGATTTGATTTTCGTTGCTCACGATAGATAGCGCATTTTGCTGTGGGTCTTTCGAGGCATGGTCACGATTTTCTTCTCGTTCTCTTTATCGGCAAAGAAGGTCTCTGTTCTCTTCAGGCCCGGAACTGGGTCATTTATCGACAGTCGGGCACCGGTGTCCCAGGCTTTTGGTACCGAAGTCGTGACTCCGATCGTCACGAGGGGATTTGGGAGGGCGGCGTGGTCTCGTCTTGTGACGCGTCGACTTCGACTCATCGTTCTTCGAGTTCGAGGGAAGGTGGCTTTAGGAATATTCAGTACGGTAACGCTCCGGTTAGTGTCTGTGTCGTGTTGACACCGGGCGATTTGATTCAGCTGAGGGAGTGAACCCTCTGCCTAGGTGGGTTCCCAGTCTAGAACCCGAGCAGGCCCGGGTACATTTCCAATGACTAGAATCCCCTGGGTTTTTGTCACAGCAAAAACTGTATGCATGTGGCCGTATTTAACCACTCGTAATCCGTAATGGATAATGACTACATGTTATCTACTGGAATGTTTTCCTCATCCTAACCTTGGGTGCTGAGTTAGGTGAGATTAAGGATTCGCTCCTCAATGCTTTCCGTGCTTAAGGCACGGTTTGGGAATTATGACCTATTTAGTCGCCCGCACGCCTATTAGGTTGTCACCATTTCCTATTGTATAGATGACTTACTGTTCAGGAGCGCGTTGAGCTGCTGTATGGTTGGGGGAGGATGTTTGTGGGTGTGAGTGAGTGGATGGGCGTACGTGCGTGCCCACTCGTTTGGAAACCACCTATGGGCGTGAATTGTCACGCCCATGCTTTACGCTAAGTCAGGGAACTTCTCAGCCTATTTGTACGTGTACCCCATGTTTATGAATTGCTGATCTTGGCCTCGTGGAAATCACTTCGACATTGAAATGGGTAGCTGCCTTTTTTTTTGGGGGGGGGGGTTGTGTCCCCCATTGTGAAAAACTGTGCATTCTCCCCACCCGAAGGGGGCCATAGGACTAGGGGGGGGGGGGTTCCTGGCACAAGTGTAATCGTCTTGTGGAGAACACTTATGTGTTCCGTTGTTCAAATAAACTGTTGAGGATGTTTCCGTGTTATTTTCTTTTTACCTCTGTTCTTATTCCTCCTCCCCTTTTTCTCTTTCTTCCCCATTTTTCCCCTCTTTCACGAGTCTTACATCATTCGTTTGAAGTGTTTGATAAAAAAAATACGATATGAATAACAGTGCTTTCGTGATTCGTATTCGTTTATTCTTTTAAGAGAAAAAATCTGAAATACTGCCCTCTTGTAGCATCCTCCAATTTTCTTTCCTTTCTTCTTATCTACCGGTATGTCTTCCTCCACCCTGACAACCCGCCCACCTTTATTTTACCTTTCCCTTCTCCCCTTTTGTCTCTTCTATTCCTTGTTCTTTCCTCTCCACTGATTTCCTACTTAGCTTTAAAAATAATAGTAATAGTAATAATAGTAGTGATGATGGTGTATATGATAGATTAAGTAACGAAACAACCATTTAGGTTAGTTGCTTTTCGCTTTTCCATGTAACTATCCTTATCTTCCGACCATAACGCGCACACATACATACACACACACACACACACGCGCACGCACACACACACACACACACACACACACACACACACACACACACGCACACACGAACCCTCCACGTATCGTGTCCACCATCTTGCTTTTCTCAATATCCTCTTGACCTTGTAACATCACTCACTTGACCTTATCCGTTGTCTGGCCTTGCTCTTTTCTTCTCTGTCCTTTTATTCTTCCCTCCTTCCTTCTTTCCTTCCCTCCTTCCTTCTTTCCCTCCTTCTTTCCGTCCTCTGAACCTGAATGATTCTCCGCCTCCTATGTAACGCCGTGAGCCACTCCAACCACCACCACCTCCTCCGTGTCCCTCTCCCCTTCCCGCTCCCTTCCGGCTTCTCCTCCCCCCCCCCAACGAGTCGTTGTCTTCTTTGTTTAGGACTTTTCAAAACT
Organism: Oratosquilla oratoria; assembly: GCF_046742065.1. NCBI lineage: Eukaryota > Metazoa > Arthropoda > Malacostraca > Stomatopoda > Squillidae > Oratosquilla > Oratosquilla oratoria. The sequence continues at coordinate 45,276,657 of NC_134805.1, read as the reverse complement.
TTTCGTGAATATTCTTAATGACTTTTAAGATCCCCTGTGCCAGTTTCATCAGAATTTATCTCCTGTTTTCATTTTCGATTTTTTTTTTTTTTTTTTTTTTTTTTTTTTCCAGAAACAAGGTCGTATGTTTCGCGTGGGCTCGTTTTCTCATTTTCCTCCGAGCAGAACATTTGTATCTATCATGCATTTCATCGCGTTAATGATTTCTTGTTAATATATTGCCTGGTGGGGTTGATGTTCGTAATTATTCTATTCTTATATTGCCCGTATATTTCTCTCTTCAAACATTTTCAATTGTTTCATGGGGGTGATGGCATTATTGTTGTATCACTATAATATTCCGATAAAATTGGGACCACGAACTCAAACCATTTTAAATCCTAATAAATCCTATTTGTTCAAGAATTTTCTCTCGCTAAGTTGGAATATCGTGTGAACTACATTACTTGTAGTGATACAATGTGGTAAGATGGCCGATTTTCTATGCGGTAACGCTTGTCTTTGTATTAATGCTGTCGCCAGGCGATTTTATTCATCTCCGTGTCGTCTCCTCTGTAGAAAGTCGCGTGATTTTAACCTAAATAAAGTCTTAGGTCGTGTTCCTCGTGGAAAGTGCAGTGTCGGGTCGACAAGGCTTCGTGAACCATTCACGACGATCCAAAAAGATTCGTGAAGCATTTACGACACGCTGCTTCGAACCTGTGCAGCAACTGGTTGTGGTCTGTTCGTGTGGGAGTGATTCGGGTGGTTGTGGGGGGGGGGCTGCGGCCGGAGGGGAGTCGGGGGGGAGGGGGGAGCCAGGCTTGATTTGCACTTGTTTGCCTAATGAGGGGGATAATTTGGATAATATAATGCAGAGCGGCCACCTGTGCGGTTGGAGGCAGATTTCGACCCCCCCCCCCTTGCTCCAGCTGTAATAGTCACTGGCCATCGGGTGAGAGTCAGTCTCTCTCTCTCTCTCTCTCTCTCTCTCTCTCTCTCTCTCTCTCTCTCTCTCTCTCTCTCTCTCTCTCTCTCTCTCACACACACACACACACACACACACACACACACACACACACACACACACACACACACACTACACACGCGCGCGCATTCATACGTATCCTTACGTTAGACCAGACATTGACGTCCTTCACGTATTTGGTCTGGCATATAGCCATAAGATAAATAATTAATTTGTGATGTGCATCACCGAATTGAAGATGGAAGGGAAAGTTGTGGCACTGTCAGTCACAATGAGTCTTCGGAACCGAAAATACAAGGTGCCCCCCCCAAAAAAAAAAAAAAATAATAATAATAATAAAATAATAAATAAACTCCCGGGTCTTCATTCTTGCTTTGATGCCCAGATGTAGATATCGCTCCAGATATCAGAGGTGGCGCACAAATTGAAGAGGAGCTTGCACTAAGGCAAAAACTATGCTGGCACTGAGGAGGGCTACACTGGCACTAAATGAAGATGACTAGCATGTCAGTGGCACCCTTCAAAGGAGGGGTTTTGACGCCGACATTGCAAACGAGAATTTTATTGCCACAACCCCCTCCCCCTCCTCTCTCTTCTCTCTTCTATCTTCTCTCTCATGTCTGTATCTCATCACATACCGGCAACCTTGAGACTGTTGTCGTAAGTATTCATCCGTGCAATGTTGATATTAACGTTTGAAAACATATCTACCATATAAAGGTGTGTATGTTTAGAGACAAGGGCCTGCCTGCGGCCGAAGACACCGCCATTGATATTTGGCTTCTGGTGTGGGGGAGTTGATAAAAAAAAAAGACTCCCGTATAGTACGGTCAATGTGAAGTTACTTCTTTGTGATTCTTACAAAAGAAGATAAAAGTAAGGTATTTCTGTGCCATGAATAGGAACCTTAGGAGTGTGTTTGCCAGCGCATGCGGGCGTTGACTGACGCGTGATTCAAAAAGTATCGTTCAGCATCTCTATTTTTTAACAGAACCTTACGCTTGATATGATAACAACGTGTGGAATGGTGGTAGAAACCATGTCAACACAGTGCATGCCTTAACCACTCTCCTTTTTTTATACGTTCTCATGTTTATCTTAAGAAGGCAGACTTCTCATCGAGATCTCTTCCGAATGCATGTTTTGTGGATTCATTATTTTAGGGAATTTGGGATCAAGTCACTTTTTTATATAAATGGAGACTTGACTCGAAAAGACTCATCGCTTTTAACTCCTAAGCACGTACGTGCACACACACACACACACACACACACACACACACACACACACACACACACACACACACACACACACACACACACACACAAACGAAAATCTAAGAATGACCAACGGACTCCGACATGGTTCTGTTCTGTATGAAGACTACTTCGGTGGAAGTAGGGTTCTGTGCGTATATGTGTACGTGTGCGTTTTATGGGTGCGCATTTGCCTCCATGTGCACGTTGACCTAGTTATATTGTACATTATAAGGATTATATTTACTATTCCCATTACCATTCCGGTGTGCTCTTGCTCGCGTGCGTATGTCTGTATTCTTGTGCGCGTATGTTTACTAGCGTGTATATTTTTACGTATGTGGTTGTGTTTATGTGCGTAGATCTATGCATTGCTAAGGCGCTGTAGCTTATGGTGCTAGGCGCGCATCAAAGAACCGTTGTTCAGGTGGAAGGAGGAGGAGGAGGAGGAAGGGGTGGGAGAGTTGGGGTTGGGGGTAGGACAAGGTGACGCTCACAGTATCTGAATGTCCACCGTAGTGTCTACACGTCGATGCTCAGATTAAAACATGTATCTTGCTGTATCCGTAATTAGCTCATCGTTAGTATCGCTGAAGATGGTGAAAATTGGATTAACGCAGCAATTAGAACTCGTAAATGGTTGGAGTTTTTCTTAGCATTCTTTGTGCTTGCTAGCGTAATTAGGGACGGTGTGGCGTACATTTGAATTATAATCCAGTTTTGTTGTGGATGGGGCGGTGGTATAGACAGCTCATAGCAACCAGTCCCTATTTGAGTTACGTAACTAGATTGTTTTTGTTACATATTGTCTTTTACATTAGGATAAATTTAAGGAGGTATGAATAGGTTTCACAGTATATTATTCGTAACTGTTATAGTTGTTGTTGTAATGGTTGGGTAGTTATCGACAATGAATACGCTAAGTTTTGACTCCTAGACGATCGACGGCATATTGAATCTTGCGAGCTCGGTCAGGGGAGTGTCCGAGCGTGGTTAAAAAGGTCCTGACGAACAGCTTTGTTTTTCATGAAACCAAACCCAATTTGGAAACGGACACGGTTATAGATTGTGTATGCATGTTCTTCGTTTGAATTCCAACGTGCACCGAGCCTCTACCCGAGGGAAACACGAGAAACTGTTCTGGGTTTTAAAGAAGAGAATGCAATCCCGGCCGACCGACATAGGGCGTAACAGGAAATTAATTCTCGCTGAAGGTGACGACAGTAAGTCGCTGGGTGCCTGTTGCCTTCCGCTGTCCTCCGCTGTAGTTGGCCTACGCAGTTAAAACCTACCAATCTCAACCTCGCTGTTCCATCCGACCTAAAATGCTACAACTGTAACATTCGCCTTGCCATTCGATTCAGTATCAGAAACTATCGTGCGAGCAGTGTGTTTAAAAATACTCTTCGGGCAACGGATTATGGAACGCTGAACGAACCATTCTGACAACATGAACGTAACGGTGCCTGCCGAATTTGGCAAAGGACTATAGATTAACTTTACCCCTTCTTGTGTCCGTTGCATTTCTCCTTGTTTATGTGTCATGCCAGCGGTAAGAGTTAAGAATAGCAGGTGTCACGGCCCATGTGGTGTCATAACAAACGTCTGAAGGCGCCAAACAACGAAACGAATTGAGGCAAGCTTGTGTTTGGTTATCAAGCTACGCGGCCTGACCTCAGTCTCACAAGTAGGGATGGAGTGGCGGTTGCTTGTGTCTTGAAGGGAAGAAAGGCTTGCAGGCGCTCACCTCGGCAGGTAGGGCATCTAGAGACGCGTAGGGACCTACAGCACACTAAAGCGTAGTTGCAGCCGTCGAGGCATCTTTGTACTTCTTACTCCAGAGGAATGCTGTTGGTTAGACCACACGCATTGAGCCTAGGGGGAGTAGAAGGAAGGGTTGTGCTGATATGGGCTTCATTGGGTATTTGCTCGCGGGTAAAATCCTGGTCTTGGTATCCTAATGAGATAGTGAGAAGTGGGAATAGTGCTCGTGGTGAAAGATGTTGGTAATTTGGGTCAAGCGGAGGTGGGGAGAGACCGTTATGAAACATGTTAATTAGCAACTATGAACTTTAAAATTTTCTTTTTCTTTCTTCGCGTCTTTTTTGTTTTGTGTGCAGGTTTTTTTTTTTTTTTTTTTTTTTTTTAAGACTGTCCGTTTTGTTTCGGTATTCTTTATCTAGGGGTCGTGCTCACGTCTTAAGGATTTTTCTCCCATTGTGTGAGAGTATTTTCATTGTGCTCCTGTTTACAAGAGTGCGCGCGCACACATACAGGTACACACACTTAGACAGGGTTGTAGATGCGAAGGGACTTGTGCGCATGAGTGAGTGAGCGGGGATATCTTTGGGCTGTTGCGATAAGACGCCAGAAGGTGGGGGTGGGTGGTGCTGTGTAAGTGCCAAAGAGACATCAAAGACGCCCAGACACTGTTTATCTCTCCTGTCGGCCGTCACAGGCTCCTCGTCCAGGTCTCGATGTCGTGCAGAGAGGTTCCTCATATGACATTCATGTGCTCCCACATGCACGTAAATGTTTTTCTCGGGCACTCCATATTTATGTAGTGCTGTTTATAGAACTCGCGGAGATCTCGTCAGCACTGAATAAAATGGTCTGTCATCCACTATTATTAGTTTTTTGTGTGTGGACCCCTTTGTAATTTTTGGACCCCATGTCAAACCGTCATTCAAAGTCCACTGCTGAACAAAGGCCTCTCTCAACTTTGCGCGTCACTCCTACAGACACTCCAGGTTCATTGTCTCATTGTGTAGATCATGTATAGGTTTGCCAGAAGTAACGGGATCTACAGCTACAGCACTTTGTATATAAGGATCGGGGCTCCTTCAAAGAGGTTAACGCTATGCCGATGACTCGTTGCTAGTCGTCTCTACCGTCAGTCGTGGGCGACTAGGAGTCCTGAACCGGTTGACCCAACTAGCGGGGTCAACCCTTCCCTATCCGCCCTCACTCCCTCCTTCCCTCCCTCCCTCCCTCCCTCCCTCCTTCCATCCTTCTACCTCCGCCTGTCTACCTTACATTGAGCGCTGAACCCGAGGTTAGCTTCCTGGTTGTACAGGTCACGGCGTGTGATGTATCGGATATATATAGGTATAGGCTGTAGGGAGTGGAAGTGATGATTTTAATTTTATTTATTTTGTGTATTTATTTTCCTTCATTTCCCTCTTGCAATATATCAACTTCGGATGACCGACAACTTGACTTGTTTATGTGTTTATTGACATATCTATTCTCATTTGTTATTTTATTTTATTGCAACTGATGCATCTCGTTCCTTCCTGCGAGGGTGCATTTGTCTGATATGTATCATACATGTCAATGCGGCTTGCGTAGGATCTCTTTTCAGCTGGGAAGGTTATGCCGTCACCAAATACGGCACAGGCACACACGGAGGTTGTAGACCGTGTCCTTTCTAAGGTGTGCGGATGCACGTATTCACGTTTTACAACACGCGCACAAATGAAAAATGCGAGATGTTACAAGGTTTTCATTATTATTTTTATTTATTTATTAGATACATTCATCGTATGACTTCTTAGGGATCAGTTCAAAACCAGATAAGAATGTTTCAAGTACAAAATACAGTATTATATAATATGCACTAAAATTGTGTTCGTTTGCTTAATTAGATCAATATGGCAATTGAACGATACCGACTATGATGGGTGCATTTCATGTTGCAAAGAATGGCGATTTGCACACAAGCGAATATTTACGAACACCCAGATTTTGATGCGCGCGCGCGCGTGTGTGTGTGTGTGTGTGTGTGTGTGTGTGTGTGTGACAATCCAGTCAGTATACTTTGCCTTATACACAACCACGACTGTGCTGTACAGACTCGGTGATGATGCGGGTCTGCTGCGTTGTGTTTTGGGGATACAATGTTAAAGCAGACACGGGTCACTAGTGCTTTTATATTTGCCAATAGTGGTTTGGTGTTTGTGACCGTGATGGTGGTGGATGTCGGTGCCATTGTGAAGGCTGAAGCCTAGCTTTTTGTGTCTGATTTTGATGTGGAGTAGTTTACATTAATCTGATTCTTTGATCTTGTTATGTGTGCCCATGTGCGTGTGTGAGTGTGCTCATGTGTACATGTGTACGTAGATGAGGTAGAAAGAGCAAGAGTTTGTACGACTGTGTTCACTTTTTGTTCAGCATGTTCAATCTGCAGCAGTGTGCAACGAGCATGCGCAGGATGACATTCTCACGTGCGCGCGCGCTCGCGTAAGTACTCGCAGTCTGTATCTTTCTCCCCTCTCTCTCCTTTGTCTCACTGTCTCTCATTTTCTCTTTTTCTCTCGGTCGCCACCCCCACCCCCCCTCTGGCAAGCGAATTAGTGTCGCTCTAGCTCTAGAACAAGAGAGAAAAGTGGGGGGAGTGGCTTCGTTGTTCTATATAGTCCATGGCAACCGTGAATTGTAGTCACCTCGGGTACATTTGTTGTGACCTATTCGAGTTTATTACCACAGCAATATCAGCAGCAGAAATAATAACGACAACAGCAAAACAAGAACAATAACCTTGATTTCCTTTTGATTTTTGATAGTGCTGTCATGGTGCACCATTGCAGCCATTACTACCAACACAATACCTCCAACAACGATAACCACTAACACTGTTATCACCACCGCCACCGTCAACAACAAAACTATCACCACCACCATCACCATGGCACCATCGAACTTCACATTAGCAGTCTCCACCACCTGTGTGCTGTGCTCAACACACTCAAATTTCAGTGCAACCTCTAGAGCTGTATCTGAAGGTTGCGTAGGCGTTTCGTGAGGTGTCATGTTTGGAACTTTGTTTAATTTCTTCCCTCAGAACGTCGTGGTGCAAGGGAGTGTGCCAGACATGTTACAAACATGTTGGCATGAGGTCATGGCAAGTTGATTTAAGGTTGTTCCTTGGCAGTTTACTGGGAGCAATTCTGAAGAAAACGTGTATGTGAAGATGGATGAAGAAATGTACGTCTTTATCTAAATTTAGCCCTTACAATGTTACTTCATCCACATGCATTCACTTGTCACAATTTCTCAACAACTTGATATAATGAACCCAAAAATACTTCCTTCTATCGGAATCAATTTCCGGTCCGAACGGAAATCGAACTAGTGGCCTTTTTGCCCTTCCGGAGGTCTCATTGTTGTCATTGGCTAATCGGACACGCTTGCTCGCGCGTGGATTGCCTTGGCAAGCAGACTGGATTCGAGTGGAGTTCCCGTTAATTCTTCGTTATGCTTTGAAGGACGTGGGTCGCCAGGATGTGTGCGCGTGTCTTTAGATGTTACGGTTTTAATGTTACGGGTCGGATGACCTCGAAGGAGAAGGACATCTCGGATAAATTGAAAAATTGGCGCGAAAGTTTGTTAACGTCGCGTCGTCGCCGTCGACATGTTGGGGGATTCGAAAATTTGGCGCGAAAGTTCGTCGCTGGCCGTTTTGTCGCAGTTCTCCGTTTTCTACGTCGTCAGAGACGAAAGGGTTCGTGAAAAGAGTTCGATTGTATTTAGCGTGTAATTTCTTGTCAGTTTTTATTTGCAGGTGCTCACCACCCACCCCTCTTCCTCTTCCTCCTCCACACTACACCCCACGGAGTGCAGGCACTGGTATCTCACATCAAACGCAGAGTATAGAAAACATGACCACTCTTATTTATTTATTTGTTTATTTGATATCTCGGATTTTTGTGCATTCATTTGTTTGTTTATTTATTGCTTATATTTATTTTACTTGAATGTAAGTTCTGAATGAAGAATTCAACTCGTAAATTGGTACAGAAACGAGAACAACTAATGGAAATTGAAGGTTGGATGTGGTGAAAGTTAGTGGTAGTGGTGGTGGTATGTTGAGAAGAGAGAAGAAAAAACGAGGGTCACTTTTGAACCGCACAAATTGCTCTCGGCACAATGCTCTTGGTGAATGTACTATATCGTACTCTACTCCATTCTCTCTTTATCTCTTTCCTAACACCTCTTCTTCATTCCCCTTCCCGCCACCCTTCCTCTTTTCCAGTTAAGCCCCCTCCCACTCACCCTACCCCCTCCCACTCACCCTACCCCCACCCCCCACTGTGTGCCAGGCAAGCAAGCAGTTAGACCAGGAAGCGTCCCAGTGTCAGAATATTGCAGTGAATTATTTTGCATTGCAGTTTTGTGCATTGCGGGACACAGTGATTTGGTTTGGCCGTTTGATGATTCAAGTATCTCTCCTTCCATCCACCCTCCCCCCTTTTTTTCTTCCCCCTACCCTCCTCCCTTTCTCCCTTTTCTCTCCCCCCCCACCTCCTTCACTCCTATTCTCCCGTCCCCCACCCTCCTCCCTGTATCCCCTCCTTCCTTTCCTACCCATCCTCCCTTCCCTTCTCTTCCCCTCCCTTCTCTTCCCCACCCTCCTCTTCCCCTCCCTTCCCCACCCTCCTCTTCCCCTCCCTTCTCTTCCCCTCCCTTCCCCACCCTCCTCTTCCCCTCCCTTCCCCACCCTCCTACTCACTGTATCCCCACCGCAGTTCTCTCCCCCACCCTCCTCTCCCCGTATCTCCACCTCACTTCCCTCCCTCCCTCGCCGCCTCACTTCCCTTCCCTCCTTCCTTTCCCATTATTGCACCTTCCCCCTCTCCCCCTTTCTTCTCACTTCCACCCTCCTTCCGTTACAGAGTCCTCCTCCACTCCCCCCCCCCCATCCCTCCTTCCTGCCAGCACACTGCCGCGAATGGAAGTCAGATGCGTGTGTATGTTCAAGGTAAACAATGGGCAGCTCTCGAGGGGTTAGGAGCAGCTCAGCAGCTGCCAGCATCTCCTTGGAGACATCTCGAAAGAGGAGTCGAGGTCTTGGAGAACGATGACATGAGCGCCTTGTTGACTGTGGCCTCGTTATAGACCAAAAGGTCTCGGAAGCCAAATAAGGAATTCTCGAGACCAGATTTTTTTTTCTGGACTTTGGTGATTATCGACCAGTTAGTTTTGTAGTAAAATTCTTGCAAGTAGACCTATACCGGAGGTGGGTATTGACACAAGTAACGTCTGGATAGAGGCAGGGGGTAATACCGGGAAGATAAAGCGAAGGTTCTATTTTGAAACATATTTGACAAAATCTAACTCTTTGTAAAAATCGCCCCGCAATGGCTGGCACCTTTCAGGAAAAGGTAACTCAACCGTTCTAATAAAATATATCAGTAATGGATTCTCCCCCCCCCAAAAAAAAAAGACGTAATGCTCGTATTTTGGTGTTAAGTGGTTCAAAAAATATTTTCAATATGGCTACCGGCGGCCATCTTGGATTAGTAATTTTCAGGTTGCTTGCCCCAGATAGTGGATTTGGCTCACATACCAAGTTATTTCTTGGGGTCAAATTAGCCGAGAACGGTTGAGTTACCCTCTCCTAAATTAAGTGCATAAATATCTGGCCCAGGTCCTAGACTAAAGGTGGGTAATGCCGCTAGCGCAACAAGGACAAGAGAGGAGGGTGGGGGGGAGTTCCTTTTGGGGAAACGAGACAAGAGCGCAATCGCCAACCGTGGTTGTTCGCCGAAGAAGAGGGTCTGAAGAAACTGGGAGAGTTGTTAGAATCACGCGACCAAGTGATTAAGAACAAATACCAGATTCTTTTTATACCAGTTTTGAGAATGATGGTTCGATCATGTACACGGACACGTGAACACACACACACACACACACGCGCGCGCGCATATATGCGACGAAACCGCATGAGAAATTATAACGAAATTACGGTAAGATCTTTTATAGATTACATCATCAGGCAAAAAACATCATAAATAGAAGTATTTTGTCTGAAGATATACGAAATATCTTACTATCATATCTATATTTTCTGAGGTTTTGTTGCATAAATACCATACAGTGAAGTGAGGTTTCTGTGTGTATGTGTGTGTATATATACATATACATACATATATATATATATATATATATATATATATATATATATATATATATATATATATATATGTATGTATGTATGTGTCCGGGCACGGCGGTGCGAGGGTCACCAGCCCCGTGTCCGGATCTCTCTGTTGGAACGGACTCGAAAAACCTGTTTTCCAGTTCGTTCCGAGACGGAAATGGCTGTGGCTGTCGATCGCGGGGCTCCAGTAGAAAAAAAAGTAACCGGAGCGAGAGTAAGTACCGGGAATAGCGCCTCCGGTAATAAAATCCGGCCGTGATTGGTGTTTTGCTAAAGCGGCACGCGCGCGCGCGCACACACACGCACACACACACACACACACACACACACACACACACATACTAGAGCACTGAAATGCAACGATAGTGGCCTGTTCCGGGTTCGAATCATGCCCAGGGCCGAAATTATTTAGGTACCGCTGCGCTACGGGTCGTTACTCTGACTCTCGCGGGCGGGGAGTTGGGTGTGTGTGTGTGTGTGTGCAAGGTCATAGCAATACCCATAGATCGGACCTACGAGCTCTGCTCTCTTCCAGGAGGGAAATAGCTGTCGATCATGAGTCCAACACGTGATCCAAAGACCAAGTGAATACACACACACACACACACACACACACACACACACACACACACACAAACCACCTTGGGCGGCGTCCCCTTGCCAATGATCATAGTCTCTTGATTGATAGCTGGTTGAAATTGCATGTACTCAAGATCTGGATGATTTCTCAAGCTAGACAGAAAATGGTGAGCTCTCTCGGCAATGAGAAAGAGACATGGGGGCTTGTTCTGTCTTGCTGGAAAGATTTGACGGGGAATTGGCTTGAAGGAATATTATTGACTGCGTGATTCCTGAATGAACGAAATTCCTCTCGGGTGCTGTAATACAGTTATGTATCTGTGCACCTGTCTTTCTGCGTTAGTTCGTCCACATTTGGAATATGCTGTTCCTTATGTTCACCGAATCTCATTAAAGACATTGATAAATTGGAAAAAGTACAACGGCGAGTCACAAAACTGATTCCAAATATCAAAATTAAATGCTACGAAAATCGGCTAAAATATATGAATATGTTTTCCTTAAAAAAAAGCGTAGACTTGGAGATGACTTGATACATGTCTTTAAGATTCTAAAGGGAATTGATAACATCTATTATTATTTGTCTGTTTGTTTATTATTATTTATGATTATTTATCTGTCCATTTATCATTATTTACTAGTTACCTGTTTGTTTATTAACTTCACCTATTTATTTATTTTATTATTTATGTTATTTTTATTAATTTATTAATTTATAATTTTTTCACATCTGGCCTAGTTATGGACCAAAAAATTCTCTGTCGGCATGCTCCTCCTTTGTAATCTTTTATAATGTTTATTTTTTTATTTTAGTACTACAGTATTTTAATGGTCATTTTTTTAGCTTTTTCTTATTTTAGTATTATTTCAATTGTAATTTTTTGACGTATTTGATCAGTGTATAATACATTTGTTTATTGAATTATTTTTTCTTTCCTTTATTTGTTCATTTATTTCTATTACGTCCAATCTAGTGTGAACGATATACATTGATCGCAACCCAATTTAGTCTGATATTATCCCGTCAGCTGTTTTGTATATGCATGGTTCTGAAGTACCGTGAAATTTAATTGCAATATACAAACCTCTAAGGGTTTGCATATGTAATACAAACTTCACAAGTGCTTGTGTGTGTGTGTGTGTGTGTGTGTGTGAGAGAGAGAGAGAGAGAGAGAGATAGTGGTATTAGAATTATACTTTTTCATAATGAATACATGTCATTGTACTACAAGTTGCTTACAGCATCCTGTATCCCTATAGCGGAATTACATTTTTTTTTCCTGATTCGAATTCCATGTCGGGGTGGGTTTCCGTAACAAGCCCGTGGCTTTGACTGAAATGGTTCCACTGTGGTGGTTTCATTGCATAGATGACAATCATTCAGCCCCACCTCCACCTCCCACCTCCGGCCCTTGTCAGCACGCACAGTGTCACCAATAGCATTTCATAAATTCTATGCTGACGTCATACATTTTCATTCTCCTGACCCCTTTCAGAACGATATTGGGTAATTCATATTTTATTCTGTATAATATTAAGACGATTGGTGTCGGGAGAAATGGAGTTGGATCAAGGCTCCATCTGGTCCCCAGGCTGTGTCCCTCAACTGAATGAAGTCGTTTTTTAATAGCCAGAATAGATTTTGTGGTTAGCGTCACCATGATGAAGGGGTATGGGTACCAAGTAGGCTTTTAACGTGTGTGCACAAGTTGGTCAAATCACTGTCAATTTGTTACGTATCTGCTCGGTTCAAGTTCTTAGCCCGACATCGTATCAGTTTCCGAATATACTTCCATCGAGCTCCTGTTAGGATCGTGTTTGCAAGGAATAAGTGGAAAAATTAATGTGGTTGATAAGATGAATATATATATATATATATATATATATATATATATATATATATCAACACTCAGTATAGTGAGGGAGAGAAATAATGGGAGTTTGAGATAGTGGATTAAAGAGAATGCGATCGTGGATCATGTTCTAGATTTTCTTCAAGTCCAACACAAGTGGTCTTCCACCCACAAGACTGAGAATAATGATAAACGAGCTCGCCACGTGAGGAACCAGATCAGCTACTTGGCCAAAGAAAGGCCTGAAGGTCCTCTTTTTGAACGTGTTGGCTACTTCGAAGGAACTGCTGCAAGATAAAGAGAAAGTAGTTCTTGATGAGATCGTTGTCGATGGGCCAAAGGGAGAACGGGATACAGGTTCTCGGGGGGGCACCGCAGTGGAGTCTGTGGGGTTTTGCTGTGTCGGAGGTCAATTCAAGTGACTCATAGTGAGAGGGCTGTTCACCTTATCCAGTTGGGTATCGGGTTAGTGTAAAACACTGTATCCCGTAAGATGTCCATAGAGATCCGGTTTATTTATGTGTTTTTATTTAGCACCCTACTTTGAATTCCTATACTTATAGAAACCAATGGACCCTCAGATAGTGGGGGATGCTTTGTGTTAATGCAGACTATTTTATCTATTCGTCATTAATTTATTTACTTTGAATCAAAGGCTAAACTTGTTCTAAAGTGTACAGTGAAGAAATAACTAAGACACACACACACACACACACACACACACACACACACACACACACACAGGCACACTTACCGTTATGCAAAGACAAGTACAATTGACCTCCGTGCGCGCGCATGTGTACATGAGCATTTTTGCATACTACATATGGTTGTGTGTTCATGTATTTTTCTGTGAATTGTGAGAGTTGGCGTATGTGTCCAAGTGACCGCAGACGAATATGGCCTTCTAGGTTCTTGACCGCTGAAGTAAAGGGGCGCGTGAAAACTGGAAGCTACCATATATAGGAGGTGACTATGGATGAGCTGATTTGCCTATAGGATGGTAGATGAGGCTACATGCATACTGATGGTAGTGTTGTTATTTTATTTGTTGTAAGTTTATGTAGTTGTGTTAACGTTAGATTCAGTATGCATCGTTGGGACTTAAGTTGGTCTTTTTCAGTTCATTTATTTTATTGTGTTTATTTATTTTGAGAGAGAGAGAGAGAGAGAGCACTACTGATGTTCGTATTCAGTATGCATCATTGGGACTTAAGTTGGTATTTTTTTCATTTCATTTATTTTGAGAGAGAGAGAGAGAGAGAGAGAGAGAGAGAGAGAGAGAGAGAGAGAGAGAGAGAGAACACTACTGATGTTCCTGCTGCCGCGCCCTATAGAAGCTCAGTTGTGGGTTGAAGCCTCAGCGAACTGCATTGCCATTACACGGGATGTCGATGGGTTAGACAGACTTGTGGTCGCGACCGTGTGAATCTGCAACCAGTGCTGTGTCCACGGCAGGTTTGATAAATCACGGTTTTTTTTTTTTTTTTGTAAACTCAGTCATGTGAGCTGACATGGTAAGTTGTTTATTTGTTGGTCACGGGTGATTGGTGTAATGGTCAGTATAGGAATACTCCCAGCTATCCAATCCATCCCTCGAAGACAGTTGGGTTGGGAAGTAGGGAACACCATGTTATTCTCCCCAATTGGTGGAAGTTCGTGTTGTGTTTATCGGTCACAGCTGGTTGAGGAAGGAAGGAAGGAGGTGAGCACAAGAAGGAGTGCTGTGAGGTGAGTGTGCTCGGTGCACCCGTCAAGCAAGCTTTCTCTCGTAGTGGCCAGGGACCCCCGTCGCCTTTGGCGCCGCTGGCGTTGGTTGGACTCGGACGCGGTTGGTCGCTGTCTAACCTGCCGACTTTGATTAATGAAACGGTTTGCGCGCGCACACACACACACACACACACACACACACACACACACACACACACACACACACACACACACACACACACACACACACATTGGTAGAGTCTCAGACTGTCAGCACGGGGGTGACGGCGGTACCTGGTTCGAATACTGCCCAGGGCTGAAATTATTTCAGTGTCGCTGCGCTTCGAGTCGTTACTCCAACTCGTGGGTAGGGAATTGTGTGTGTGTGTGCGTGTAAGGTCATAGCATTACCCATAGATCGGTCATACGAGCTCTGAGCTCTCTTCCGGGAGGGAAATAGCTGTCGCTCACGAGTCCAACACGTGATCCAAAAAGACCAAGGTGAACACACACACACACACACACACACACACACACACACACACACACACACACACACACACACACACACACACACACACACACACACACACACACACGCAGACTTCTCCCGACGAAGTAGCCGAAATACTAATTTAAAACAATTGGGTTTCGGTATCAAGGATGAGGTGTAGATTTCATTCATGTGAGGAGAGGGAGAATGTACTGGGTGTCTAGAAAGGAGTTTTTGTGGATAGTGAGTACGGTTGGATGATTGCGTTGTTGCAAGTTTTTTTGCAAGAAATTTTGTTTTTGAGTTGACTTGGCTAGCCAAAGTAGTCTCCAAGCAGGAGAGCGTAGCAAATGTTTTGCGTAAGTGAGACGAAGACGAAAGAATCGAACTTAAGACAGACATATCAGGCTGGATTACCAAATCGTTCACAGGTTGTGATAAATGTTCCGAGTGATTCTGTAGGGCGTGTTGTTTATGACTTCTCATAACACGTGTATTAGTGGCGTTGAACGGGTATTTTGGTTTGTGATTGTAAATGTTGTTGTAGGTTGTTAATTTTTTTTTTCATTCCTACGTTAACATGACGTACATAGTATATATATCATCACAGCTAACGAGAGTCTTTGGTTAGGTAAAGGCGTTATCATACTGGACTAATTGTCCTGCGACAGTTAGAGCCGATTTAGTCCCGCAGCTTTCGAGAAGGAATCTGATACGCTGGAGGAAAAAGTGTCGGAGGTAGGCGGTACAGCTGATGAATTGTAGGTTGAAGGAAAAATAGCCCAATGTGATAGCCCCTTAACATTTGACGGTCCTCTGGTCTCAGCAAGGTCTTGGCCGTAGGATTTCGCCTATGTAATCGTCATGCTTTCGCAGCAACAAAGTCCATGCAAGTTTTCTTACGACGGGTGAAGGTGTTTTGATGCATCAGAGCACAGTTGTATGTCGTGCTGTTCATAGAATATGTACCTGGAAGAAGCTTTGTCGTATTTGTGTGTGTGCCCGCGTGCAGTGGTAAAGCCTGTTCAAGAGAGAGAGAGAGATTAACCCCCTTGGTTGGCCTTTAATTAGGACAGTCGAAATGCCCTCTGGTGTTTAGGTGTGTACACACAGAACCCGGTCATTGCGTAGGCGCCGCGGTAGTTACGCGAACTGCGCGTAGGCGCCGCGGTATTTACGCGGGCGTTGTGTAACGGGAACGAATGTAAAGAGGCTGTGAACATGAATGAGTGCATTATGGGATTTAACCCACAACCGTTGGGTAATGTCTTGGGTAATTGGAACCTTCACATTGATGGCAAAGTGTTACAAAGTACAGGGCCAACAAGGGCACGTCCTCCTTCCTTCCTTCCTTCCTTCCTTCCCCCCTCCCTTCTTTTTCCTCCTTCCTTCACAACTCCTCTCCATCCCTCCTTCCTTCCTTCTTTCCTTCCTTCCTTCCTTCTTTTCGTCATACCCTCCTTTCTTCCTATCTTCATTCGGACCTTCCCTCCTTACCTCCTTCCTCCCTTTACTTCCATCCCACCCCCCACCCCCCTTTCAGCCTCCTACCCTGCCATCCTCCCACATTCCCTCCTTCCTCCTCTTCCTCCTTCCTCCTCTTCCTCCTCCTCTTCCTCCTTCCTCCTCTTCCTCCCCTTCTTCCTCCCCTTCCTCCCCTTCTTCCTTCCTGCCTCCCCTTCTTTCTTCCTCCCTCCCCTTCTTCCTTCCTCCCTCCCCTTCTTCCTTCCTCCCTCCCCTTCCTCCTTCCTCCCCTTCCTCCCCTTCCTCCTCTTCCCCCTTCCTCCCCGTACTCCTGCCTCCTCTTCCTCCTATCCTCCTCTCCTTTCTTCCTCTCGTTACTTCCGTCCTCCCCCGTTCTCGAATTTCTTCTCATTCTCCTTCCTAAACCTTTTCTGTTCCTCCCCTCTTTCTTTCTCCCTTTTTCTCTCTTTCTTTCTTTCTTTCCACTAGACCCTTTCCCCCTTTCCCTTTTCTCACTTGCTGTTTCAGACCTGCAGTTAGAAATATGTTGCAAAGAAGCAAGATTGGATGCCGAGGGTTCTGGCCTAAATGTGGAACATTTTAACAACACACGAATAAATCAACCCTATATGGACACCATCATCCACAGGTTGTTATAAGTTAATTTGCATTTCATATTAAGGCTGTCTTTGTGACTGATGTGTGGACACGTATGTGCAAACACAGAAACACACACACACACACACACACACACACACACACACACACACACTCAGTGTCGATGCATTTCCATATGTAATTGTGCATAACTATGTACGATGTTGTATATTATTTATGTATATTTCACGTTGTAGGTATATCATATTTAACTCGTGTTTTTTTTATTTTTAATTTATTGTTGATGAAGCTGTTTCTACCAATTGGAATAGAAAATGTTTGGGGAGGGAGAGGGAGTTGTGTTACAAGTTTAATCTATAGGTGATCCTTTCCTGTGCACGTTGCATTGCTCATTTGTTTGACAACTTGCGCAGTTTGCGCAGGTGCCCCACTTGTGTCAAACCTTTTCTATTTGGCCCATAACCATCACTTAGCCCAACTTTGATTATTGTCGAATTTTTGCAACTGTTGTTAATTCTGATTAATAACACGGTTTTATTAGTGTTTTAATGAGCCCCATTGAAAATGTTTTTGGGGTGTTTTGATGACGGCAATAAACATCTCGTGTTGCAGTATTTGTAATTGAGGGAAATCGAATATCATAATTTATTTTGAAATGGTGCAAGCTGGGATTGTGCAGTTGACTCGGAGTGCCGAGCGATGAAGGAGAGAACGTTACCCCCACCCACTCCTGTCCAGCTCCGCTAAATTGTTTCAACGAGGTTTGTATGGCCATTTCATTAGCTGCAGGTGTTTTGCCAACGGCTCCCTTAATTCTGATGGAGAAGTGGAATAGGATAGAGCAAGGGTTTGATAAGACTAGGTCAGTTAATTTTGGGGGTGAGGGGTTAAAGTCGTGATGCCTAGATATAAGTACATACGAAGTCGAAGTCAGGTTGACTGCCGAACGTTTATATGACGTCATGTCGGTTGGTTTTTCGAATGAAATTGTATCTTTGAGGAGACGTCCACTGGTTTGTAGGCTTAAAAATAAATCCCCTTTTAACTTGCAAAGATTAAACAAACAAATAAATTAATAAACAATTAAGTAAATAGATACATAGAATAATGAAAAAGGAAAAATGGAAGGGAATAAGTAAAACGTCACTAAATGAACACCAAAATATATGTCGTAAAGTTTTGCGTTGAAGTATAAGAGCGCACTTTGCTTCAGTAAATCAATACATCGGTACAGCCTGGCACACTCTTATCGCAGAATTTATTTTATTTTGCACTTCTGTCGAGGAAGAAATAATTTCATCTTGGCTTCTAAATTAGAAATCCCCATGAAATGCGGAATTCCTGCTCTGGAAGGCAAAATTTATGACCTAAGTAATTATTCTGTTCTTTGATCGCGCTGTCTGACCGTTGGTTCTGTTTGGGTGTCACAGAGATGAATAGAATCGCCTGGCGGTAGTCAAGAATTAAAGGAAGATGTTTTGTGCTACACAAGTATTTGTGTATATATTATAGAGACAAGTTGAATGGACTTGCGTTGCAAATAAAACCGTGGCGAAGTGATTTTGCCTTGGACTTAAGTCTTAAATCTTGTTTTATCTATACAAAATTAGATTTGCTATAAAGTGGCTATCGCTAAGGAAGTACATAAATAACAATAGATATGATATTTCCATTACGAAAGAAAAATTATGGTGATTATGATATATTCAGAACTCCGGTTTTTGTGTAGTTGTGTGTGAGAAAGTAGGGTTAGGGCTATCCTAAACCATTCTAGGCCTAAATAGCCTGTTTGTATTAACTAAAGCGTGACAGGGAGTGTAAAACGCTTTCAGCCTTGACAAAAAGATTTCTTCTTCTTCTTCTTCTTCTTCTTCATTTTCTCCTCTTCCTCCTCCTCCCCCTTTTGCTTGGAAAGAAGACCCCAGGTAGTGGACAAGGGTGATAAGAAATTGGGGAATAGAAATAGTATAGTGTCTGTCTTTCTATGAAGTTCCTCATAGCCTTGATGTGGTTAATCAGACCTTGTCTTTACACACAACCCTGATTAGAAGTGACGTGGACGTGGTTAAACTAGTATGAGGATTAATACGATTTTAGTGAAGGGTTTAACACATATAAACCTCAACAAAATATATATTTTTTCTCTCCTGGAATTTTAATTTCGCTTTGAAATGAAAAGTCGAGGGACATGGTTTATTGATATGCAAAAAAAAATATAATAATAATAATAATACGGTTTGGTATTCATAGAGTGTAGTGCCCGTTAATTATAGGAAAAGGTAATTAAATCACACCTCAGATTTTGTTGCCTACCGAAATGAATATGTGTTTCAATATATATATATATATATATATATATATATATATATATATATATATATATATATATATATATGGTGTGTGGTTATGCACTTTTTGCAACAGAGTGGATCACAGTTCGAGCCTATTCCTCTGACATCGCGTAGATAGGTACAGCTACCGCGAGGTGCTTGATTGCTACAGACTGGCAGTACCTTCACCTTCTGTTCTTGGAGAGCCTGGATATTGAAATGATTGGTTGATTGACCTTTTGGTAGAAGGAACATGTATTCGGATCTACATTTAATTTATCTAATCTGCCCTTGTGTGTGTGTGTATGTACACACACACACACACACACACACACACACACACACACACACACTAAACCTTTTAGATGAGGGAGCTGGAGGGCATCACACCCCTTACGGGCACGCATGATTGGTTTATATTATTCAGTCAGTTACGACTCCGCCTACCCATGACGTCAGGTCTAGATCCAAAGCGATTGGCTGGCGTAGTTCTCGTAACCCATCGCAACAGCTCTTGGTCATACGTCACTTGATTATGTGCGAGAATCTGAATGACTAATTGAATTCCAGTTTTGAATTCTTTAAAGAACTGGAGATTATTCCTTATTCTGGTATTTGGAATATATAGAAGAAGGATGTTTATGGTCATAGTTGAGCAGATTTTAGCGAAAGGTCTTCACTGAGGTAGCTTAGGGGAGAAAATGGGAATGTATCAGTTCGTATCGTTGTCTTCACTTCCCGTGGGCGTAAACGCGACATGACGTCATCAGGCAGTGTCTGTTAGTGCGCGTGCACGCATACTGTTCTCGTCTGTTATGTATGAGCCAAAGAATTTGCATTTATTGCTGCATGGCAAAATGCCTGTCTGCATAAGTAATGTACAGAATGCCAGTATGGGCGAATAAATGGGTAGTGAAATAAATATTTTATTATTACCAACACAACGCTATTTCTTTCAGCGGTAAAGTAACATTAAATCCCTCTTAATGTTGCAACGAAATTTATCATCTTATTTTGGTTAACTTCAAACTGATTTATTTAATTAAAGGGCCATTCTGTGATGAAAGGGGGTCACTATTATTATTATGCAGAGTATGCCTGCTATGTAGGCGATTTGTTCCAATAATGTGGCTGGAAGGAAGCTTGTCGAAGCCTTGCGAAGGCGATCCGATGATGGATGCTGGGAAAGGTGACTAGGAGTCGTGCAGGGAGTGATTGATGGCGCGGTATTATGAGGCGCTATTGAAATTCACTAATTGCTTGGCCCGTCAGGTGTCCGTTTGTTTGTTTATGTGATTGTGACTGTGTGCATTGTGTGTGTGCGTGTCATCCTCGAAACGTGTGTGTGTGCGTGTGCTTGATTCGGTACGTTCTTGAACCACGTTCTGTGCTCATGAACGTCAACTATTACCGTCTCGGTAATAACGGCATATAGTACGGTGAAACTTTCATGCCATTAGCGGGGCGCAAACTTGGATCTACCACAAAAACAGTCCCCGACGCTAACCACCACACCAGTAATTCGTGTGTGTATGTGCGCCCGTGTGTATATATATATATATTTCCTCAGCATCCCCCATTCTCCTCCGACCCCACCCTCCTCTTCCTCCTCCTCCTCCTCCTCTTCCTCCTTGCTCTTTTCTCTTTCCTCACAAAGTTTTTGTCATAGCATCGTTGCTTCTCCCCTTTCCTTCCCCCTCCCCCTCCCTTTCCCCTTCCCGTCTTCATCCCCATCCTTCTTCCCCATTAATCCCCTCTTTCCCTGCGTCACTTTTTCCTCTTTATTTTCAAAGAAAAAATGGTAAGAAAGGAGTTTACAATGTATTTATATTCGGAATCCCCCTCCCCACCCCCATGCAACCTTACAAGAGCCTTTGTCTCTGGCCGTTGTTGTTATTGTACAACTATTCTCGTTACTTTCAACGTGAGCGAAGACGCTCAGTCCGAACAGTTTAGTCTTAATGATTTAACACACAGCTTACCACGGCGCACGTCTGCCACGTAGCACCTGCCACCTAACACCTGCTACGCCTGCTACCTATCACCTGTGCTCGACATGCCTGGCAATTATCGACCTCTTCGATAAATGTCATTGCAAACTTCAAGATGAGTGTCTGCAGTGTGCAAGCGAATGGAGTGGCTTTGGGAGAATATATATGTCTAGTACGCGTGTTCGTAAAGAGAACATTGAGGTGTTATAGCATAGCAATAGAACATAAAACAAATGACAGGGTGTTCGACGTTTGGCGAAGACATCTCCAAAGAGAATATGTGCAATATATATGTGTGTGTGTGTGTGTGTGTTTGTTTCATTATATAACTACTTGAGGTTTAGCTTTCATCCTCTGGTTTCAGAAGCCGCAGTTGTGAAGTAGTCATTTGTAAAAATAAATAAATAAATAAAAATCCTCGGTGTTGTTATTTGTTTCTTTTAAAAGTCAGTCTATATATTTCATTGAATGGCTGCCGAACTTGAGCGGACCACATATTGGCGAATGTCTGCTGAGGTGGCATAGTGCCAGCCACACTGAGTATTTGACAACGCTGATACGGCTGCCTGGTGAGTAGTGTGTGTTCATCGTTGAGTTTTAGCTTGACGAGCTAGGTAGGTAGGTTAGCAGTCACATAGATTGGTGAGTAGGTAGAGAGGTATTTGGTAAGATAGGTAATCCTAAGCTAGTGAGGTTCGTGAGTATATAAGATGGTGGTCTGTATATAACTTGATAGGTAGGCAGGTGGATAGGGGAGGATTATTGGACTAACTGAGAAATGTAATAACTTAAAGAAAAACCTGTTGGCACAATACATCTGCAGTGAGTCAGGAAGGAGGAAATAGATAATAAACGTTTTCGTTTTCTTCGGGAGTGGATTGTGAAAACTTCCATCGGTCTACGACCGCATCCAACTTCAACTTGGCTCAAATTTCGGCAAAGTTCCCCCGACACTCAAATGTTGAATCTTTTACGTGTGCAAGTGACGGGTTCATTCGAAAATACTTCGTGATTTGGTTCTTTGCTCGTGTGTAATGCCAGCAAAGGCTGGAGGGTCACAAAATAGGTGGCACCTTTGAACTCGGTAGCACATTGTAGACCCGTATACTATAAAACAAAATATATAAATCAACGCTTGGTGATCGCTTCGGTGCCGTTCTTGCTTGTTTGTTTGCTGATTACATAACCTTTATTGACCGAGAATCAATTAATATTGTTTGGATGAATGATGGTTATTAATTAGGAGCGAAAAAATTGTATATCTAAATATTTTGTTACCAGTTAAAATGAAGGTTTAGCATTTTATTGCCAGCCCCTGCTAGACGGGAAGATTCAGATGTATATATTTTATGTGTGGAGGAAGTGTGTAAGGTGTGGGGAGGACGGGTTTAAAGGAAGTGAGGTGTTTAAGGTAGGTGAGATCCTAGCATAGTATGCGTAGATGCCTGCGCACTGTCGCCACTACATTAGGCAGTGATATGGGGCGGGACAGGGTGGGACGGGGCGGGGCCACGGTGACGTGCTTGGCTGTGATTGAATGTGTGCTCATGGGTGTCTACTCACTGTGCTACAGAAGTGAGTGTTTGGTGTGAAGTTGACAGACACACACACACACACACACACACACACACACACACACACACACACACACACACACACACACACACACACACACACACACACACACACACACACACACACACACACACACACACACACACACACACACACACACACACACACACACACACACACACACACACACACACCGTATGTGACATATACATACATAAGAATGGTCTATGGCTTATACTCGTACACTACTATTATGTGTGTGTGGAACAGCGCCCACCGTTGTAACAAATCATCATGTTATAAATTCATGACATTTTGAACAACACTTCTGGATGAGAAGGGCAGTTTGTCCCCAGAAATATTTCCTCGGGCAGTGCCAAGAAGTGGAATTCGACACTTTGAAGATTTGTGTTAAAGTGAAGTTCAGTAATTTGGTTTATAGACGTGAAAGGTCTTTCTGATAGGTTATAGTAACGGATAAGAATTGTGACGTGATATCTATGTCCGAGAAATGGTGTGAGTGTTTTCTCACAAAGAATAAAGCTCGTATATTATCGTGGATGTCTGTTTGGGATTAAAGATTAAGCCAGGATTATATTCGAATTACTCATGCAGTTTACACCGATAGAAGTTCAACTTTAGGCACTGTTTTGGTGCGAAATTATTCACTAATGCCCAATTAAAATTGTTATAATTCCGTCGAACGGCGCGCGGCACCTGAAACTCAAATACGATTAATGATTACATCCGATAGTTACAAGTTCAGTGGTTTTCCCTTTGTTGCATGCTTGCAGTTGAACAAGCCCCTGCTCGTAGTAATTATGCAACGAGCATAGTCAGAGAACTTAAAGGGCTTTTCTCCAAACGAGCCCAGTGTAAGCTATTTTGATAATCTTGATATTTAATCGGCTGGAAGTCTTTGATGGGTGAGGGGGAGGGGCATTGGCGCGCTGTGGACCCCCCCCCCCCACCTCCCTCCCTTTCGGCCGAGTCTGTCTCTTTGTGTATTTTAACGCGTGATTTAACGCTGTGCTGGGCCAGACAGAACTGATTAAAAGCGATATGGAAGTTGTTAGATCCTGGGGCGATAGTAAGCAAAACTACTATTTAAAAAAACACACACGCCTTGCAGTATAATCGACGAGAGAATGAGCGATGATTTGAGAGGGATTTCGCACTCTTTCGTCCGGCGCTGTATATTGTTTCGTTGATTTTATTTGTTTATTTTAGGTGGAAGAAGGATGGAATTATTTCCCTTGCCACATCGGTAGCCCTTAGCTGAGCACATAACTAAATTACTTGTTCCATTTCTGAGGTTTAAGTGTAGCAGTCCCCCAAACAACTTCGGTTGGCAATCTGCCTCTTTCAGCTGACCTCCTTGTAGACTGAGGCTCTCTTGATGGCTGTCGAACACTAACGTCATGTCGTGCTTCTGTTGTTACCACGCAGGCCTCTCTTCATATTGTTGTCACTATTTCGTCGTTTTTCTTCCTTTTTTTTATTTTTTCTTGTGTTCTTATTTTCCTTTATTTTTCTTTCTTCGTCTTTTTTTTTCTTTGTTCTTCCCTTCGTTTTTTTTTTTTATTTTTTTTTTTATTTTTTTTTTTTTATTCTAAGTATTTTGTGTTGCATCGTGAGATCCACAGAAAAGCAAGGACACTTGCGACAGTAGTTTGCATGTCGGACATCCCTGAGACCGCCAGGACACTTTTTTTTTTCTCTCGTATGTTTTTGTTGCCACTGCTTATCTTCTATTGTTTGTTCAGAAAATATTCCTCAAGCTTATAGTTTGTTTTCACATTTGTTCGGATTTTCGAGCCTGTAACGATTATTTTGCTAAACGTTTTGTGTACATTTCATCTGTTTAGTAGTCGTCTGTAGTGGCAGGTTATGTGGATGTTATGTTGTTATGTCATGTGGTTATACTGGTTCTCATCTGTGGAATTTTGCTGGGACTGCCATCTTTCATGTCGTCCAAATCAAGCCGGCGCCGCTACAATTTAATTGCTACTTTTAGTTGTCTGACGAGAATTGGTGTGATTTTACAGTTTTCGTCGCCGTCTTTTGCTGGCACTTTTTTTTTCTCTTCTTCTTCTTGTGAGCGTGTCATGACAGTTTAGCTTTGCATGCTTCTCACCGAGAGAACTTACTGTATGTTCGATCAATTGTTACGAGTTGTCCACGAGTGTGTACAAACAGTTTTGTTTCAGTATGAAGACAATCATGGTATCCTGTATTATATTCCGCCGTTCAGTTTTAATCAGTATGTCCGGAACTTGATGTGTGTGTTCACTTAATTGTAATATACGGAGGAGTAATACACATGGATCCATGTCTCTTACTTTCCTATTGTGATACCTAGTGTGTGTGTGTATGTGTATGTGTGTGTGCATAACTTTTGTATTGTAAAGTTTGAAAAATTAAAACGTTTGTGTTCCTCTAAAAGACCATTATGCGCCCGTGCGTCTATCCCTAGACTGCACGATGCAAGTCTTTAAATATGTGTTATGCAGACATTATTCCTTTTTTTTCAAAGATTTGATAATAAACACAGACAATTTAGTCTTGGGTAATTAAAACAAAACCTACAAACTACCGCCGAGCGGGAGGCTTTTGTGTCACAAATTGGTCACGAATGAGCCTGTAAATGATTGGTGGCGATGTGACCCGGGAATGGAGAATATTGACCCCCTAATCAGCTGACCCATCAGTACCCCTGTCAGTCCGCGTTGGCGCGGACGGGTACCGGGGACCCACAAAAACTCGGCCTGTTCTTGGCCGGTAACGCTTGGCTGAGCACACGGACCGGGACGCGAGAGGTAGGCCCGAGGGGAGGGGGGGGGGGGATTTGTCCGGGGCTTTCGCACCGGGGCTTCAAACCGGGGCTTTCGTGATTGGGCTAAGTAGATCAGGGGGCTTGGTACGGGTCTATGCCCAGGATTCGGACGCTGAACAACCTTTATATATTTTTTATTCTTTATTCTCATGCAATTAAAGGTGTTTAGGGCGATAGCCTAGTGCGCAAACACGCACACACACACACACACACACACACACACACACACACACACACACACACACACACACACACACACACACACACACACAATCCATGCGAAACCGCATACATCACTCATGGCTGTGTGTGTGTGTGTGTGTGTGTGTGTGTGTGTGTGTGTGTGTGTGTGTGTGTGTGTAAAAGTGTTTGCCTATACTGTACGTGCCCAAGTGCATGTCCCTAGATGCAGGTATGAAAATAAGACTCACTAGTACATCTTCGAAGTAGACATTTCTCTCGCGTAGCCTTTTGCTTCGATAACGCCTGAATATCTTATTTTGAACAGCACTAGGACATTTTATTTGTCCTTGTTGACTGGCGTCAGTGTCAAAAGTCTAAATTGGAAATAAACTATTAAAATTCTACTTGAATGAATTGTGACGGTGATGATGCAATGGAGATTGAACCATTAGGAAAATAAGAGGAATAGATAAGAGTGGTCCAGTAGAGCAAGGAATGGTCGGCGTGTGAAGGTGGGAGGGTTGGGGAGGGCTCGTGACGTCATGTCGCTCTCTCAAGGGGCAATTTGACTTGGAGACTTAACTCCCTCTCTTTCTCTACCTCCTCTCCCTGTGTGCGTAGAAGTATTTGTAGGATTTATATTCATTATTCCCTCCCATTTACACAGTAAGCTGGTCTTACTTGCATCTCTGTTGTTCGTGCACGAGTAAATATTTACAAAATTATCTATTTTGGGTGAAGGCAACAGTCCACACGGCAACTGTCCAGCCTGCCCTTGCCATCTGCTTCGTCATCTAACAAGTTAAGATGTGACCTCAATTACGAATTGGACTCTTTTTGCCAATTTGTGTTTGCTGTTGGACGCATAGATGAGGTGTAGTTTGTAGTTGTCCTCATTCTTCATCTTTCTTTTTAATGTACTTATTTCACATAACGACAGAAGCCCAAGAAAACCATGAAAATTAGATAATGATATAATGAACATGGCGGTAAATGTATCGTGGTCAATGCTACAACAGTTAGTCGGGGAATTGTTGCAATAAAGAAAGGGAAGATCACATAGTTTTATCTCGTAGAAATCTTTGCCTCTCCCTCCCCACCACCACCACCACCACCACCACCACCACGTCCCGTTTCAGCCGCACGTGTAGACGTTAAGTACCATCGACATACCGGGGCGTCGGGGGGGTTTTTGAGCCTATGTCCAGACCTACCGGATCCTGGTGCATCGTGGGACCGGATAGGTGCGGGCTGTTGACATGAGAACCTGCGTCTGTTTGTGCTTCTTCGGAGTTGATGCTTGTCTAGCGCCGTTTTCCCAATAGAGGGAAGCTTCCGTTTTAAAAATACGATTTCTTTTTATTCATATCAAAATCCACAAACATGCCATCGTATTGATGGATTATGGGATTTACTTCAACTGAATAAAATATCAGGAATTGGTCACGGCCGGTTTAGACTCCTTTTAGGCTTGCGTCCGCCGAGTTCCATAAAACGTCGTCAACATGTTAGGTTATGTTACCAGAGACACTGGTGAATATTCGGACATAAACAAACGAGATATATATATATATTTTTTCAACTTCTTCCGAAAAATCTACCCGAGTTCATGAAGCCATCGTTTGTTTGAAGATGGTAATGACATTGCCATGTACACCTATTGTAGCTATTTTATATTAATATAGCAGCGAGGGATTCGAGTTTATAAGAAAGTTAAATTAACCGTTGACGGCCATAGTGTAAAAAGTCAAACGCACGAAGGAGGACAATACGAAAATAATTCAGCAAGATAATGAGAATTGCAAACAGATTGATTAAGAATATTTGTGAAGCAACTTTCTGTCAGGTTTAAAAAGAAAACGGGAAACTGGTGGGTGTTGGCAACTGTCCCGTTGTTCCTTCATGTGAGCGCAAGCATTTTTATACAGATTCTAGTCTTGGGGAATGTGTAATATTTATATTCAGATAGACTTTGTGCATGTGAAGGATTGGTTTTTCATCTCTCTCTCTCTCTCTCTCTCTCTCTCTCGCCATCCATATTTTTGATTGAAAATCGAAATTCACCAGCTGGTTCTTTTGCTGGTCTGTTATCAGTGTTATGTTTTCAGAAAATAGTACCGGTAAATCACACACACACACACACACACACACACACACACACACACACACACACACACACACACACACACACACACACACACACACACACATACATACATACAAACAAACACACACACGTGTTCGATGTACACATCGATATCAGAACTACATTCCCAGAAGGCTTTCAGGCATTATGCAGTCCTTTATTACTTTAAATGGAATCGAGACATTTTGTGTCATTTGATTGCGAAAGTTTCGGAGAGCAAGAAAATGTTGACGCCGAGTTTCTTTCTCTAAGTTTCTTTGCGTTTCGCTGTTTCAAGTCTGAAAAGGTTCGGGGTAGTCATAATTTGAGGCTGTTTTTGTCAATCGAAACAAGAATAGATTCTTGTTCTTGTTCCCTCGTTCTCCCTCCCTCCCTCTCTCTTCCCCTCTCTCCTTCCCCCCTCTCCTTCCCCCTCTCTCTTTCTCCCCTCTCCCTCTCCCCCCCTCTCTCTCTCTTTCTCTCGCACATACACACGTGTCGGTTAACAAGATCAATAACATATCATTAAAGAGTCGGGACATTTGATTATAAGTTGAGCCTTCCAATATGCCCGGACAACTAATTCTTACATGTCACGCAAACAACCTTCACTGATACCATTGCCTCCTCTTCGTCACGGTCACAACCCCCACCACCCTCCCACCCCCATCCTACCCACCCCCCTTCAACCGAATGAGATCGATTGTCGAAGTCCTTGAAGAAGAGGTGTGGCTTTATTGATGGTTCTGGGTCCGATTTGATTCCTGAAATGAGGGAAGTGGGGTTTAGGATAAGATATACTGGTGTATAAAGCGCAATACTGATATACCTGTAAAGAAAACGGAAATCGGGTGTATTATTGATAACGTCGAAAGTGCAAAACAGTCATAAAGAACACGCAAAACAGGTAAACTGCTGGTAATTTAGAAAACGTAATATGGGTGTATTGCTGGTAGGCCTAGTACAGAAAACGTGAAATTGGTGCTTCCATCAGAAGACGCAGTGGTACCCAGCCGTCGCAATGGGACATGATGAAAGACATACTCGTATGTCTAATAAAGGCTTATATATATGATAAAAGGTATAGTATAACAAAGAAGCTAGGAGTGCCATGGAATTGCATAACATTGCAAGGTACGCGTAGCATCTTATGACAATTACGATAATAAAAATATTCCTTTGAGACTAGAGCCAAATATTCAGACAAATCCTAAAAGGCATATTTGGTTGTTGGCCCTCTTATACTCGTAATACAAGATTATAAGAAATCATCTCAATATTGCCATCCTTGTGATCTGCAATGTCCAGTCTCGCGGTGTGGGTAACTATAATGTATATACATTGAAATAGAAGTTAAACACAATATTCCTCAGGTCTCCTTGTAGTCTCCATATAATTTGTCTAAAAATATACTCACTGTCGGGCTTGAGTGATATTGTAACCACCTCCTCCCTCCCACACACGTTCGTCAGAGCTGTAATAGCACCTTTGTTTCTGTTACTTTTTATAGCTTCCCCCTCGCCCCCCCTTCCCCCTCCCCCTTCCCCCTCCCCCTTCCTCCCCCCTCCCCCCTTGTGTATCTTTACATCTGTGCCAAACTCTGTGTCGGCTTGTTGGTTCATCTGTTTTGGTATGTGTTTCTTTTCATAAGTACATGTTTCTTAACGTGTTTATTAATGTATGCGTTAATATGTGCGTCAGTATGAATAAATTAAATCGCAAGTTTTCGTGTCTTGTTTGTATATATAGGAGTGCGTGAAACATTTATTTACTTGCACATGTTTTGTGTGTGTGTGTGTGTGTGTGTGTGTGAGAGAGAGAGAGAGAGAGAGAGAGAGGTTACATGCACTCTGAGAGACCCATCCCTATGCATATCCCAATAACCTCCCACTTTCCCTCCCACAACTCCTGATTTTGACCTCCCACCTGGGCGCTAACTCCCACCTCCACAATCCTCCACACCGCCATGGCGTGGAGTTGGAGGAGACTTCGATCAATGTGGAGTATTTATACAACAACAGACGCTGTCGGGGTGGTGAAGGGGCACAGGTCCGTGGTGAGGAGGGATGGCAGGATAGACAAGAGGAGGAAGAGGTGTTGGAGGGTGGGCATGTGGGAATTGTAAATAGCATGTGATTGGTTATAGACAGGAGGGTAACTTTGTGTGGATATATGTACGTATGTATATACATACGTACATATATGCACATATGTATGTATGTGGGTCATTATGACCTTGAACAGGTGCATTTGATCGACAGCTGTTATCTTTTCGAATGAGAGCTAATAGGGTGGATAATGTTGTGACCACGCGTGCACACACACACACACACACACACACACACACACACACACACACACACACACACACACACCAACCCCTTGTTCAAGGGAGGCAGTAACGGCTTTGGACTGTAATTGGAACGTTCAAACTCTTAGCGGGGCACGATATCGGGTCTTCCTCGTCACGAGCCCTCGACGCCAAC